>NC_083321.1:9740885-10094872 GCF_963455315.2 Globicephala melas
AAATAAAATATGTTTTCACGAAAATGATAAATTATAGTAAATGTAAAATTTTAACAATATTTTTCAAAAAAGATATTTATTGAAATCAAAAGGCAGAATACAAATTCTAATTAAGAAAACATAAATCAAATCTGAATTTTTATTAATCTCTTGAAATCTTAATTAAATGTTATGAAACATTTTTGAAAAAATAATGTTCTTAGCAATTCTAGTGTTCAATGCCCATCTGGCTGGTAATGGAAAGAAATGGTGTCACACTCCATGCACATTACATCTAAATTTATATGTATAGATTTAGGAGTAATAGAAATTGTTTAAACATTACAAGATAAATGTTCCTCGGCCACCACGGGCATCGTTGTAGATATTGCATTAATTCACAAGAACTGCTGGAACCCAGAGTTAGTACATGAAGAAGAACCAGAAAATGACTCTCGACCCCTAGTCTGAGGGTGGGACTGAGGGAAATTGCAGACCTTCCCTAGGTCTCCGATTCCTTCGGGTTCATTCTCAAGAATGTTTCCACGAGGCTGGTACCCATTCTGCATGTTTTTTTAAACTATGGCCTCAGAGACACAGAACCTCTAAGCCAATAGAGACCTGAGGGATGCTTCAAATTCTAGCCCAATGCCTGTTCCTTCTGGCTTGTCCCTCACCCTTCCACACCCCACACCTCCTTGTGGCACAGTGTGGCTTTTCAAGCCCCGGGGCCGGCCCTCGCTTATCCCCCAGGCTCCTCTCTCTCCTCTGCCCCTCATGCTACTGTTCTGAAAGCCCCTCGCTGCCCAGCCAGCAGGCCTCTGCCATGCGGGTCCCACTCCCGGGAATACTCCTTCTCCTCTCCCTTCTCTGGCAGTGGCTCTCACGTTCCCCTGGCCCCGCTCCTCTTACCTAGAGGATAAGCCCTTAGAGGGTAGGAACCTGCTGCCTGGCTCAGGGTTCCCTCCCAGAACAGCGCCTTGGCCAAGTTGGCTGAGCAAGGAAGCGCAACCCTAAAGTGCTAGGAGAGGTGCAGGGCCCGGTTTCCTCCACAGCCTCTTCCTCTGTGGTGATATCTCTGAGAACAAGTGGTTTCCTCCCAGAGGGGCCTGGGGCCAGGTGGGCGGCACCTCGTGGTCCCCTCATGATCTGGGTCGCTGAGGCCAGAGGCCCTGGGGACAGACTCCTCATTGCCTGGTCCACCGTGAGCTCTCTGACTCCCTCCCTCCCAGGTCCCCTCTTTCAGGCTCCCCTGACTTCCAGCCCTCAGCCCCCCAAGCTCAGCACAACTGCACGTGACAGCTGAGATTCAGGGAAACTCCAGGCCACCCTGTCTAGCAAGACCACCCTCTCTCCCCGTACTGTTCTTTGGCCAAAAGACAAAATGATCAAGCTGGTTCCCTCAACCTGAAGGTGTGAGGTGAGGAGAACAGAAAGCATACACTGGAGCTCACAGACCCAGGGCAAACTCCAGCCTCACCACCTGCCAGCTGTGTGACCCATTCTGACCTCAGTTTTCCTCATCTATAAAATGGGAACAGTTACAGTTCTACTTCATAGTGTTGCTGTAAGGATTAAATGAGATAATGCTTCATATAGAGGGTATAGCAAGCCCTCAGTATGTGGGATTGTAATGATGATGATGATATGACAATTATTATTATTATTATCGTAAACTTATATAACCTTGATCCTTACTATTCACTCACTCAGTCAGTCAACAGGCATGTAATAGTACCACCAGGCACAGGGTCCAAATATCCTACAGTGGCCTAGAGCAGTGGAGACGTCCACAGACAGATTTAAGTCTGCATCTGTGAGAAACACATTTGGGCACAAGTCAAAGAAAACCTAAAAACTGTGGCTTAAACATTTCAGGGCTTCCTCTTCTCACATAACAAGGAATCTAGAGGTAAGCTGCCCAGGGCTGGCCTCATGATGTCTTCTACCATCCTTAGATGTTGGTTTTCAAACTCATGGTGCCACAGTGGCTGCCATACCTCCAGGCATCATGTCTAAGGTTCCTTGCAAGAAAAAGGGAGGTTGGGACATCCCTGGTGGCACAGTAGTTAAGAAACCACCTGCCAATGCAGGTGACATGGGTTTGAGCCCTGGTCCGGGAAGATCCCACACGCTGCAGAGCAAGTAAGCCTGTGTGCCACAACTATTGAGCCTGTGCTTTAGAGCCCGTGAACCACAACTACTGAAGTCCGCGTGCCTAGAGCCCGTGCTCCACAAAAGAAGCCACCGGGATGAGAATCCTGTGCACTGCAACTAAGAGTAGCCCCTGCTTGCCACAACTAGAGAAAGCCTGCACGCAGCAACGAAGACCCAATGCAGCCATAAATAAATAAATAAATAAATTTATGTCAGAAAAAGAAAAAGGGAGGTTGGAATCAAAAGGAACCCTACCAGCCCAGTCTGCCTCTTATTAAAAAAAAAACAAATACTCTCCTGAAATTCCCACAATCAACTTCTGTTTATGCCTCATTGGTCAGCCATAGACTCAGGGGAAGCTGGGAAATCGGGGAACATGATTAGCTCAGGTAATCCCTGATCCATCCATGAGGATAGGGGACAAGGCAACCCCGAAAAAAACTGGAGTGTGGTTAGCACGGCGGGGTGATGGGTATTACGTGGGCAGTCAGCAGCGTTTCCACAAGTCACATGATGGAGGGGGCTTGAAGCTCATCCTTCCCCATGTGTATATTAGGGCACCAGGATTTACAGGGGGAAGTGACTTGCCAAAGGTCACACAGCAAAGCAAGGGAGTACTGAAACCCAGGCCTTCAAAGCGCACAGGCAGAGCTCTTTCCACTGTCCCCCCTGGCCAACATGATATGACTTCACTGACAAACCCCCATTAGAGGACTCAGGAGCTGGTGACCCCAAGGCTCTGGCACCCAGAATCGTTCTGGAGGAGGAGAGACATGGACCCTAGTGGGAGATGAAGGAGACCTTCCCTACTGTCCCCATCCCCAAGAGGCAGGGCTGGCTGCTCGGGGTGGCTGGCCGACAGGCAGTTAATTACCCTTGTCACCCACTGTTTTCTGGGTGAGACAGCCATATAATCTGCCTGTCAGCTGGAGAGAGGGGGCCCCCCCTCCTCCATCCCCTGCTGAGGTTGACACTTGGCAGGCAGGGGGTAGCAGGGCAGCCAGTGAGGGAGGCGGTGATGGGGGGCCAGCTGGTAGGCAGATAGACATGTGAGAGAAGACAGTGGGGCTAGGGGCAGAGCAAGGATGCCAGGCGCCACAGCACCGTCAGGATGGGTAAACTGAGGCAAGACCGAGGTTACACCCCTGCCCCAGAGTGAGCTAACGTGCTGTACTTCTCTTGTGGCTGGGTCTCCAGGCTCCTTGGGAGACGTCCCTGGGAGGCCCTAATGGGGGCCGCCCCACCCCACATGGGGGCAGAGGGCAGGGCAGAGGATGCTTCAAGTTGGAGGAAGCAAAGGAGGGCATGAAAGGCATCTCAGGCAGAGGGGGCGGTATGAACAAAGGCATGCGGGACCGCCAGCCTGTCAGGGTCCGTTTTGCTGCAACTCCCAGTGAGGGGCAGCTAGAGGCACATGGTGGGGGTGGGGACAACTTATGCAGTAGCTGCTGCGAGGGGGTGAAACCCGCCAACCACCATGGGGTCCTCTTTGCGCTCCCATTTCACAGGTGAAGGGGCTGAGGCTCAGACGTCACACAGCTGGTCAGCGGCAGAACAGAGATTCAAGCTCAGCTCTGCCTCCCTCCTGAGTCTGTGCTCTCAGCCTCCACATGGCTTGGCTGCCTGCAGCTGGAAGGGAGGATGAGGGGCTAATAGCAGAGCCCGGACTTCGAGAACGGGGAGCCATTGAAGGTCTGAGCGAGAGGAAGGTGATATGGTCCCATCTGTATTTAAGAGGATCCTTGCTTGTCTTTCTAAACGCCACCCCCAAAGTCCATAGTCTTGATTTTCCTCCTGTTTCCTACATGGAGATGGAGAGCGGTGGTTAAGTGCGCGGGATCCAGAGCCAGACTGCCTGGGTTCAAATCCCCTCTCTGTAATATGCCAACCGTGTGACCTCAGGCAAGCTATCCAAACTTTCTGTCCCTCAGTTTCTTCATCCGTAAAAGGGGCATCCTAAGAGTACCTACTTCATAGTTTTGGTGTGGAGATTTAAATTGTTATCTAAAAAGTCTTTTAACAATGCCAGGCAGGTAGCTAACACTCCACAAAGGTCAGCGACTGTTAGTTGAGCGCGCTGGCTGATTCTACACCTGTTTGTTAATGAGTCCCAACTCCCCTTGCTACACTGTAAGTTCTAGTAGCTTAGGACCCCGTCACACTTTGTATTCATTTCCCAGAGCTGCTGTAACAACGTACCACAAACTGGGTGCCTGACAACCACAATAATGTATTGTCTCACAGTTCTGGAGGCCGGAAGTCTGGGGTCAAGGTGTCAGCAGGGCCCTGGTGCCCTTGAAATCTGTTGGGGGGAATCCCCTCTTGCCTTTTCCTAGCTTCCAGTGTTGCCAGCAATACTGGTGTCCCTATGCATGCAGATGCATCTCTCCAATCCCTGCCTCTGTTGTCACATGTGTCTGTCTTCACATGGCCATCTTCCCTCTTCTTATAAAGACACCAACAGTCATATTGAATTAAGGGCCACCCTACATCAGTGTTACCTCCTCTTAACTTGATTACATGTGCAATGACCCTATTTCCAAATAAGGTCATATTCTGAAGTCCTGGGGGTTAAGGACTTCAAAGTATCCTCTGCAGGGACACAGTTCAACCCATAACGCTCATCAAAGCTCCCCAGCACCTGGTCCTAGAGAGGTAAGTGGGATGGACAATAAAAATGAATAAATGGGGTCTCTTGGTCGCGAGCCCCCAGGGGTAGGACTCAGCATCCCCATCTCCATGTTCCTAGGAGCCGGGGCAGAGGAACCTTCCTGGAGGGCCTTAGATGGATTTTAATTTACATGCTTCTTGGGGAATTTTCCCAGACGGCTGGGTGACCGAGCCACCCGTGACAACAGTCTTCTGGGGCCAGGAGGGGTAGGGGTGGGCCCGGGAAGGGTTTCTGCCCCTCAGAAGGGCAGGTCTGACTGCTGAGCCCAGAAAAGCTGACAGTGTGCTCAGCACTGCTGTCAATCAGCACAGACGGGGTAATCCTCGGGGAGATGCCAGTTGGGGGCGAATGATGTCTCAGTGACGCTGCTAATCTGGGGGCTCAAGCTGCCCGTGAGTCAGGCGGTGACTGGGTTGAGTAACTGGGTAACTGATGCTGAGTCGGGGGACAGGGGGCTCCCCCTGCTTGGGTGAAGAGGCAGGGCCCACCTCTCAGGCCCCCTGCCCAGCAGCCCCTGGCCCCCTTGCCCCCTGACCCTCCCGCTGTTCTATAAGACTCCAGCATCCAAGGGACAGCCAGCCAGGCTGAGCCCAGAGGCCTGGAAGGGGAAGGAGGACCGAGGCAGCGGCTGTAAAGGTCAGCCCTTGGGGCCAGGAATATCCACGATGCAAATGTGGAATTTACACTCCCGAGTGCCCGCTGGCCGGCCTGCCGGCCTGTCTGTATGCCAGCCAGCAGCCTGGGCAGCACGGGCACAGCAGATGTCCTGGGCAGTGCCCAGAACCGGGTAGCTCTGGGATTCCCCACTGCTGAGGACACCTCCCCAAGGAGGGCCCTGGGGTATGGGGAGGGGAGGGGCCTCAGCAGGGCCCGGGCAGGGCTGCTCTGGCTACTGGGGTGGGGCGCATCCTGCTGGACCCTGGCTGTCTGCCTGGGATTTCCACCACCAGTTCTACTGGCTCCACAGCTGAGAGGTCCTAGGGGCCAGACAAGAGCAACTGGACCCCAACCAGCCCTCCTTTCTGCTTCTCTGGCTTCCCTCAGATTCTGTCCAGGGCCAATTCCCTTCCATGAGACTTTACTGACCTTTCCGGGCACCATCGTTGAGCCCTGCTGCAGGCCAGGGCCTTTCCTTTAGACTCGCTAATATCCTGTGATTATCATCCTGCTGTCCCAGGAGAGGAAACTGAGGTTCAGAGAAGAAAGTCCCTTGGCGAGATCACACACGCACGGAATTGTGGGGCTGGGACTCAGACCCGGGTCTCCATCATCTCCGACATGCAGGGAGCAGGTTCCTACGCTTTGCTCGGCCCCACCAGTCCTGGCCACTTAGCCCAGAAGACCTGAAAAGATGTCCTCCTCACCCTGCACCAGGCACCGAGAGTCTGTGCGTGTGTCACACTCAGCTGTGCGGTACGCAGTGCTCTGCAGTGAGCACCGGGCCAGGAGTCCTATGTTCAGGACCCGATCTGCGCCGGGCTTGCTGAGTGACCTCGAGAACTTCACCTAGCCTCTCTGAGCCTCGGACTCGGCAGTGACCCAAGGGCGATGGTCAGAGATCTTTCTAAGTCGGCCCCCTGCCCACTCCTCCGTGTGTCTGGAACCCCCAAGGGCTGAAGTGACCTTCTTCTCTCTTTGCTCTTTCAGCTCCCACCCGCCCCAGCCGCAACCAGTGCAGAGCTTGACACCCCGTGGGTGCTTGATACAGCTCATCCTTGCCTGAGTGACACACCCGTCACTCTGAGTCCCCTGGGAGGCTGTCCACAGCCTCCTCGGAAGGCTTCCAGGCAGAACACTTCTCAGGGCTCAATCTTCGTTTGCAAACTTACTCATTCTCCCTCTCTTTCTCTCTCCCTCTTTCTCTTTGTCTCTCTCTCCCCAGCCCTCACGCACATACGCACATGCACACACACATGCACACCCTTGTCCCAGGGAGCCCTTCTCCACCGTCCATCATGTCACGTCACATCACACTCAGCCACTGGACCATCAGAGCCTCTAATGCTATTGACACTGCCCCACCGTGCTGGAAGGGTCGGCCCAGAGTTCAGAGCTGTTCTTGGGCCTTTGGGGCTTGAAAGGGGGGAGCAGGAGAAAAAGACCTTAGTAGTGAAGGCCTCACAGTCTCCCCAGAGCCGCCTGGTGGGTGGTATAAGGGGAACCGCCCCTCCTGGGCAGCTGGAGTCTCCTCAGCCTTCTTGGGACTGAGGCCAGCCTGGAAGAGGGGGCAGGTCAGGGAGGCACTTGACGCTTGCTTGTAGGAGGTGTGGGTGAGGTGAGGCCAGGAGGCGGCCACACAGTGAGGTGGACTCCTGACCCCTGGCTCAGTGCCTTCCCTCCCCCACCTCTGGGCCTGCTGGGGAGGATCAAGAAACATTCACCAGCTGGTTGTCGGTTGTACCAGAGAGAGGGCGTGGACTCAGGGAGCAGAGGAGCCAGGCCTGAGGGACCCAGGGCCCAATGAGCACAGGCCGCTGAGGCTGTGGGTTGCCTGGGGAGGGGAGGAGGGGAGGGCTCTGGAAAGACAGAGGCCTGGGGGAGCCGCCCGCAGAAATTGCTGCTGCGAAACGTACCCCCGTGGGTGCCACGGGAGCTGGTACTGGCTCTGCCCTCCGGGGATGCTGACCTGCCTGGAGCTGAGGACCAGCGGAGCCCACCTCCTGCTGAGCCTCTGCCCTCGAGGGCAGCGCTGGGGCTCTGGGAGTCCTTCTCAGGGAGGCCCCACCCCAGCCAGGGCTGTGGGGAACCAGGTCTTGTCCATCACCTACTCCTGGGGAGGAACATCCACGGGTGGGCCCAGAGCCCAAGTGGGGCTGGGGAGGGCAAGGAGGGGGGGTGGCCCTCACCCTGGGGACTCTTCAGCAGCCCAGCACTGGATGGCAGCCAGAAATGAGGAAGGAGCATGGGCTCCAGGCAGACAATCTGAGTTCAAATCTCTCCTCTGCCTCTTCAAGGCTGTGGGATCTTAGGGAAATACCTAACCTCTCTGGGCTTCCGTTTTCTCCTGTATAAAATGGGACAACTGCTATCTGCTTCCAACGGTGCTTTGTGAGAAATGAACATAACATCACATGCAACACGTGTTTGGCACGGGGCCTTCCTGCTCAGTAAACAGCCACCGATATATTTGCTGTTCTATTTATTTATTTATTTATATAAATTAATTTATTTATTTTTGGCCGCGTTGGGTCTTTGTTGCTGCGCGCGGGCTTCCTCTAGTTGCGGCGAGCGGGGGCTGCTCTTCGTTGCCGTGCACGGGCTTCTCATCGCGGTGGCTTCTCTTGTTGTGGAGCACGGGCTCTAGGCGCATGGGCTTCAGTAGTTGTGGCACAGGGGCTCAGTAGTTGTGGCTCGTGGGCTCTAGGGCACAGGCTCAGTAGTTGTGGCACACAGGCTTAGTTGCTCCTCGGCACGTGGGATCTTCCCGGACCGGGGCTCGAACCCGTGTCCCCTGCACTGGCAGGCGGTTTCTTAACCACTGCGCCACCAGGGAAGTCCCATAATCGCTGTTTTAAAATTTCTAACCACAGTGACGTACCGTTATTCAAATGTCTGATTGGCAAAGCTCACAGAGTTTGATAAAACACTGTGCTGGCAAAACTATGGGAGAACAGGCAAATGCAGACACGGCTGGCGGGAGGGTAGCCTGACGCAGCCCCGGTGAGGGCGATTTCACGCCCTCCTTTCCTTTACGGCTGCTCGTAGCCACGTCCCACTCAGCTGTTCCACTCGGAATTTCTCTGTAGGTTCACTAGCACACGTTTGAAGTGGCGTACGTACACGGTTATTTATTACAATATTTAATGTAATTACCCAACACTGGAAACAAGCTAAACGTGCATCCGTAGGAGGTCAGTGAAATAATTTGTGGCCCCTCCATACAATGAGGTAACGTGCAGTCATAAAGCAAGAGTGGGGGACGGTTTTCCGACTGACATACGACAATAACCAAGAGATAGCTTTAAGGGAAGTTAGCCGGGTACAGAGCGGGATGTGTATGCATTTTAAAAGCAGAGCACATGAGAACAGGTATGAAGGTGATGGTTGGTACACAGAATAGAATATCTCTGGAGGAACACACGGGAGCCGGCAACAGTGCTCCTTTCTGGAGAGGGGACCTGGGTGGCCGGGCCGGAATCGAGGAATGACCTTCCGCTGTACGTCCCTTTTGAATTTTTTTTTAATCGGGGTGTAGTTGCTTTACAACGTTGTGTTAGTTTCTGCTGTACAAAGAAGTAAATCAGCTGTATGTCCTTTTGAATTTTGAATCATGGGAATGTATCACCTATTCAAAATACAAAGGTAAATTATTTTTCTAAATTTTTTGGTAGTTTTTTTTTTAGATATCCGTTTTAAAAATTAGACTCTCCTTGCTGAGACTGAGCTTTAGATGTGCTTTTGGCTCCATGTTTCCAGGGGTGGGAACCTCAGAAGCTGGGCCCAGGGGTCTGGGCAGTGAGGTGGGACCCCCAGGAGTTGGGTGGGCCAGGCCTGTGACCTCAAGTCCACCCCAAAGGCAGGAAAATGTTGGGACCAAGGAGCTACGTTGGCACCTGCTCAGCCATGGCCCCAAAGTTGGTGTAAAGTCCTAGAGGACAGGTCAGCCCTCATTACATTCCGCCCACATCTGGCTGAGGCTGGCACAGAGCGGGCGTGCTGAGGGGGAAGTGGGTGGATGGGATAGGTACGAGAGGGTCCTGGGGTTGAGGTCACCGCTACTGCCCCTCACGTGCAGAAACAATGAACATGCCACATCTTCCCAACAGCCATTATCAAATGCTCACACCCTCCCCTGGGGATTCTGGCCCTGCTGGCGCCCGAAGTGTTCAGAATCCCATCAGGGAACGCTCCTCTCCCTCACCGAGCACCTGCCGTGTCCCTGTGCCAGGTGCTTTCGCTCGTCGTGGAACAGGCCCCGGGCAGCCAGGACCGCTGTCTCACCTGCCCACGCTCCCTGCGGGCTGTGCCACGCTGTCAGCTGCCCCCTGGCAAGTGCACACCTGGGGCTGGCCCTGTCCCCAGCCCCCCTGCCCAGACCCCCGGCCCACTCCCAGGGTCTAGTCAGCCCTGATGCCCAAGCGCCTGTGGCCCCCGGGCGTGACAGCATCACAGACACCCAGGCAGGGCGAGCAGCAGAAGCTGTGCTGCCAGGAGACCGTCTCCCTGGATTCTGACTCTGAGGCGGCAGCAATGTGGAGGAGGGAGGGTGCCGCCCACCCCCTCCCAGAGCGGGGGATGGTTGGTGCTGGGCTCTCAGAGATCGGGGGTGGGCCCTCCACCAGGACTGGTCACTGGGGGCTGCCTTGTGTACGGAGAAGCCCCTTCCCAGTCTGTTAGTGGTGGGACCAGAGCAGAGAGGGGCTGAGGGTAGGTGGTTCCCTAGGGACAGAGGCCTCAGGTGATGGCTTTTCCAGCATTGCCAACACCAGAGGGTTTTCGCTGGACTCCACAAGTGGAGGAGGGAGTGCCGTACACTTATCTCAACAGGTGGTTATAGACCTACTGTGTCAGGACTTTCACCTACATCGTGATTAAACCTCATGAAAAGCTGGGATGAATATTCCCATTTTGCAGAAACTGAGGCTCAGAGAGATGGTGACTTACCTGCCCCCAAAGCTCCTGATCTCTTTTCTGCCTCCCCATCACTGTCTCTTCCCGTCAGGCCTCTGGAGGGGCTTGTACGTCCTGGGTCAGCTCAGATGCACAGGCCAGGGGCATTGGAGGCGGGTAGAACCTACAGGAATGAGCACTCCGGGAAGAGGGCACAGCCCACTCGAAAGTATCTAGAGGTGGGACCGTTCAGAAAGTGGACGCGAAGTGTGGGGTGTGAGCTTGGTCTCGACAGTGTGGAGGATAAACATGGGAAATGGAGGGAGGCTGGGAGGCTAGTCAAGAAGGATGGAGTTCGAAAGCCAGGAGAGAAGCATTGGGGCACCATGGGAGGGTTCTGACTGGGGGACAGGCACGATGAGAAGTGTCTTTCTAGAAGATGATTCCTAGAGGAGGTGATCAGGCCACCAGTGGGGCACCAACTCAGGAAGAGAGGCCCTGGGGCAGGTGCAGTGACAAGCAGGACATGGGAGTTGAAAGAGAGGATCCTTGGACTGAAGCCCAGTTGTACTGCTCACCAGCTGTGTGACCTTGGGTCAGTTACTTAGCCCCTCTGGGCCTAAGTCATCTCATCTATAAAATGGGGATGGTGATAACACACCTCCTAGGGCTGTTGTGAAGACAAAGTGAATTAAAACATGTCCAGCACTCAGAGCAGGGCCTGCTAGAGCATAGTAAGCCCTAAGTCTCAGTTGTTATTTGTTATTACTGTCACCCTGGTACTCAGCCCTGAGCTACGTGACATGTCGGTTCTCTCTTCTTGCTCTGGGGGGAAGCAGATGGGAAGACATGAAGCCCAGTGGGAAAGGAGGAGCTGCCCTCACTGCAGACCGCCGTGTCCCTGACCCAGATCTACGTGGCCCCCAGTTTTCATATGCCTGGTTAAGGTGAGCAGACAGGCGAGGACTGGCCCTGCCACACCCTGTCCTTGCCCCGGTTCCAAGTGGTTGGGGGGACTTTATACCAGCTTCCTGGACAGGGATCCTGTGCCCACCTACCAGTGTCCAAGGCAGGCTCCAGTGTCCCCCCTGCAAGGCTAGAGAAATGGGGGGAGGGTGATGTCTGCGCAGAGGGCCGGCAGGCACGCCCAGGAGGCTCTAATGAGGCGTGTGAAGGCCACAGAGGCTGCCTCGGGGTCAGGGTGATGGGAGGGCACGCGAGGTGGGCCTGGCGTGGCTGCGGCAGTCGCGGTCATCAGCCCTTTGCCGGCGGCTGCTGGGATGAGCAAGCACGCTCCGTGTCCTCCGGCTGCAGTAACTCTAAGCCGCTCATTACCTCTCCCCGGCTGCCAAGGGTCCCTGCCTCCCTAACCCCCCTTCCACCCTTCCTCTACCCCTCACATCTGTGCAACAGCTGGGCTCCGAGACAGCCCGTTCTCAGCAGGCCCAGCACCATCTGTTCCCCTTGGGGAGCAGGCTCCGTAGAGGGCGTGCCAGGGTGCTTGTGCCCCTGGAAAGGCAGGGTGGAGTTGAGGTTCTCCTGGCCTGGTGTTGGGGCCTCTGAGCCTCACTCTGTTCCCCACAAATGGGCCAGGGGTCCAGGCTGGGGGCTCAGGAGGCTGGGGTCTGTCTCTGGCCCCTGATGGACATTCAATGACTCGTTTCCCTGACACTTGAACCTCAGGGTCTCCATCTGCACGATGGAATGGCTGTCCAGCTCCCTCCCGGCTTCTCCAGCCAACCGGACCTACTGTGTGAAGGAGCTTTCCCGACATGTTTTTCCTGGGGCTCCTGTGTGTGTTGGGGTCCAGTAGAGGATACTGAACTGCTGACTCCTTTGGGGTGTGGATGGGGTGCAGTGGAGACGGAGGAGGGCAGAGGCACCTGTTAGCTCCGCCCAACCCCAGGCTGCTCCCCAACTTTGGGGTCCTCAACCCCCTCAGTGCCCTCCTGCCTGGATCCCACGACTTGTTCTCCACAGCGGCCCCTTCCCAGAATTGGGAGGAGCCATCAGGACCCTCAGGAGTAACAAGAGCAACTGAGGCTTGTGGAGCGCCCACCCTGCACCCTTTGAAGGCTTTACACCGGGTGCTCTCACAGGTGGGGTGCTCTCATCCACAGGTGAGGGGCCTGAGGCGCAAAGGGCCCCAGAAGTTCACACAGCTAGCACGTGGCAGCTCCGGGGTGTGAACCACGACTTGTGTGACCCTGGAGCCCCCTCACCGAGCCATAGAGCCACACGTGGTCCAGCGCAGGCTCCGGGAGCAGGGGCTCCCCTTCTCAAGTGGGAACTCAGTGAGGCTGTCCCATTAGACTTCATACCCGCCTGGCACTTGAGGGGACGCACAGCAACTGTTCTGTATAGGAGGGAATCCTCAGCAAACTGCTTAAAGCAGAACTGCTCTGACCGAAGCAAAGATAGGCTCCCGTCGGAAAATTGAATATGTACTTCTCTCCCTGCCTCTCCTTTTCGGAGAGTAAAACTGAAGTTGAGAGAAGGGAGGGACTGACCGGAGTCACCCATCATATTGGAGGCAGAGTCAATACTAGACCCAGGTGGTGGGACTTCCCCAGCGGAGCGAGCAGGAGACTCAGGACTCTCTCGCCTCCCAGAGGGTGATGGCCTCGCTGCCCGCTCCCCGGCCCCTTTCTCGGGCTGAGCCAGAGAAGAGGGCTGGAGACCCAGCCTGCGCCCCGTTCTCTGAGCACCTCCACTAACGGGTCTAAAGGGCTCCGTGGGTGTATCAGGCTTCCCGGGCTCCCACCAGCCGCCGCCCTGGGTGGTACCCTGTCCAGCGACAGCCCATGTGTGTGTGTAGTTCAGGGCCGCTTCATTCCCCACTGTTGACACACCCGTCTCCCTTATTCCATCAGCAAACACTGGGCCTAGAGAGACAGTCTAATTGGCTGGCAGTGTCCTACTCCCAGCTCCCCTCCTTGTCTAAACACACAGCCCTGTTTGTCCTGTCTGCCCAGCCACCAGGACCTCACTGTCGCCCAGATCCCTGCTCTATCAGCGACTCAACCCCCTGTTGCTCCCACAGAGTCCCCGCCAGAGCAGGAGAGGCCCATGGAACACTCTTAGGACAACCCCTAAGTGCCTACCCAAGCAACACCTCCTCCACTTTGACAGATGAAACAACCCAAGAGGGAAGGGAGTGGCTCAAGGTCACAGTGCAGGAGGACAGGGCCAGCTTCTAACCGCTCTCTGTCATTTGAGCTCCGTCTCTGTGTCTTTGCAAGTGCTGGTCCTTTTGCCAGGAAAGCCCTTCCTCGGTGTGGCCTCAGCCCACCAAATGAATGACAACCTCATTGGCATCTCCTCGTCACCCCCGCACGCTACCTCCGTTACAGCCAGTAATGTCTACTACCTTCTAGATCACCCTGCAAGTTCCCGAAGGCCAAGACCTGGGTGATTCGTCTCCAGGCGTCCATTCCCAGCCCAGGGCACCCAGAGCGAGTTCCTGATAAAGGACTGGCATTGGCGAATCGGCGGGCTTGAGTCAGAACAGGTTCTCAGTCCTGGTCCAGCCTGGCCCATCCTTGGCCCCTCTAGTCCCCGTGCCAGCTCTCCTGGCCACGGCTATTCCAGGAGTCCTTTTGCGCACTGCTCCCTGGTTCCAGGATCCCAGCGGGCTTTTCGGACCACGTCTGCCTCACTTCCCCGAGCCTGGGCCCAGCCCGGGCAGAGCCTCTATGGGCTGTTGTGGGTGAGTCATGGGCAGACTGTAAACAACTCCACAGAGCACTGGCTGTACCACCCGGGCCCTGGCACTCGTCCTAGCCTTGCCGGGGGGATCTAAAAGAAGCCATGGCTGGCACCCACGCACCCACTATGGAAAGGAGAGGGTGGAATAGAAACAGGGGAAGCTTCCAGATTTGCATACCAACCTGTGCACAGTGGTCTGCAAAGCAGCCCCACCCAGGAGGGGATTAAACAGAACCTGGGGGGGGGGGCAGGTAATCAGGAAGGGACATGCCTGCTGGGAAGTTAAATTTTTTGAGCACCTCCTATGTGACAGGTATAGCTGCAGCACTGGGAATATTGTAGTGAACGGAACAAGGCCCCATGCTTTGGGGAACAGGAAAAGCAGAGCAGGGTAAGGGAGGGTGTGGGGTGGCCGCCTTGCTCATCGTTTGAAAGATATTGTAGAAAAACGAAATCTTGGGGAGTGTTTTCCAGTCCCTTGACAGATGTGGAAACTGAGGCCCAGGAAGGCTAGGGATTTGCCTGAGATTGCCCAGGAAGACGGGCCAGAGGCAGACCCCAAGACCCTGTGTGTGGGCTCAGAGGTGAGGTTGACCCCGATGTGGTCCATGCACGGCCTCATTTCTATGGTCCTGGGGGGTGGGGGCTGGAAGAGCCCAGGACCCCTCTCCTCCGGCCCTTGCGGGAGGGGCCCCAGGGCACTCAGCAGCAGCAGAGGCTCCTGGGTGAAACCAGTCTCTGAAGTCACTCCGCGGTGTGTTCCCACCAGCCTCCTCCATCTGCCCATCTGTAAACGGCAGCTCTGACTCCGTGCTCCTGAAGGGCTTCCCCAGGACCGAGAAAGATGCTTCTTCACTCCCCGGGGAGCAGCCAGCTAAGGCTGCCAGGACGGTCTGGCGTCTGAAAACTCTGCTACCTCCACTGCAGCCCGGGCCCGGAGCTCTAGGAACGCTGAGTGACTCCATTTCCCCAGCTTCAACAGTCTTGGCTGCTGTAGGGTCAGACCGCGAGTACTGACATTTCAGAGGCTCGCGCTCTGCTAAGTGAACATTAGACACAGCTTACTTAGCTGCTGAAATCTGCGGCTGCCTCCTACATGCTGTTTGATAAGCTTTTGTTGTCACCTCCCTCTGGTGCTGCATCCCCGGGACCTGGGGCGGCTTGTTTGCCCAGAGCCAGGAGGTCGGGGGGCAGGGTGGTAGATGGTGCAGAACCCTGGCTGGGGGCCACTGCCCAGCTGTGTTACCTTGAGCACAAGGCTTGCCCTTTCTGGTCTGGAAATGGCTTTCCATAATGTGACCCGGCTCCTCTGTCCAGCAGCCTTTTCACCGGTCCACTCCTGGGTGCGGTCCCAAGCTTGGGACAAAGCCACCTACTCTTGGGTCCCTAAGCCAGCTCCCCACTCTCAGCCATAACCCCTGACCCAAACTATTTGTCATTCCGGGACCCTTGCATCTCTTCCAGGCAGAGCCTCCTAGGATCCCTTCTCCAATGCTGCCCTTCCCTTTTCTGAGCCGCCAGCATGCCCTGTCCAGGCTCACTCTGGACAGTGTCCTGGACCACTGTGCAGGTGGGTGCTCCATGGGGCTGGGGTTGGGTCTTATCAACACCTGGACACCTTGCACAGGCCTGGGACATGGTTGATCTCTACAGATGTTCATTCAGTCATTCAGTTATTCAACAGAGAGCTCTTGGGGCAAACTGTGGAGCCTGCTCCATGCTGGGTAATGGGATATGGATATTAGAGGCTAATAAGGCACAGCCTGACGCTTAGTCCGCTGAGGAGAAACACAACTACATAGCAGGTGATTAGAGCTCTAGTGGAGAAGAGCCCAGGGAGAAGCGGGAGCACATATCAGGGCTACTCGATCCTAGGAAAACCAGGGAAGGCTCCCTGGAGGAGGCAACATCTAAACTATGACTCAAAGGATCAGTAGGAGTTAGCCAGGTGGAGGGAAGGGTTCCAGGAAGAGGGAACATCCCAGACAGAGTCTGGAGTGTAAAGGAGGCATGGTTTATTCTGGAAACTCTCAGTAGTCGGGCTAGCCCCCCGATTATCTGGCTCTTTTCCACTCCTCTAATAAAGAAAGGGAGATCATTCTCTCCCATTGGATGAGTTTCCCAAATTCCTATCCCTGCCTAAACAGACGGAGGACTCCCAAGAGGCTGACCATTTGCCACATGCCCCCTGATCTGCCAGTCACTTCTCCGCTCTGAGCCTCAGTTGCCTCATCTGTTAAATGGCGGGGCGTGGCGGGGGGGTGCGGAGGCAGGCCCTCAGGCCCACATAGTTAATATTTTGAGAGGCCCAAAGGAGAAGACAGCAGGCTCAGTCCTTTCCCTGCCTGGCCAGCAGGTGCAGCCTGAGTTGGGGCCTGGGTCCACAGCGGTGGGATGCGGGGAGATCGTGCCCACCAGTCTGAGGCCAGGCTGTGGACCCCTGTCTCAGGAGTCTCTCTTTCTGGGCCCTCCTCCCTCCCAGCCCCTTTGGACGGGGATTAAAAAAAGAAACGGGGCTTCCCTGGTGGCGCAGTGGTTGAGAGTCCGCCTGCCGATGCAGGGGACACGGGTTCGTGCCCCAGTCTGGGAAGATCCCACATGCCGCGGAGCGGCTGGGCCCGTGAGTGCCCGCTGAGCGCATCTGGAGCCTGTGCTCCGCAACGGGAGAGGCCACGACAGTGAGAGGCCCACGTACCGCAAAAAAAAAGAAAGAAAGAAACGAAAGAAATGGTCCTCCCACCACCTGGCAGGCGTGCCCACGATGAGAAATGCCTCTCTGCTGAGCCCTCGCTACCACTCAACCCTACCTGTCCTGATCTTCTGGCTGCCCGCCCCCTGCCTGACTGCGGGAGGGGTGGAAAAGGCATCCCTCACAGTGGGCTGGGGACTCAGAGCCTAGGTGTCAGGGCAAGGAGGACAGAGCGGGGAGAGGGGAGCCCTAGGACCAGCTTGACACTGGTCCTTCTTCCCTTCCTGGTTTATAGGGAGAGCGTGGGGAGGGAGTGGAGTCCACGACCAGCAGACACACCGAGCCTGGCTCAATTCCCGGAAAGCCTGGGCCCCCATGAAGGGCTTAACAAGCTTATGGAATCAGACTGGCAGGGTCGGGGGGACATCAGAAATGGTCTCATCCAATAAATGGGAAACCTGAGGCCCAGAGAGAGGCCAGGGCTTCTCCAAGGCAACACAGCAAGTTAAAGGAGGCAGATACAGGACTAGAACTTGGGGCTTCTGAGTCCTGTCCCAGGACTGGGACCAGCGGCGGGGAAGGAAAGCAGGGTCACCTTGAGGACTGTGACAAAGCCAGGCCAAGCTGCTGCAGGGTCAGGATCCAAGCCTGACCATGGCTTCAATGCCTCCCCTATGCTGAAAAGGTTTGTCCATAGGTGGGCTGGGTTCCTGTCCCACCAACTGGATTGCAATAGGAGGGAGATAAGGAATTCGTGCTTAGATCTTCCGAGAAGCCAAACTTCCAGACCTTTTGACATTCCAGAATTACAGAAATGCTGGAAGGAACCTTCTGGATCACCTATGGATGAGGAAGCTGAGGCCCAGGGAGGGGAAAACTGTCCCAAAGCCCAGACCCCAATGAGTGGCCAATGCATGTCTTCTGACTTCTAGTCCAGCCTCTCCTGGTATATCAGTGGTTAAGAGGCCAGGCTGTGGGTGGAGTGTGACAGACCTGGGCTCGAACGCCTGCTCTGCCACTCACTGGCTGTGGGACCTCCCTTCAATCCCTAGTCTCTCTGAGCCTCAGTTTCTCCATCTGTAAACTGGGGATAGCAGTACTGACCACATAGGGTGCTCTAAGGATTTAATGCAATGACACGAGCCACACAAGGGTAGACCTGGCCTCATTCGCCACTGTGTTCCCAGCACCCAGAACGATACCTGACCCACAGCAGGCCCTCGGGAAAAGGGAACACTTATCATCACTGTGCGCCATGCTACTTCTGGCTGACGTCTTCAACTCCCAAGTCCCCGGAAGGAAAGTGGAGGAATCTGGCTGCTGTAGAGGGAAGCAGCCAGCGTCCTAGAAAGAACGGCAGTGCGTCCTTAGGCAAGTCCCATGCTCTTTCTGTTTGGTTTCTCCCCACGGTACAGGGTGGGCATTGCCAAGTGATGACTGAAGTCCTCCAGGTCCAGGAACTGTTCCTGCACCTTGTGCCATGGCCTTGCCTAAGGGCACTGACCCTTACCCTGTGGGGTAACTGGAGGGGGCGCCGAGGGGCAGGGCTGGACACGAGGATGGGAATGAGGCAGTAGCCCATCTGCGAGGCTCCTGGGAGCCTGGGCTCTATTAGGCTGCCTGCTTGCAGGACACATGAGTGATCAGGACAGCCAGGCATCAGCCCGGCCTGAGAGCCAAGCTGATGGTGGATGCCGCCTGGTTCATTACAGGGGTGAGGGGCAGGGCCAGGGCCTTGCTGAGCACCTCATAGGCTCCCACTCCCACGTCAGCCTTACCACCACCTGGCACTCAGCAGCTCCCTTCCCACCAGGCATTGGGGAACGTAAGGAACATTGGGGATCTCATAAGACTACAGAGCCCACTCTGGAGATTAGCACTCGCTCCGTGCAGGCCCCCGTGAGGGTGTCTACCTCCAGATTACAGGGGCTTGGGAGGATGAGTGAAATTCCAGGAGCAAGAGGCCCCAGCTGGGCATGGCGGAGCAGGTCCCCGTGCCAGGGCTGTGAGCCCCCGCCTAGGGATGCCAGCTCCCATCCCAAGGTCTTTCCCTAGTGTGTTACCCCCATGAATCCTCCTATCCCCTTCCTCCATACACACACACACACACACACACACACACACACACACACACACACACACACACACCCCACGTCCTTAGCAGAATGCCCTGCATCACAGCCTCAGAGGAGGGGCTAGCCAGTGGGCTATTTTCTAGGGGTCCCAAAGGCCCACATCTGGAAGTCTGCAAGTCTAGAAAACTCTGGGCTCTGGAGAGAGAAAGCAACGTTCTGTCCTGACCCCTTGGAGGAAATGGCCTCCAGGGGCCAGGGAGGAAAAACAGGAAGGGCCAGGCTGGGCAGGAAGTCCTGGGGGTGGTGCCCGGCCAGAGGAAGAGGCGCCAGGAAGTGGCCAGTGTGGCCCTGGCTGAGGGCTGAGTTAGGGACTGTCATGGGCTGCACTGGCGGGGGGGGGGCGGTCCGTCCCCAGTTGGCCGCCGCCCACCTGAGAGCTGCGTCAGGGCCCCCAGCTCACAAGGTGGGAGCTGGCCACAGGATGGGGGGTGGAGTCCTCTGTCAGCAGGGGGACACAGACCTGACAGCTGCCCTCTTCTCCCCACTCCTTGGCAGGCAGGGGGCCAGAGCAAACTCCCCTCCCATCAGTCACGCCTTCACTTTTCATCCACTGAGCCCTCCTGTGTGCCAATCGACAGCTCTTACTATTGCCCCTAATTCACAGATGAGAAAACTAAGGCACGGGGACAAGAAAACACTTGTCCAAGTTTACACAGCAAGTGAGTCATGGAAGAGAATTCAAACGCTGGCTGCCGGATTGCACAGCCCTTGCTGGAAATGGAAATGCTTAGGAAGAGACCCTCCCCTGGCGGAAACAGGGCAGTAAACTCCTAAAATTCAGTGCAGCTGGGGAGCCCGAGGAGCCGGGAGGTTGGCAGCTGACCTGGGCCTGCGGCAGGAAGGCTCTCTGCCCAAGATCCCTTCACAACTACCACCCCCTGCTCGAGGGGGAATATTTCTCACGATCTCCTCTCCTCACACCCACCCCTGCCTCCCCCACCCTCACTCTCAGCTGTGACCTTGTTTCCACTCCCCGAAGACAATCCAGCCTCTCAGAAGTGCTTCCAGATCCACAGGGGCACATCCGCCCCCACCAGCATCTGTACCCACTCGCCCGGCCTCCCTCGTCCTGGGAGACACGACTACCCACGCTCCCGCCGCCACTGCCACGCGGAGCCCAGCCTCTGCTCCGCTCAAGGACGTCACTCCAGCAAGTCTCCCCGGCCTGCGAGCTCGCTGCTCTCCCTCGCTCCCGCATCATCAGTTTTGCCCTCCCCACCAGATCTTTCCGGTCGGTCGGTGGACACACTCGCTGTTCTTCCTCCCATCTTTTTTTTTTGTCATTTATTTATTTTTTAACATCTTTATTGGAGTATAATTGCTTTACAATGGTGTGTTAGTTTCTGCTTTATAACAAAGTGAATCAGCTATACATATACATACGTTCCCATATCTCCTCCCTCTTGCGTCTCCCTCCCTCCCACCCTCCCTATCCCACCCCTCTAGGTGGTCACAAAGCACCGAGCTGATCTCCTGTGCCATGCGGCTGCTTCCCACCAGCTGTCTATTTTACGTTTGCTAGTATATATATGTCCATGCCACTCTCTCACTTTGTCCCAGCTTACCCCATCTTAAACAAACCTGTCTTGATACCACTCCCCCGCCGCCAGCTACCACCATTCCCCTGCTCCCCTCTGCAGGGGAACCCCTCAGAGTTGTCCGTATCCACTATCATCCATGTCTCTCTTCCTGTTTCTCTCAGAGCCACCCCAATCTGGCCTTCCCGCACCCCACTGCATCGGAAGTGCTCCTGTCCAGATCGCCAGTGGCCTCCCCATGGCAAAATCCAGGGGTCAGTTCAGTGTGTCTGCACTGGCACTCCTCGCAGCACCGGACGGTTGGGCACCACTCCCCCTGCTGTTGTGCTCCCCTGTTTTTTTCCAGCTTCTCTGGACCGTTCTTCCTTGGTCTCCTCTGTTGGTTCTTTCTCTTCTCCCAGACCTTGGTACCCCAAGCCCAGCCTCCAGTCCTGGTCTCTCTCAGTACTCACTCCCCTGGGCCATCCTACCCAACTCACTGCTTTACACCAACCACCTCTATGCCGATGACTCCCAAACCCATTCCTCCAGCCTGGACCTCAAATGCCCAACTGTCTCTTGGACAACCCCCCGCCCCCCACCGGCAGAGACAGCTTGAATCCATCAGGTGCCAGTGCTATTCTCACTCATGCAACTTGCTTTAACACACACATTCTGCCTGGGGGCGCCATCTCCCCTAAGAGGGCGAAAATTGCTTTTGGGGGTTGGGGGACAAAAACTTTTAGCTATTGCAATGGGGAACTATTTCTCACCATCTCCTCTCTTCACACTTAGCTATTGCAATGGTTTGTGACTCTCCAAAGGGCCAAAGTACATAAACGTATATACCCCACAGCTGTGGAATTAAAATTTCATAGGGAGGGGGTGATAGACGAAAAACGTCTAAAAAGGCTCCTTGGGGGTGGGTGATAATTTTTAAAAAGGCTGAGAAGCAGTGTTGCTCTAACACAGACTTCTCATTCCAGTGGATGGCAAGCTTCCTTTCATCGCTCAGGCCAAAACCTTGGAAGTGATGTTGCCTGTTCCCTTTTTGTCACAACCCACATCCAATCCATCAGGAAATCCGGTTGCTTCTGCCTTCAAAATAGATCCAGAATCCAACCACTTGCCTCCCTGCTACCCCCACAGAATCTACCCTGGTCTGAGCTGCCTCATTTCTCGCCTGGATTATTTCTCGTCTCCCTGCCGCTCCTCCCTTGACACACAGCCAGAGCGATCCTTTTACAGTGTAAGTCAGCTCACGTCCCTCCTCACCTAACACTGCAGAAGTTCCCATCTCCCAAAGTTCTCACAATGGTCCTCCCTCCCCACTCTCCGTTCCTCTCCTGAGCCCTCTGCTATTCCTCTCTCCCTCACTCACTTTGCTCCAGCCCCACAAGCCTCCTAGCAAAGCCTCCAGGCACAGTCCCACCTCAGGGCCTTTGCACTAGCTGTACCCGATCCCCGGTACACTGTTACCCAGACAGCCACAACCCTCACCTCTCACCAGCCTTTGCTCTGATGCAACCTTGTCAACAAGGCCTGCCCCGACCACCCTGTCTCAAGGTTGCAATCCGTCCCCAGCGACCCAGATCACCCTTAGTTCTCCAGACCCTTCATTTTCCCACAGCACACGTCACCTTATAGCATCCCATGACATTCACTTGCTCTGCTGATTGCTGATTGCCCGTCTCCTCCTGCTAGATGCCAGCTCCCCAGGGGGCTCTCTGTTTGGTCACTGCTGTCCACTAGCATGAGATGAGGGCTGGCACACAGTAGGAGTGTCTGATACCCCCTGGACACCCACCCCAGGAGGGTTTCGGACTTTTCCCCCACCGGGCTCCATCACATCTCCCACCTTTGCACTTGTTCGCTTTCTCTGAAATGTACCCTCCCCTATACCCATCCACACACACACACACACACACCACACACACACACACACACCGAGACACTATCCGTTACTCAGAACCCTCTCAAAGAGCACTTTCTCTCTTGTTAGGTCAGGAAGGGCCCTGCCTGTCAGGCAGGGAGTGAGCTTTTCCCCAAGAGCAATGGGAATTCATGGAAGGGATTTGAGCTTCATGGTCACATATGGGCTTTGATGCCCATAGATGGTGGGTGGGAGGGGAACCAGCTGGAGGCAGAGGAGGGGACCCAGGGAGGAAGCTGGTGAGAGGCGAGAGGACCCGCTGGCAGTGGAGGAGGGACGGGGGGAGGCCAAGGAGGAATGGAGGGGTAGCCAGGAGCAGGGAAAGACCAGGTCTTGCCACCGATTCGGGGTGACAGGAACACAGCCGAGGTGTCTGATCTACAGGGCTGGATGGGGTGACGAGCTGGCCAAGCACAGGGAATGGGCAGGGATCACACTTCGCAGGGGAAAGGAGGTTCACAGAACAAGCTTCTCTCTCCCCCAGCTCCAGCCTCCATGCCGTTTCACTGGGGCATCTTGTACCCCAACACTTCTGGCCATCAAGGGGGCAGCCCATGGGGATTTGGAGACGGATGGGGTTTCCCCAGAGGAATCCAGACCTTGGACCTGGGATGGCAGGGAGGGCCCCACAAAGGGGGCTTTTTCAGAACACAGGCCTGAAGCCTGTGCCCCTAAATTTGCAGGAGAAAGTCCGGCCAGAAAGTCCATATTTGCCTCACTTTCTGCCTGGCCTTGTTTGAGCAGAAAGACAAATAGGACAGGCAGTGGCCTTTGTGACATCGCAGGGACCCTTGAGCTCTCAGCCCAGGGTGTGGAGGATAGCAGAGGCCAGAGGGCGTCTCCTGGTCAGACACAGCTGTCCGACAGAGCATCTCCTTGGAGGAGCCAGATATTCAAAACCACCTCATCTCACATCCTCACGTTGCAGATGGGGAAACTGAGGCCCAGAGGGAGAAGCGAGTTGTTGTAGGGTACATCTGGTTTTCCCAGGGGGAAACTGAGGCTTCCTGGAGAGAAGGACTTACTGCTCTGATGGGGATAGACTAATAATATCGACATATATATAACTCATTTCTTCCCGAGAGTTCAGAGTGGGGCACATCTGTGATCTCATTTGTCCGCAAGACATCCCACTGGGACGGGTCGCAGGGCCACTCCGTGCAGATGTTGCGAAAATGCTCCGTCATCGCCCTCCCCTCCATAGCCTTCCTTTTCTTCTTCAGCCTCTATTATTTCCTTTCTTCTCCGATCCAATTTAATTCAGCAAAGATTTAAGAGGCCCCCCACTTGGTGCAAGGACTGGGCATTTGAGAAGCTTCTGGATTTCCCCAGGGCCAAAGTCATTGCTCTGTTTTCTGTGGTCTCAGAGCACTTTGTTCAAACCTGCATCTGTGCACATGTCATCGTCTTTCTATAGATCAACAGTCCTGGAGGGCGGGCTTGGTCTTATTCAAGCTTGCTTTCTCCCTGGCATTCGGGAGCCTGGAGACATTCTTGTCCAGGGCATGCTTGCCCGAAGCATCTCTCCATTAGTGTACTTGTCCCACTGAATGCCAGTTACCCAGGGGATGAGCCCAGATGGGGGTTGTGAATATGCAGAACCCGGCATACAGTAGCATAATGTCGGCTGAACGGATCAATTAAAAAATGAAAGAAGGAAGATGAAGATGGATAGGAATGGGCTCTCCTTGCCGCATCTGTTCCATGGGTGGGGAAGGCGGGTAGACAGCAGGACTGGAGAGGTGTACGAACACTAATAAAGTAGACAATTCCAGCGGAGCAGAGGTGAAGAAGTACCGTGAGCCCACAGAGGAGGAGAATCACCTGGAAGAATCCGGGACGGCTCCCTGGAGGAAGCGGAATTTGAGATGGGCCTTGAAGGGTGGAAACACAGGGCAGAAACTCAGGAACAGTTTTTAGCTGAAGGCAGGGCACTGGGCAAGACAAGGACGGCAAGGTCCTCAGACGGGGGCTACTCTGTGTCAGGCAAAGTTGCTCGTACCTGATTCCGCAGGCAGTGGGGAGCCATTGAAGTCCTCGGGGTCAGAGGTCAGCATGATCAGATGACCAGAAAATCAGTGAGGAGGACCCTGGACTGGAATGGAGGAGGCAGTCAACGGGTCAGGAGCCACTGCTGAGGCGGGGGGTGAGGGGATGAGTGTCTGACTTAGGCAGGCAGCCACCAAGTTTGCAATGAGGGTGTGAGAGGCTCCACAGAGAAAGGGTCTGAAGGATCTGGAAGCCCATTAGATGTGAGGGCAGGGCAGGTGAGGCTCTGGGGAACTGATCTGGAGTTTGGGAGAGTGATGGGGCCTTAACAGGCATGGTGTGATCCCAGGGAGGGGCTGCTTCCCGAGGAGGTAATGGGTGGAGATCCTTCATTAGGAAGGCAGATGCCAGCTTGGGAGGGAGGTCAGGGCCCCAGAGACAGGGCTGGGAGTCGGGCTGAAGCAAAAGCCGAGGCCCTGGGAGTGGATGAGCTCATGCAGGAGAGAGTGTGGAGTGAGAAAGAAAATGGGGCTGAGAACAGAGCCTTGGAGGACTCTCACAGTTGTGGGAGGACAGCAGCAGGAAGAGAAGGGAGCCAGGAGGAAACGGAGCCGCCAGAGAGATGGGGGTGGTTCCCCCATCTTCTCTCTCTTTTCCAGGGCTGCCCCACCTCTGCTCCCCCCTCACCTCTCAAGAGTGGGGCTGGAGGGACCCTGGTGCCTGCCCAGCCTCCGGAAGGCTCCAAGGGGAAAGGCAGTGAAGCCAGCGATTGGAGTACTTGGGCTCTAGAACTGGTCGGAGCCAGGGAGGTGGGGGAGGGGGGAATGCCCCCTCCCTCACCCTTCCTGGCTGTGTGACCTCAGACGTGCGCCACACCCCCTCTGTTCCTCAGCCTCTTGGCCTTCCCGAGGGGATCACAACAGGACTTCTTCATCGGGCTATTAAGTGGGATACTGCATGTTATGCACTTGGCACTTGGGCCTGGCAGGCCCTCAGAGCTCAATAAACGGTGGCTGCTGCTCTAATGATTATTACAGGGCCGGGACTGGATTCTGGCGCTCGGTCTGGCCGGGCCAAGGAGCCCAGCAGCCCCCGGAGCCTTTAGCGAGGAAGGGAGCCTGGCAACGTTAACTCTCCCAGCTCCCGGAGCGCTGAGGCCCCTTCTGTTACCCTCCCAAGCGCAGAGCCAGGCATCGTGGAACTGGGGCAGTCACAGCTCTCTGGGTGCGGATAACCCTTTCACCTGCTGAGAAAGGGGACCCCACACCCACTGCAGTCTTCAACTCCAGATGGGGCGCGGGGTTGGGGGCCTCAGACCCCGGGCGGGTGTATCGTGTCCCCAGCTCGGCGCACCCGCGTCTCCGGCGCCTCCTCCTTCGGGGCGGACGCGGACGGCGGACGCCTCCTCTCCCGTACGCGGTAATCCACCAGCTCACGCGGGCTCCGCGGCGCCCCCTCCGCGCACGCGCATCCCCGCCTCGGCCCCCGCCCGGCCCGAGACTCAGCTCCGGGCGCTCCGGGTGGGTCCGTCCAAGTTGACAAGAAGGACAGCCGCGCTGGGGGCGCCCGTCGCGGGGGCTGATGGCCCTGATCCTGATGCCTCGTCCCCCGCCCCTCACGGATTCCGCAGCCGGGGCCCACCCCCAGCGCGCCGTCTGCGCAGCCCTGCAGGAACCGGAGCGCGGAGGGGCGAGTGGCGCCGGCTGTGCTGGGGGCTTGCAGAGCGGGCGAAGGTCTTGAGTCGGTGGGTGCCGGCTCTTGTCCCCTCACGCACCGAGACCCGTACCTGAGACTTTTCAAAGCCTCATTTTCCCCTTCTCAGCTTCAGGCTAAGGGATCTCTTACTGGACCCTGGAAACAGGTTAATCGATCCCTTGGGCCGCGTGCCCGTCTATGCAGCCTCAGTAGGGAGGGGAGAAGAGGCGTGTTCCGCCGGAGTCTGGGGGATACTTACTCCGACCCCAGCCTTATCTGGACCGGGTGGGGGCTCCCTGGGAGGGGCGGGGGTTGACTGAACTGGCCCCTCTACCAGCGGGGCTCGGGTCTGGGGTCCCACCGCTGCAGGCAGAGCCGTCTAACGCTGGGTAGCCCCCATTAACTAGGCCACTGCTGGGGGTGGGCGGTGGCGGCTGGAGCTGACAGGCTTGGGTCTCTGGGGGAGGTGGCCCCAAGGGCCAGGACTTTGAACAAACCACAGAAGGTTTCTGCAATATCAAAAGAGCTCTTAGTCACTAATCTATGGTGGGGAGGGGGGCCGTTGGTGAAAGCGCCTCTCCTTGGTTCCCATCAGCGGAGGATCAAAAAGCATTGGTCAAAAAACCTTTAAATACCTTGAAAGGCAGGTGAAGCCTGTTCAGTAGGCTCCAGGAGGTACTGAAATATTAGTCTGAGCTGCCGGCAAGCTGGCTCCAGCCACAGCGAGTGCTGGGGGAGGGGCCGCTGAGGCAGGAGGGAGAAATGGTGGGGATAGACCACCAGCCCTGCCCCACCATGACCCAGGAATCACCGTGGGGAGGGTGAGTAGGGCAGAGAACTGGGCTCAGACTCTCAGAGCTGGAAGAGACCTTGTAAATCTCTGGGTCAGGGTTTTTGTTTGTTTGTTTGGGGTTTTATTTGCCAAGCTGCGCTGCACGTGGGATCTTAGTTCCCAGACATGGGACCCAATCCGTGCCCCCTGCAGTGGGAGCACAGAGTCTTAACCACTGGACTGCCAGGGAAGTTCTGGGTCTGGGATTTTTATCTGGAACCTGTAGGACTCTCTCTCACCCAATTATGGACAGAATGTTGTGTCTGTATTTGAATATGTGTTTTTCTAGGGAACAGAGGTCCCTGGGGTTCATTAGATTCCCAGAGGAGTCCAAGGCTAAATTAAGACTAAAAATCAACATCCTTGTTGCACAGACTGGTAAACTGAGGCTTGGAAGGATGGAATCACTTACCTCAGGTCACTCAGCTTGTCATCGGCAAGCCAAGGTGATTCCACAGTGCACCCTGATAAGGGCATCTCACTAGCCCCCATATCTCTGTCTGTCTCAGGGGCCCAGAGTTGCCTGAAACTAAGGTAGGGGTGTCTCAAAACAGAGGCCTAAGGCCAAGATTCTGACTGAGGGCGGGGCTGTGACCAGCAGGAACTGGCAAGGAGAAAAGGCAATAGCTTCCATCTTTTGGGGTGATGGGGGTTTGAGCTGCTGAGCCCAGCCCTCAAGGGTGTCAGGGTGACCATGGAGAGAGAGAGAGACTCAGAGCCAGAATCTGGAAGGGGAGGAGGTTACAGGGAGAAAGGATGTGGATGGGGTTGGGAGTGGGGAAGGGGTTTCTGGCAAGAGAATGTTTCAGGCCCTACGACATGACCCGAGGATGTGGAATGGGGACCCAGGGCTATGAGAGGTCAGTTTGGAGCAGGGTCTTTGGTCCCTGGGGCACCCCCCCAGGGAACTAAGAAAAACACCTAGCCCTTGCCTTGCCATCTCCCCAGTGTATTCTCACAGACCTACATGATGCAACTATTAGCCCCATTTTATGGATGAGAAAAGTGAGGCCCAAAGGTGTCAAGTAACTGGCCGAGGCCAAACAGCTGGGTAGTGGCAGAGGCAGGACCAGAATTGAAGTCTAGGATTCCTGGATGCTGTGGGCCAGACCCCGCCCCTTTAGTATCAGGCCTCCAAAGCAGGACCCAGCAGAAGTGTGGGCCCCTGGGTAGACCTCTGAGATGCGCGGGTTACTGGGTCTCCACTGTGAGGAGGTGGGCAGAGAGAGGGCTGCAGCTGCCTTCTAGGGGGTTGCCGTCGCGTCCTTTCTGGGGAGATAACGTCGGTTAATGTGCTTTTACCTTGTCCAGACTCTTGTCCTCTGTCGATGAGGAAGGGGAAGCCTGGGGCGGGGGTAGCTGCGGGGTTGGGGGCAGGGTGGCAGAGCAGGTTGCTCCTGGTCTGGCCCATCCGCGGGCTCTGCTGCTGCCCTGCACGGCTGCCTACTGGCCCATCTCTGAGCCTGCCCCTCCTACATCAAGAGGATGCTGAGCCTGAGTCTCTTGCTACATGGATGGTGGTGAGGAGAGAGGTGTGTTTGTTCTGTCACGTGAGCTGCACAATCAGCTTCCTCAGCATTTTATTAATAATTCAGCCCATGTCCAAGGAAGCGGGGTAGGGGGGACAGGAGCTGTGGGGAGATAGCAGCACTGGAGACCATGGCAGATGGAGGCCAGAGGGGAACCCAGGAGCCCTGCCTGCTGCCGTGACCTAGCAACAGAGCCAGGTGGCCTCAGGGGCCCTGTTTAGGAGAGTGCAGGCCTGGCATCTGCTTCTGTGGGACAGAACGTCCCTCCCTGCTTCGCACCCCTCCCAAAGCGGACCCAGGACACCTGGACCCTGAAGACAGCACCAGATCAGAAGCAGGCCTGAGGGGTCCACAGCAAGCACCGTGACAGTCCTTGGAGAACCAGGTGCTGCCAACATTTCCTGCCACGACATGGAACCCAGGACACAGGGGCCAGCAGCGTCAGAGAATGAGAGTGGGATGGGAAGGGGAGAGGGCAAATCCCCAGGCCCTCCTCTGGGAGGGACCGGGCAGAACAGGGGTGATTCACACGCTCTGATCTCCTTTCTCAGAGGGACCTGTTCACTCCCCCAGGCTTCATTTCCTGCTTGTGCCCAGCCCTTTGTGAGTGCTCAGAAGACAGGAACTCACAGCTGGCTTGGCTGTCAATGATGCTCCAGCAGGAGAGAAGAGCCTTCAAATTCAAGAGAATGGTTCAAGGTTAGACATCTAGAAGAACTTCCCTGACAGGCGAAACATGGGAATGGGGCGTGTCCCTGTTAAGGGTAAAGTAATGACAGTAAATGGCATTCAAAATCGATCAGGGATAAGTTCTGTGCTCCAAGTACAGAACTTGGTGGGGGGGGAGGGATGAACTAGCTGCTCTTCACTAGGGCAGGGAGGGAGGCAGCTGGGGGTACAAGCAAGAGCAAGGCGAGCCTGGGGACCCTGGAGTCCCAGCCTGTTGGCCTGGCTCTCTGGGGTTTGCCAAAAAGGGGTGTGTGGATAGTGCCTGAACTCTTGGCTACTCGTGGATGAGACTGGCTGCAGGGCGTGTGAAACATAATGGCCCTTGACCGGGGGATGAGGAGCTGAGATTTCTGGCCACTGAGGAATTATGGGCTAGAACCCACAGTTGACTTTTTCCCTTCCCTATTTAATTAGAACATTCAATCCAAGGAAATCTGTCCTCCACCGGAAGAGTCTTCATGGAGGTTTGCTTGGGGGAATTTCCTTGTCTGTTTCTCAACCAGAAAAGCTGTGGGTGGAGGTGAATGTGTGTGTGTGTGCGTGTGTGTGTGTGTAAGAGGCTCCATGTGAGTTCAAGGCGATGGTTTGTGTATGTCAGTGTGTTGAGGGAGACTTGAGATGGAGGCTTGCCCCTGTGGAGGCTGTGGGAAGGTGGAGGTGTGGCTGGGTGTGAGCTGAGCAGTACAGAGTCTGCTTCTCGAGGTGACAGTAAGAACCCTTGACTCTGGAAAGCCTGGTTCACCTGTGAACTGCATTCTCAGTGGAGGGGAGGGGAGGATGCTGTGGCAGGCCCAGGGCTTTTGCCCCCCTGCTTATTCCCTTCAGTTCAGGGTAGGGGCATGCCCTGTATTGTGTGAGCCTTCAGCGTCCGTATCTCGTTGTGTAGGAGGTTTATTTGTGTACCTGTGTGTGTGTGTGTGTGTGTGAGGAGGGGGTGTACCTGAAACCACCAATGGTTCAGTTCCAGGCTTTTAAAAGCCCTGGGATACGGGCCCCTTCTCCTCCCTCCCCCAGAATCAAACAGTTCCAATTCTGTAGAGGAAGGAGAATTAGGGTTCACCTGATTTGGACTGTGCTGAGCTGACAGAGGGACAGAGAGGGCCAAGTGAGCCCCAGGGTTGGAAGGGGAAGGAGGCCTTTCTTTCTTACCCCCTGAAGTTCTGAGGTCAAGGAAAAGGAGGGGGGCACTGGAGGAGTGGAGCGCGAGAAGCAGGGGCAGAGGCTAAAAGGTCTGTTTTCTTCTATTGTGCGGCTGGGTTAAGTGGGGAGGGTCACTAGGCCTAGTCCCTCATAGAGGGTGGAGCTCCTAGACTCCAGCTGTGCGCAAGCTCTGGGGATGGCCAGAGTGGTGGACCCAGGCTCAGCGCTGGCAAAATTCCACTCCTGGTTTTTACACACGCCAGCTCCCCTTCCCGGGACGCCGCGCTGTCGAGTCCGGGGCTGACGCCCTGCAGCCGCCACCGAGCGGAAAACCCGGAGTGGATTTCCACGCCTTTTGGAACGGAGTCAAAGGGCACCTCGGAGGAGGTGGCCGGCTCCGCCGCCCTGCGGGGTTCGAAGCCGCTGCCATCAGGGGCGCACAGGCGGGGTGGGTCGATCAGTGCGGCGGGACCCGCAGGCCCAAAGAGCCCAGCCGGCGGGCTCCGTGCCCTCCCTGCGGGGGCTGCGGGCGGGGCGTGGGGCGGCGGTGGTGCCCTCGGGGCGGCGGCGGGCGCGGGCTGCAGTGCGGCGCGCGGCCAGCAGCGGGCAGCAGGCGGTGGCTGAGGCGCTCGACAGCGGGCGGGCGGCGCCGGCGGTGCCCAGGGCGCGCTCACACACGAGCTCACACACACATACACACGGCCTCGTACACACTCACACACGCTCCGGCGCGCACACGCGGCGCGCAGGCCGGAGGGAGGAGGCTCGGCGCGGCTCGGCGGCGGCTGCAGCGTGCTCGGCGGGCGGGCGGGAGGGCTGGCGGGCGGCCCCCGCTACCCGGCTCGGCGGCTCGGTGCAGCCCGCGCGGCCCCCGCCCTCGGACCCGCCCCCGGGGGTCGCCCGGCCCCATGCCCTGCAGCGGCGGCGGAGCAGCGCGCGGCCACGGGCGGCTCTGAAGAGCCCGGAGGGAGCCGGCGACGAGGGGACCATGTACCGGGACCCGGAGGCGGCCAGCCCAGGTAAGCGCGGCCCCGCGCGGGCTGGGGCGCCCCGAACCGGCGGGCAGGACGGCGGCAGCGCCGGGAGCCGTCTCGGAGCCCCAGCCCGGGGCTACTGTCCGCCGGAGCCGCACGGACTCCCCCCGCCCAGGGTCATCCCACACCAGGGGCGCGGGCTTGAGCGGCAGCAGCTCGGACCCCGGCCCCCCGCAGTTCGGGCACTGCCGAGCTTGATGCCGGGCGCCGGCTTTGCAGTGTCCCCACAAGGACCTCCCCCCCCACCCCCAGCAGCCCAAGGACAACGTGTGTGGCGGAGCGAGGAGCCGCTGCCCCCGCAGTGCCCTCAGAGGCACCCCCGGGTCCCCAGCCCCAGTGCCTCCCGGATGCCAGTGCTAGGGGACCCCAGAACAAGGATCCCGGGCAGCTTTCAGCCAAGGTTGTGGGCACCGGGAAGCAGAGTGACATCGGCGGTGCCAACTGTGAATTGAGAGGGTGCCAGGGGGCAAGTGGGCATCTGGTGCAGCAGCAGGGGAGGGGGGCTTCTAGAGGGTGGTGAGCCACAGGAGCGTTGAGGAGGGAGGTGGGGGTACCTGAAGGGAAAGAGAGCACAGATTGATGAGAATAGGGGTACCAGGGGAATGTTCTCCTGGGCTTGGGGAGGGGGGAAGCAAAGAACCCCAAACTCACTCCCGTCCTGTCAGGGTTGGCAGGGGGAGGGGCCGTGCTCCCTTGCATTTCTCCTGAGCCCAAGCCAGGGAGTGGCCTGGGAGCCCACGTCTGCCTGGTATCCTGGAAGCCAGGCCAAGGAATCCTTCCACCTTCCCCGGGAAATTGCTCTGCCATTTCCTCCTTGGCTCCGGACGCCTCCTCACACAGCGCCCACCTGTAGGCAGGTCCCCTGCAGCTCCTGCCCAGTCTCAGGCTCAGCTCCCACCTGGGGTGCCCCACCCCTGACCCAACACCCGCAGTCTGCCAGTTCTGGTAGCAGGGTCTCCGCTTCTGGGTTTCTGTCTGATGCTGAAAGCACGACACCTCAGCCTGAGGACTTGCTCCCGGACGAAGAGCCTCTAGGCTTACTCCTGCTAACCTCTGGGGGTTGGCTGGGCGTCCTGGGGGAAGGGAGAGCTCTAAGGCCCTCCACAGAAGGGGCCTAGGGCCCCAAGGCTTTTGAGGGCAGTCCAGTGGGCGCCGGCTTTGTCCACTCTTGCCCCAGCCCCACATCTGCTCTTTCCCTCTAGGGGCAGCCTCAGCCTGTCCCTGCATCCATTCTTACCCTCATCAAGCCATGGCAGCCCGAGCCCACTGAGGAGGACCTCCTGGGTGCTAGGCATTGCACTCATTCAGCGCTTGCCTATATGGGTGAAAGAGACTCAGTCTCCCTCTCTGGAACCTCATGCCCATCTATGAATGTCCTCTAGGTAATGGCAGAAGGGACATTGCCTTTGGAGACCCCTCCCTTCATCTCTCTGGACCCAGGTCACCTACCCTGGCATCTTTCCCCAAGACACTGCCAGCTTCCAGCACTTGGACCAAAGACAGAGGTGTTCTCTTGCTTGGATCACCCTCTCAGAATTAGTTCAGAGACCAGCTCCATGGTATGAAGATGGAAGGGGGGATGCAGTGAGGACACTCCCCTCCCCTGCCCTGCCAGGCTGGCAGCCTCCCCTTTCCTGTTGTCAGGCCAGTGGCCTGGGGCCCTGCCCTCGTCCCCTCTCCCTCCCTCCGTTTTCCTCCCACGCCTGGGCACCATGACATCACCACTCCTCCAAGCACCTCTGCCCTCTCCATGGAGGCCAACTTGATGTGCTTGGCATCTTCTGGGCAGAGGGCCTGGAACCCAGTGCTGCCACTGGTGTGCTGGCAGCCCCCAGACTTTGCCCTCTCCCCCTTGAATGGGCCTTGCTGTCTGGGCTGGAGACCTGTCTTGCCTACTCTGGTTGCAGGACCCACTAGTCCTGTGGCAGGGGCAATTCTGACCGGGAAACAGACCAGCCTTACGTTTACTTCTCTCTGATGTGGACAGTGGGCTGGATGGGGTCAGACATAGGCTGGAGAGGGCAGAATTTGCTTTTAATCCTAGTCCCCTGGGGCTCTCTGAGGGGCCGGGGGGTTGGGGGCCTCAGTCTGGCCTCTGTGCCCTCTGACATCCCTGCCCACCTCCTATAATCCCTACAGCTTCAAGCCAGACTTCCCACCACCACCCCTCCACCCCAGCTCACCCCAGGCTCCCCAGACCCTGCTCCCCCAGGCAGGGTATGTGTCCCCCAAGGCAGGCACCAGGTGGGAGTAAGATATGCAAATTAATTCCCGTGTGATTCAGGCCCATCCATCTGGTCCCCCAAAGGCCAGTACCATTTACATCCTCATCCCCTCATCCCACTGCCTGGAACACCTGTGGCCCAGTCCTTTAAAAAAAATCTTAATCTCCTGTCCTCTTGTCCCAGGATGGTTCCAGAAGGTCCCTGTGTACCCCCTCCTTCAGCCCATGCACTCTGCAAGTCCCCATAGGGCTCAGTCTGCTGCTAAGACCCTTATCCTGACAGGGGACAGGAGCAGTTCCCTCCCCTTGTGGGCCCCTAGCCTCCAGGCAATTCTCTTCCTGATCTTTTGTGGCTGAAGCAAGGGACTGTGGGGAAAAGCCACAGCCCAGTGAAGAACGAAGACCAGCCCCCCCCCTGCCCTCGCTTCTGCTCCAAACTCTGCCTCGCCTCCCCCCAGCCATGCCTGCAATCTCCCCTCTGTCCCCTCCAATAGACGTGCGGCCCTCTCCCGGCCCTCAGCCTCCATCCTCTGTCCATCCCAAAGCTGGCCTGGCCAGGCCTCCCTGTGTCCCTGTCCCCCGGCAGGGCAGGACCTCGGTAGGCCCGCAGGGGTCAGTGTTGCAGTGGGCAGGCAGGACGGCAGCAGGGAGAGAGGGAGGGAGAGGTGACCTTGCGGGTGAGCAAGGCCAGAGGGGCAAAGTCTGGGCTGGTGCAGCGGCTCTGGGAGAGGGTTCAGGTCCTGAGGACTGCCAGCCCTGCCCCCAGCCCTCTATGACCTTGTCCTTGGGGATAGCAGTGCTTGAAGTCTTCTCTGTCTGTCCCACCTGTTAGTGGGCTCTGCCCCCTACAGCAACTCTTCCAGGCAGGTCGTTCCTAGGGAGTGTGGGGGACCCTCTGCATGGGCCAGGGGGCCTTGGCACGTAGGGTCTTCTCTCTCAATGCAGGAGGATCCACACGATTGTCCAGGCCAACCCTCCACCCACTGGGCACAGGTTAGGGACAGAGGCTGTTGCGTGGCGTGTGGCGCAGGAATCGGGGCTGAAAGGGCAGACCAGCGGTGTACGCTGTGAGGGCCGTCAAGTTTAGGGACGGGACTGGGATGTGGGACTGTCCAAGGAGACCTGACTGACCATTTCACTGACAAACCCTGCCCCCACCCCCAGCTCCCCCACCTGCACGGGCCCAGACCTCCCTGGCCTGCCTCCTGGGCTTGGCTCACAGGCTGGGACTGAAGATCAAGTGACCTCCCAGCGGGCCATGGCTGTGAGGGGGACTTGGGACAGAATAGGTCCAAACGCAGGGCTGGGCGTATGACTTCTGCCGGGTTTGGGTCAGGGTAGCCAGTGCCCCCAAGCTGTAGCGTTTCCAGGGAGACAGGACTTCCCCCTACCCCTTGGCCTCCGATCATGCTGTTCAGTGGCCTCGCGGGGACAACTTGACCGCTAGGCTGGGTGCTCAGGACTGGGGGATGGTGGAGAGGGAGAGAGCCTCAAAGCGCCTCCTGGTTGGGGAAGAGGGGCTAGAGCAGGCTGGACTGGGGTGGGAACCCACAGGCCAGCAGGTGACAGGTGAGGGACAGCTGGAAGGCAGAGGAACAGGGGGGTGTCAGGCGAACAAAGACAGGCCCTGGACAGCTGGGCCCTGCCCCTGGCTGACCCCAAGCTCAGGCCCAAGGGGCACTGCAGGTAACATCGAGTGACAGTGGAGGACTGTCCCCTTCTTACCCCCTCCAGCCCTGCCTGAGGGGCAGGCAGAGGAGGAGTGTGTGGGCCCCCCCTTCCCACTCCTCCGTTCCCCACCCGCACTCCCCACCCACCCATCCCCATTCTCTCAGGGGCTTTGAATCTTTATTGAATCTAATGGACCGTTCTCAATAACTGCTTCCCGCAGGGGAGTGAGGCTGGGATCAGCAGGGAGAGGAGTGGTAAGGGGGGCCTCGTGGTGTGTGTGGGGGGGCTCGGGGTCGGGGGGGCGTGCGGGAGGCAGAGTCCTGAGCAGAGGACTCTTGGCTGGACAGGCTCCGCGGAGGCACGGAGGCATCTCAGGTAGGTGCGGGCAGCCCTGCGTGGAGCCGGCGCCCTCTCCCCTGGGCAGTGCCGGGCAGGTGGTACATGCCGCCAGCAAGGTCAGTGCTCTCTGTTGGGGCTGTCACTGGTCTGGCCAGGTGCCAGAGCCAGCCTGTGCCAGGCCAGCCCGGGTGCCCACCTGCCTTGCCAGAGGACCCCAGCCAGTGGTGCCAGGTGGACCTTGCCAGTTCCACGGACGTGGATGTCCCTGACCTTCCGGGCAGCAGGGGCAGGCTTGCTGGGCCCTGTCCAACTTGTGTCTGGAGGGCAGGACTTCAGTCTCACCCAGCAGAATTCCCCAGGGGTTGGAATGGAGTTGGCAGGCAGCATGGGACCTGTGGAAGGGGCTGGACGGCGCCCAGAGCCTGTGCCTGGGACTCTGGGCCCGGTTGGTCAGAACGTGGGCTGGCACGTCGGGCCTGCCCTGGGGGGTTCTGCAGCTTCTGGTTGGAGGAGCCCCTTGGAAGAGGTGTGTCGCCTGTGAGGCTGGGCTGGGAGCCGACTACTATGGTGAGCTGGGACGTCTGGGGAGTTGACATGTCCGAGGGGTTGAGTGTGTGGGGCTGCAGCACCAGGGAGCGGGAGGGCGGGGCCGGTGCACAGAAGCGTTGCGCTGCGTGTGTACCTGTGCGTGTGCGCGGGTGGCAGCTGGACGGCCGTACTCGCTGTGCTCGTCTGAGCTCTGTGCCCGCTGTAAACAGCAGCTAATGAGTGGATTTGTAGCGAGGTGCGTCGAGGTGCCCAGGGAGCTGTGACGGAAAGCGCTGGGGGAGGGCAGCTCCCCTGGCCCTGTACCCAGCCAGGCGGGGCCTGTGCCCTCCAGGGGCCCTGCCTGCCCCCTGCCACACCCTCCCACCTGCCAGCTTGGCCACCTCTGAGGGCTCCATCTGCTGGGAGCAGGGCCTCACCTGGCTGTGTGGCGTGCATGGGCATGGATGGGGGGTGGTGGTGGGGGGTGGAGCTTTGGCCTGTACAGATACAGGCATGTCCACAATAGCGTGTGGGTCTGTCCGTGTGTGTGTGTGTGTGTGTGTGTGTGTGTGTGTGTGTGTGTGTGTGTGTGTGTGTGTGTGTACCCCTTCCCAGAGCCCTAAGAGAACTGCCCACCCAACCCCAATCTTGGTAGTGGCCCTGCTTCTTCGATGCCCTTCCTGGAGTGCAGGAAGTTGGAGTTCTCCAGCTGGCTCGGGGAGAAAAGGGGTGACCCTTTCTGCCCATCGGAGGAGGCAGGCGGGAGAGGTCTGAGCCCCAGCTGGGAGTTGCTGGTTGCATCAGAGAAAGGGGAGAACTTTGGGCCTAGAGAACCCCAAAACCCCAGCCTTGTGGTTCTAGGGCCCTCAGGAAGCCCCCAAAATGAGAGAGGTGGGGTGCCAGGGGGTCCGTCCTAGCAGGTCCGTCTCACAGTGCTAGCTGGCGAAGCGAGCACCCTGCTTCCAGCCAGGCGGGGTGGTGGGTGTGGGAGGCCCCGAGGGGTGGCTGCTTGAGTCCCTCCACGAGGGGAGCAGAGGACAGAGCTGTGTGGCTAATGTGTCCAATTAAATTACTTCAAACCCTGCCGTGGCAGATGCTCCCAGCGGGGCCCTGGGTACAAATTGGGTCCGTCTCGTTACCACGGGGTGGTGTCAGTGGGGCCAGAGTGGTGTCCAGATCAACCAGTGGCGCGGCAGGCCCTCTCCTGCTCTGCCCAACCTGGGCCTGCCGTGAACCCCTCGCGCACTCACTCACTCCAGCCTCCCTCAGGTTCCTCAGGTCCACCGGGTCCAGATATCGGGGCTCCCTGTACAAATCCTTGCCATCCCAACCCCAGTCCCTGGCAGCCCAAGGGTCCCTCTGAGCCCTCACTTTCTTTCTCCAGGAAAACGGGAGTCCCCTGCTTTATAGGGGGTTCAGCCTAAGGAAGCCCCTCTTAGGTCACCCAGCATACCCTGTTCCCTCCCCTGATAATAACGATAGGACAATAATAGCGCGTCCTTATTTGTGGAGCACGCAGTACGTGCTGCGCTCTTTACCTCCGCGAAGCAGGGGCCGGCTTGCTTCAGCTAGGTCTCCGGGGTCAAAGAGCCTCTGGCAGAGACATTTGCGGCTGTGTCCCTGAAGCAAGCTACTCACCACCCTGGCCTCCGTTTCCTCCTCTGTTAAATGGGTATGAGGATGGTTCTTACCTCCCATGGGATTGGAGGATGAGATAAGGCAGAAAACATCTTTAGCAGAAAGCCCTGCACGTAGTAAACACTCAGCCAACGGCAGCTGTTATCAACATCGCCCTGCACCGAGCGATCGATGTGTGGGACGAGGGTTCTGGAAGCTCCGAGGAGGATAGGCCTGCCTCAGCCCTGGTGGAGGAGGCCTGGGGAGGGCTTCACCGAGGCAGGGTCTGTCAGTTACCATCAAAACCGCAAAGATGTGTGGCGCGTTCCACAGGTGCCACGACGTACGTTAGCTCGTCCATCCTCAGACCACCCTGGGACGGGGGCATTGGCGGGTAGAAGTTGATTTGGGATTCCAGCCACACCACCAGACCCAGGAGCGTGAGCGTTGGGTCCGGGGCTTTGGGTGTTGGAGGAAGAATAAGAGCTTGCCATGTGAGCAAGCCGGGAGGAGGCATTCTGCGTGGTGGGGACAGCACATGCAATGGCCCGGAGGTGTGACGGGTCTTGGCCAGTCGAGGCAGCAGTGAGTGTCTGAGCGTGGGGGGCTGGAAGGGAGTCCTTTGGGGGGCAATAGCAGGAGTTGAGGATTGGGAAAGGTGGGCTGGGCCAGATTATGAAGGTCCTGGCATTCTGAAATAGGAAGGCTGGGCTTTATTTATTTATTTTTTAAATTAGGGCAATGGTGGGCCGTGGATGGCTTTCAAGCATATCTCTATAAAGAACTTAACTCGGTGGCGGTGTGGAGGGTGGAAGCCTGGAGACAGGCCCATATCTGGAGCTGGAGGCCCAGCCATTAACATATCTGTTCCCACCTCTGCCCAGACCCTCCTCAGTCCCTCACCTGCACAGGGCTGTGTCCCAAGCAACCATACCGGGTGGTCTGGGACCCTGGCCTTCGAAAGCTTGTGGTGGGTAATGGGCAGTCAAGGGGACAGCCTGGCGCAGGTGGGCACGGATTTCCCCTCCCCACCAGGGGCTTACCTAGGGGGCTGGGGTATCAGAGAAAGCCTCCCAGAGGTGGACAGGCCCAAGGCCCAGCGAACGCGGTTACGGTTCCAGAGAACCGCTCTGCACCCGCCGCCCCCACCGTGGGCATCAGGGTCCAGCCCTGGAGGAGCCGCACAGCTCAGGTTCCAGCTGCCAGGCCTGAGCTCCAGAGCCCCGCCAGAGCCAACCTGTCTCCACAGCAACTAGGCAGGCCACCCCGCTCCCCGTGCCCACGGCCCCTGGCACAGGGGCCCATTCAGAGCAGGGCCTGGGTACATCTTCCCACTTCCCTAGGGGGCCACCCCAGAGCAAACGCTCTCACACCCAGGCACTGGCAGCGTGCGAGCATGTTGGCGTTTGGGTCCGTGTGTACACGTGGTGTGTATGTGTGCCCCGCGGCAGGACGCGGCGGGGTGGGGATGGTCTACGTTTTCTAACCACCGTAGCTGGGGATTTATTCCCCTGCGGGAGAGGGTCCAGCAGGCGCCAAAGGGCCAGGCTGAACTGTGGGCTCCTGCCTCAGGGATCACGGCAAGGAGGCAGCCCGGAGAAGAGACAGTTAGGAGGATTTGCCGCTAAGGGAAAGCAGCGAAGGAGACTCTCTTAGCAGTGCCTGGTGGGTCCACAGACCGTCTTGTTCTTTACCTACATCTTCCATTTAATCTTCACGGCAGTCCCTCGGGGAGATCTCATTACCACTGTTGTACAGATAAGGAAACTGAGGCCCGGAGAGGTGGAGTGTCTCACCACGTCACTCAGCAGAGCAGGGATGAGATTGCAAGTCAGCCTCACTCCCAAACCTAGGTCTTAACCACTGGGCGACACTGTCCAGTGCCTCCCTTATCCCACTAGGATCTGAGCCAGCCTGTCTCTCGGCCCATCCCTCGGAAGGGAGGGCTGGGAATCAGTATTGGCCCCAGCGCCTGCTTTAGCACTCCGTGTCCCCTAAAGCTTTGTTCTCAGGTCCCTGGAGTGGGGCGGAGCCTCCTTCCCATCCTGTCTCCTCTCCCTCTCTCCAGGCCCCATGGAAGGATCCTCTCACTCAAGGGGAGGCACCCCTTACTCCCTGCTTGGCACCTGCCAGCCCCGGAGGAGCCTGATGAATCGGCTGGGTGTGTACCCCCCGCACACAGAACCCCATTCCTCCCTCTCCAGCCCCCGCCTGGTTAGGGAGGTGTGAAGGGAGCGATTTCACAGCCTGTCAGCTGGGGCCTAAAAATACCCAGAGCTCTGAGATGCCTGGGCAGAGGGAGGAGAGAGCAGGGACCAGGATGGGGTTGCAGGGGTGCAGCGGCAACGTGGGCAGAGAAGCCCTCTCGGCACCACGGTCCTGCTCGGGAGCGATGGGCAGAGCCACCGTCCCCGGGTCCCCCGTCTGGCTCCGTGTCTGGCGATGCAGAGGGGAGCTGGCATCTCTAGGGTCTTGAGAGCTCAGCTCTGGCGCTCAGACCTAAGGGAGGGCTTAGTCTCAGACAGGAACCGTGAACCTCGGGCCCCCAGAGCCTCCGATCGATGCCTCTTTCTCCCTCTCCGCCCCCAGGTTGGCTGGCATCTTTGGGCTGTGGGAGCCAGGCTGGGCGTGTGCCTGCTTCCTTCCTGGAGAAGGTGCCCGCTTCTGTTAGGGGAGAGGTGTGAGGAAGGCATCGTGGATGGGGGTGCCGGCAGGTGCGGGATGTGACGTGCGAGCCACCCAGGCACCGGAGGGGGGCAGAGGAGAAGGGGCGTGGCGGCCCACATCGCGACCACGTGGCCATATGCTGCAGCCTGGCACACGGCTTCCACGAGTCAGCCCAGAAAAGGGGGCCGTCCGTGTGTATGCGTGCATGTGGGCCTGCCGGAGCTGGCCTGTTCTTGTGGACATGGATGGCCGTGTGTGGCTATTCCAGACAGAAACTGGGTGGAAGCACAGGAGCGGGCGTGGAAGCATGAGCAAACGCATGTCGTGTCATGCAGACACGTGATAGTGTGTGTGCTTCCCATGTGGAAATATGATGGCATGTGTGCCTGTGCAGAGGGACATAGGCAGATCTCTCTGGGGCACCAAGCAGGGGCTGAGAGAGTCCTTAGGGAAACAGTGCAGAGTAGCAGGCAGAGCAGGGGCTCTGTGTCAAAAGCAATGGGGTGCGAATCCCAGATCGGCCACGTATTGATTAGCTTTGTGGCCTCGGGCAAGTTACTTAACCTTTCGTTGCCTCATTTCCCCGTCTGTAAAATGGAGACAGTAATAGCTCCTGCTTCAGAGGGCTGCTGGGAGGTTCGCTGAGTTAATGTCCATACATTGCCTGGAACCGTGCCTGTCACAGAGTTAGCACAGTGCATACTAGCTCTTGTTATCTGGTCCTACCCTTTGATGATATAGGTGGGAGCACCAGGCCAGAGAGGGCAAATGACATGCCCAAGGTCACACAGTATGTTAGTGGCAGAGCCAGGACTAGAACCCAGACTCCAGCACCTTAAGACAGGGCTTGTTCAAGTCTGAGACCTCCTTTGGGCCACAAGAAGCCTCCACAACAGAGAACTGTAACCCCATTGGCATTTGGGGCCTAGATTCCGCCAGGGCTGGGCTGGGATCTTGGGAACTCTGGGATCTGAGCATCTTCAGATAGCGCTGGGGTAGAGAGGTCCTCAAAGCAGTGGCCAGCCGCCTGAGTTAGAACCAGGCCACTGGTTAGTCTGCGGACTTTGCCAATTACTCAACCCTGAGTCTCAGTTTCTTCCCTGTAATAGAATAATAGTAATACATACTCTATAGGGTTATCCTGGGGATTAAATGAGATCTGCATGTAATGTCTTAAGTGGGGGGAACACTGTACCTAGTAAGTGCAATAATGTTAGCTGCAGTTGTAACCCTTGCAGAACCCTCCCACCCAGTGCTCTATAAATGGTGACTTCCTTTGCTTCCCTTCCAGCCCCTGGCAACCCTCACTCCCTTCTGCCTGCCACCCCACACTCCACAGAGCTTAGACTGATCAGGGGCTGACTTGCTGGTGACCAAGACCTGTGTTGTCTCCTGTTATTGGCTTTGCCTAGGAGGGAACAGGACCCACCACTGCAGCTTAGCCCCTGATCCCTTTTCACCTGGCCTTACCACTCACTTGCTCTGTGACCTTGGACAAGCAGTCTTTCCTCTCTGGACCTTGATCCTGCCTCTGTAAAGGGGAGGGGCTAGACCACATGGCCCCAGAGCCCCTTGGCCATGCTGTTTTGTGACACCCAGGAGGGTCCTGGCTTAGCCTGCTGGAGGGGGTGGCAGGTTGGCAGGAAGGGAAGTCGGCTGGCTGCCTTGGGCGAGTGGAGCATCTGGGGCCTGAGCCGGCTGGTGGCCTGCCATCATGCCCGCCCACACCTGTGGCTGCGTAGGAGGGCGTGCAGGCCCGACTGGCTGGGCACTGACATTGGGGGAGGCTCAAGGACAATGATGTAGAGAGAGCCCTTCTTGGGGCCCTGGGAGCTGCCACTCCAGCTGTCCTCCCCCCTCCTCCCCTTCTCCCCAGGGATTTCCTTTAGCAATTCCTCCTTCCTGTCTCCTTCCCCTTTCTGGAGTCTCCCAGTATCTCCCTGTCTCTACCTCTTCCACTTCTGTAATCTTGACCATTTTCCGGGGTGCCTTCTTTCCTCCCTCTGCAGAAGGGAGATCTCTCCCTCCTCTTCTGTCTTCCTGCTTCCTGAGATGCCTCCTTTTTCCTCCCTATGATGTGTCCCCGTTTCTCTGGATCCTCCCGGCTCCCCCTGTTGCCCCTGAGCCTAGGTCTCTCTCTTACTCTGCATGGCACGTCCAGGCTCCTTCCAGCTTCTTGTCCCCTGGCTCTCTTCCACTTCAGAGTCCCTCCCCCCTCAGCATCCCCACCTCCCTTCTTCCCATTCCTTGGAGCCTCTTACTCCACCACCAGTCCCCCTGCCCTCAGAAGTTTCCTGGCCTCCTTCCAATGATGGGGCCGATGCAGGCAGTTCCTGTGGCTGCTGCTGCTACCCAGTCTCTCAAGAACCCCCCACCCCTGTGAGTTGAGTAAAGGGGTCAGCCCAGGGCCCAGGGACTGTCAATCTTGCCTCCTAATTAGCAGGAAGTAATTGCCTGGAAAAAAATTTCATTTAGAATGAGACTTGGAGACTCCAAGTTAGAGCTGAGCCAACTCATGCTCCCCTAGGGAGCAGGAGAAGGGAAGCGGCTCAGGTCAGGGCCTCAGGAAGCCTGACCGGAGACGAAAGCCCTTAAGACCCACTTCCGGCTTGCCTGCAGGACCTCAGCCTTGAAGAAGTGGCAAGAGAGAGCTCTGGGCTGGGAGTCCCACCATCTTCATCTGACTTGTGGCTCCACTGCTCATCGTGTGACTTGGGACAAAACTTATTCCTTTGAGCCTTAGTTTTTTCTCTCCTGTAAAATCAAAGGAGGGCCTCCGCGCCATGAGGGCTGATTTGGACGGTGGCTATGAAAGCAATTTGCAGGCTGCAAAGTGTTGTGGGAGTGTGAGGTGCTACTGTCTTCCTCCATGTGGCTCTCAGCTGAGACGTGAGGATCGTGGAGTGGTGGGGTAGCCCTGGAAACACGTAAGTGGCCCTGAGGTTTCCCGAAGAACGTGGAGGGATGGTGAGGTAGACCCAGCTGAGCTGCAAGATTAAGGGCAGACGGGTGTGGTTTCCCATGCCAGTCTCAATACTTGCACCACCCTGAGTGGTCACCTCACCTCTCTGAGCTCCACTTTCCTGATCTGTAGGATGCGGATCCTGATGCTTTCCTGGGAGAGGGAGGCTGGTAAGGCTAAATGTGATCATGTTCGCAGAGCTCTTAGCACAGTGCTTGGCCTACAGTACGTGCTCAGCATTTGATATTAGCTATATCTACTGTAATTAAAGGATATTATCTTTACTCCATGCCTGGATCCAGAGAAGCTGATTTGGGGTGTTGTCTTCAGGTGGTTTTGTTTTGCTGTTTGTTCTTGGAAGAGGGGAATTTCTACACCCAGTGAGGCTAACCAAGCAGATCTTCTCAAAGTGCCCCTACCCGTGGGGTGCGAGGAGAGGAGTGGGCTGCAGCTGTGGGCTTCTCCCCCAACGCACACTACTTCCTAGGCAAGAGCCGTGGGCAAGTTTCTTATGTGGGTGGGTGTGAGGTAGAGAGCCTCTGCCCTGGTGGAGGGGCATTACAGGTCTGTGTGTTCATCTCGTTAGGACTGGCCCAGCAGCGGGAGAAAAGGTTGTGTTTGTTTAAATAGGTCTACCCCACCCACCTTGGAGGAGGGAACAGGAAGTTCCACCTGGTAGGGTCCAGCAACGTGGGTTGAGTCTTTGCTGTGAATGAGGCAGCATGGCACCCCAGGGTGGCTGGAAAACAGTCAGACAGCCTGGAGCTTTTGGGTGTTGGGCAGCACTGCAAGCTCAGAGCTCCAGATTGCCCCGGGAGGGGTGAGGGGGCGGCGAGGGCCCGGCGGTCTGCCGCTCCTTCCCCACACGCCCAGCGCCACCGCTGGGGACCTTCTGTGTTCCTGATCTGAGCGCAGTACCCGCGCCAGCCGCCAGGAGGCAGTGCGGCGGGGTCCCCTGAGGGAATGGGATGCGGCATTTACATTAGAGGGGGAATTCTTTTTGTCTGGAGTAGGGCTGCTGCATGGAGTTCTTGGTATCTGCGGACCTCATCCAAGAAAGGGGGTTCTTGAGGTCGGGCTGCTCACTGCTGTGGCTTCAACTTCGGACTTATCACGGAGTGATTAGCAGAGTAAGGTAGGACCGCTACGCTGCAGTCCTGAAAAAGCTTCTGGTTTCCTGAATTCCGCTCGCCCGGGGCAATGCACGGGGTGGCCTGGAGGAGGGGGCAGTCTCGGGACTGAGTTTCTGTTTCAGAACCAAGGACAGAGGCCGTGGGCCGATCGTTGTTTCAGCACCGCGGACAGAGTTCAGAGCAGCGGGCCCTGTGGATCCATCCAAATATTTGCGGTGCAAACGATACCCCCAGAATATGGAAGAATGGCACCTCCAAGAGGGAGTCTCGGATACCTTATATTCCAACGAGGAGACTTGGGGCCAGGCAGTTGACTTAGTTGACTAAGGTCACACAGCCAGTGACAGTGGGTGGCAGAACTGGGTTCAGATCCACAGTGGTCTCTCTCCACCCACCTCTCCCACACCTGGATTCCCACTGGTTATATTCCTCCTTCCTGACCATCTCTGAGAGCAGCTTCACAGTATGTTGCGTCCCCGAGAGCCCTTGAGCTGGTGAAGATTAAGTGGACCCTCCCCCCACCACCACCACCAAAAGCTCAAGAATCTGAATCCCAGGAGAGAAGATTCCTAGACCCTGTGGCTTTCATGGCTCCAAGCTGCAGGTGGGAGGGCGTCAGGGCAGGACAGGTGCCCCGTCCTGTAAGGAAGCCTGTGACTTGGGGAGGTAGTGTTGAGTCATCAGCATGAGGAACTCTTAAGTGCTCTGAGATCCTCAGATAAAATGCCGCACACCATTCCAACCCCGGCTTCTTTGCAGCCGTGTATTATTAATAACAGTAAGACGCTGATTTAGGCCAAGACACAACAATGCATTATTCATAAGAGTAACTAGTGGTCAAGGCCTGCGCTTAATCATCACACGTCCCTGATCCTGCCGCCGCTCCACAATCCTGGTGGAGAGACCCTCCAGCTGAGCTCCTCCTTTTCCTGGGGTCCTGCTGCCCTGATGGACATGATCATTTTCATGGCGGCCCAGGCAGCTCATCAACTTTGGGATCAGGGTGGGTGGCATGTTCCGGGCTAACTTCTGGCTGGACACCCTTCAGTCTGGGCTCCCTGCTCAGAGCTTGGCACCTGGCCCTGTCTGTCCTGAATGACTTTGACCCTGATGACTTCCATACTCAGCAGCTCTCTGGGGTCTACAGATGGCCTGTTACCCCGCACCCCCTCTTTTGAGGCTGAAGACTGAAGGCAGATGCACCAGGCTTTCCTAAGCCAGGAATTGTGGGAGTTTTTTGGGGGGGTGGCTGTGGTGAGAGGAGGGGCTCACCGGGCAGAAGATACCCCCACCACCTCCATTAAATATGACGATGGATTTAAAACCCTCGGTAGACTCTGGAGTACTTTGTAAACTGTTGTGCACTGAACAAGCCTGAGCCATTATTACCAAGGCCACACTCTCTGCTGGAAGAGAGAGCAGAGGTAGAGAAGGTGTGGGTGAGACCCTCGTAGCTCACCAGGCCCCGCTCCCTGGTGAGAAGTCGGAGTGCTTGTGGATCCTGACATGTCCCCGGCCAATGTCTTGCTGGAACGGCTCCTGGCCCCTCCGGATAATCCTTCATTCGCTGTTTACTCACTTGGCATCTCCTCTGAATTCTAAACCGTCTGCATCCAGGCGGCCTCTGCGGCCCCTGCCAGCACACTCTCCCTAGCTCACTCACACATTATCTGTTTTTGTTACAGTCAAGGTTGAGGAGGCTTGCTCTCCCTAAGCCCCTATTTTCAGCTACTTGTAACTTTCCGAAACAGTTCCCCGCAGGCCTCCTCTTTTGCCAGCCTTGTTCCCGCCCCAGGTGAGGCCGACATTGCTTTCGAGGCCTGGAGCTTTGCCTAGCTGTCTGGGGTTCAGAGTTTAGCTCATTGGTTTTCTGTTGCTTTCTCCCACACGCTGCCTTTTTCTGGCTTTCTTGTGTGTGTCAGGTTGAGAAGAGGAAGGGAGGTGGGATAGGCACCAGAAATGTTCCCTTCCGGTGCCCAAATAGCCCTGGGGCTGGTAGGCTCTGCCCTTGCCCTCCCACCTTCCCCCATTTCCATCTGCTCTCCGTGCACGTGGAGGGGTGCTTCCTGTGGAAACCTGTGACTCCAGCTTTCGCTGTTTTCCACCTCGAACGTCATCCCGCAGCCACCGGAGGATGGTGGGGGGAGGCGCTGGGGCATGATGCACTGTCGTGCGGAATCAAGTGGGAGGAGGCAGGACCAGGATGGGAATGTGATCCGCAGCAACACTGCTTTATCTCTGGAGTAGTGGTTCCACCCTAGTCCGTACCAGAGACACGGCCCTGGGAAAGTCCTCAGGTACCCCACCAGCCTCTTCTTCCTGCTCCTGCCCGGCCCCAGGCACCCAACCCCCAACCCGTTCTGAGACTTTGATAACATCTGAGCATCTGTCTAATGAGGCTGCTTTACTGAGGCCAAGGGCTGGGGCAGTGGAGGTGGGAAGGAGCCGTGGCAAAGGTGTGTGGGTAAGAGGGGTCGTTGAAGTGCTTGGGGGAGTTCGTGGGGAAGTGGAAGCCCTTTCCCCGGCTGCTCTTTGTTTTGTGTTCACTCCATTTCTTTCTTCCCTTCCGTCTATACTCGGGAGCAACTTGTTTTAAGGCTTAGTGCCCGTGGGGCACAGAGTTGAGGTCTTCCAGACTCCAGGCTCAATCCAGGCTTTGTCTCTCTTCTGCTGTGTGGGCAAGTGCTGACCCCTTCTGAGCCTCAGTTTCCTTCTTTGTAAAATGAGAATAAGAGGATTTACCTTCAGAGGGTGCTAAGGACTGTGAACATGATTCAGTTCTGAGCATACATTAGTTACTATGGCTAAAGGCACTTGGTGAGGAAAGCAAGGGCCTGGGATCTGAGGATGACTCCAGGACGTTAGGAGGGTGTGGGGGTGATGGGACAACTTTGGACTGGCTAGATGTGGGGAGTGTGTGTGTCACCATCTGAGAGTGCCAGAGCAAGTGAATTCTGGGGAAAAGAGCCTATGTGCTCAGATCTCCAGCATGTCCGATGGCTCCTCTATATCGTGTCCTGGACTATGGGCTGTCGGAGACACCGAGCAATGAGGAGAGCCTCTTAGCCCTGCTTGGAGGACAGGCCTACTCCCAAGAAAAGGAGGCTGGACAGAAGGCAGTTCATTCAAGTTTGGAGACTGCTGTGAACGCTTGTCATCAGGGAGGGCTTCCTGGAGGAGGAAGGCTCACGTGGACCTTGAATAATTTCATGCATTTGTTTAGCACATATTTATCCAGCCTCTCCAGTGTACCAGACCTTGGGCTACAGAGATGAGTGATCTGGGGGGTCTCAGCCCTCCAAGTGTTCCCAGTGGGGGAAAGACATACAAAATGCTAATTATTAACCCACAGTGATGAATTGTCATCGTTACGGGGGCAACAGAAAGGAATGTGTGAGGGAATGAAGACCATCTTTGTCTAGGGATCTTGAGAATAGAAAGAAGAGAATAGAAGGGAGGGCATTCCAGGCAGAGGGAAGAGCTTATGTGAAGTCTCAAGTGTGAAAGAGGTTGGCCTTCTTGAAGGAAGGAGGGAAGTGGGGTGTGGCTGGGTCACGCAGTGTAGCATGTTACAGAGTGCTGTCACGTGCTTCACCTCAGAGGGGGACAGCCATAGCAGGGTCAAGGACAAGTTCAAGTTGCCTTAATTCCCCACACCTGTTTTTTCCTCTGCGAAATGGGAATAATAATTTTAAAGGTTGCAGAGAGCACATGAGATGGTGCCTATAGACTTCCTGGCACGGTGTCTACCACAAAAGGCACGTGCTCAATGAATGGTAGCTATTATTTGATCCTGACAACACCCCAGCAGGGCAGGTCAGGGGTTCTTATCATCATTTGAAGGTAAAACACTGAGGCCCAGAATGGGACTCGCCCTGGGTCACTGGCTGGGAGCAGAGGTGGGACTTGAACCCAAGTCATTTGCAAGTCTACTGCCTGTCCCACTGCTCTGCTCCAGAGGACAGATATGCATGGGAGGAGAATTCCAGGCCAGAGGAAGTGCATGAACATTTAAACCTCGTGGACAGCAGAGTGGTCTAGGCATCTGTTCGTGACCGTGACCATGACCGTGACCGTGGGTGTGTGTGCGTGTTTGTGTGTGAGTGTGAGCATGGGTGTCCATTCAAGGGGTGAGTCAGCATGGCTTGTGTGTGTGTGTGTGCGCGCACGCGCGTGTGTTTATACGCAGGAGGCGGGCACAGGCGTCTGTGCCGAGGGTGAGTCTCCGTGGCTCGTGTATGTGGGCCATGGGTGTCCACGGCTCTGGCCTGTAGGTGCGCACCTGCTCCCCCTCCCCTCCTGTTCCACCCTGGGCAGCTGGTGAGCTTGCCCTCAGAAGTCCGTTCCCTCTCTGGCAGCTCCTCAGGGCATCTCAGCAGCCAGCGGCCCTGTTTGATTCTGTTCATCTATAAGTCATGGCTTGCTGAGGAGATGAGAAGGAGTTGGGAGTGGGAGCAGAGCCCTGGCAAGGGACGGGGTCATTTCTGCAGTTCACACCTGAAGCCCAGCCTGGCTTCCAGCTGTTGCCCACCCTCACCCCCCAGCCCCATGCCTCAACCCTCCCCATTCCTTGCCATAGGTGTTCACTGATACTTGCTCTTGGTTAAGCCCTGGGCCAGGTCCTGGGGCGGGGATCAGGGGTGCACGAGATCGAATAAGACGTGACCCCTGGCTTCCACTGTCCTGTGGGGAAAACTGAATGTGTATTCAGTATTTCATACAACACACTGAGGGCCAACTCCCTGCCTCAGATGTCTCTAATGCAGGGTTCGACGTGGTAATGCTACGATAATAGCTAGCATTTACTGCCTACTTATTCCGTGTCAGGCACTGTGCTAAGTGCATTCTTTGTGCTAATTCCTTTAAACCTCACAGTAGTGCTACGGGACCTGTACTATCCCTGTTTACAGATGGGGAAACCAAGGCACACAGAGATGAGGTCACACAGCTTGGAAGAATAAGAATCCGAATTGCCTGACAGTCTGGCTCCAGAGCCCTGGCACTTAGTCACTGCACCTTAAAAGAAGGGTGCAGGCACAGTGTGATGGGAGCTCTGTGAAATTAATTCCCACTGGGGAGATTATGGAAGGCTTCCTGGAGGAGGTGCTTTTCATCTGGGTCTAGAAAAATCAGGACTTGTCAGTCAAAGATGGGCATGGGGGAAGACCAGAAGGGATCCTGGTGTGTGTGTGTGTGTGTGTGTGTGTGTGTGTGTGTGTGTGTGTGTGTGTGTGTGTTTAAAAGAGAGAGCCTCTCAAACTCTGTCACTGCAGCCCGTCCCATCTCTTCTATCCCGTCTTGTTTGGGTGACAAGTGAGATAACGTATGCAAGCACTGGACATGCAACAAATATTTACTGAGCACCTCCTGTGGGTTTGCCTGTCACAGAGGTTATCAGAATGAACAAAGCAGGTACAGCCCCTACCTTCATAGTCTGGTACACAGTAGGCACTTAATAAATGGTAGCCTCTATTACTATCATTCCTAGAGGCTTGGGATTCCTCCTCATTCATTCAACAAGCATTTATTGGACACCTACTATATGCCTGGCTCTGTCCTTGGTGCTGGGAAGACAGCGGTGAACACGAGATTGAGCCCTGCCCTCATGGAGTTGATGTTCTAGAAGGGAAGGCTGTGTGTGGGCATCTTGTCCACTTTCAAAATGGGTCCACCTCCTCAGGCACACAGGTTTTATTTCCCCTGAGAGCTCCCGGTGGGGTGGCATGGTCAGAACCATGGGCTATGCCGACAGCACCTGGCAAAGCCTACAGGACTCTACTGGATTGTCATTAATCCTGGGCTCTAATTGGTTGGCATGGCCACCAAAGGCCTGGGCAGAGGGTCAGGGACATGCCTGAGTTTACATCTCACATCCTGGCACTCTTGGGACTGGACCCCAGAGGCCTAGCTCTCCTTGTTCCTGGCTCACCCAGCCTCCCAAGTCTCCCGATGTCATCTGTCTGCCCTTGTCTGTGTCTCGTCCCTGGGACCCAGATGTCTCCTCTGCCCACGGATAGGTCGTGGAACTCAGCTCTGTCAAAAGGCTGACTAGGGCTGCAATATTTTCTTTCCCCAAATGTTAATATGCTGACGCTAAGGGGACTTGAAACCATGTATGTCATCGGAGGAAGGGTTAGAAGGGCTGGGGCAGCTTTGCCTGGAGAAGACTGGAAGGGGACATGAGAGCTGTCAGCAGGGATTTGGAGGCCTGTCATGTGGCAGTGGGAGCTGGTTTGTTCCCGGCAGCTCCAGAGGACAAGCTTAGGACCTTGGGGGGAAGTTCCAGGGAGACAGATTGAGCTCAGCTCAAGGCACAGCAGCCCTAGCTACCAACGCCCATTTGTGGAGGGTCTGCATCCTGCAGAAGCAGCTTCCTGCCCCTGACAGGGCTGCCCAGGGCGTTCGTTCATTGATGAGGCCTGACTTCCAAGGTCCCTTGCAGCCCAAGACATAGTGACTCCGTGTTCTGGGAATGGTTTCGCCCTGGCTGGCAGGCAAGAACAGGCTTGCCCCCCTTGATGGCAATGTCGCGTGCAGGCCGAGGACATCGTGTCACTTTTGTTCACAGCATCGATGCAATTTGCACTGGCAAGGATTTGTTTTACCGTGGATTCAAGGGCTGTCCAAGGGTTGCTTGGGGTGGGGGGCAGGGAATCTTTGGGGGAGGGGTCAGCTGCCTGGAAGATGACAGCATCCGTTCATGCTGCAGGGGTTCCTAGGGTCACTGATCCAGGAGGGTTCAACTTTCCTTAGTAACACATCCCTTTCCTCAAATGGAACTTTCTGTGGAAGCCCAAGATGTGGAACAGGGAAACCATGCTGCTTTCGTTGAACAGGGTTTGAGGGGACACAGCCCCATCTACTCAGCATCCATCTCTGTGGCCCCTGAGAAATTCCTGGGAACCCTAAGTGTTCCAAAGAACACACCTGGAAAACCACTGGCCACTCGCCTCTGTAGTGGGTGTGATGTCGAGACAAAGAATGTAGACTGTGAGTCAGACTGCCTGGGTTCGAACCCTGGCTCCACCGCCTACTAGCTGAATGACCTTGGGCAAAGTACTTGGCCCCTCCGTACCTCAGTTTCCCCATCTGTAAGATGGGGACAGTCTTAATGCTCACCTCGGTTATTGTTGTGAAGACGAATTTGTTGCTGCATGTGGAACACCTAGAACCCCTGCTTCTCATCAGAGTGAGGAAGGATCAGCTCTCCACACGTGAAGGCACCGATTCCAAGAGGTCGCCTTGCTCGTGGCCACACAGCTGGTTAGTGGCCAGAATAAGGCCTCAGCCTCATTCTCCTAGACTCCAATTAGCCCAGTGCTAATTCTCCATGCCCACAGAATACTCATTGCTTAAGATGGGCATTCCCTGGGTCTCTGGGGACCACTGGCTTTTGGGATTGACAGCCTCTGTCCTCAGGGGCTCTCCAGCCTAGAGCAGGGCTTGAAGAGCAGTTTTTGATAAGGACCTTGTTTGGCAAAGAGAGGAAGAGGCTCCAGGGAGGTAATCCCTTGGAGAATTGCCCCATGGCCAGAGATATGTGGGGGAGGTGCATGCAGAAAGGGCACAGGGGCAGAGGAATCACCTGGACTCTGACCTCCTGCCACAGCTCCCAGCTTGTGAGCTCGCTGACTCGCCCTCTTACCCTGCCCCTCCCCTGCTCAAAAACCTTCCATGGCTCCTACGGCCTACTAACACAGGAAGCCCCTCGGCCTGGAAGACAAAGCCCCTCGCCATCGGGCCCTACTCTCATTCCCAGCCTGGATCGCCACTTCACTCCCCATAACCTAGTCCAGCTCCTCAAGCAACACGCCTGACCCTTCTTCCCCTCTCATGCCTTTGCTCTCGCCGTTCCCTCTGCCCAGATTGTCCTACCCTCACATCACATCCCTCTCCAGACCACACCAAATACCGCCTCCTCAGGAAAGCCTTCCCAGATAGCTCCCTAGTCCAGCAACCACTTCTTCATCTGTGTTTCCAGAGCTCTCTGTACACCTGAGTGGGAACTAACCCAACAACCTTAATAATAATCCGTATCTACTGAGTACTACCACGGGGTGAGTGCCATTATTATCTTCACTTTGTTTCTTTTAATGTAGGGTTTGTTTGTTTTTTATAAATTTATGTATATTTTATTTATTTATTTTTGGCTGCGTTGAGTCTCTGTTGCTGCGTGGGGGCTTCCTCTAGCTGCGGCGAGTGGGGGGTCGGGGGTGGGGGGCTACTCTTTGTTGCGGTGCGCGGGCTTCTCACTGCGGTGGCTTCTCTTGTTGCGGAGCACAGGCTCTAGGCATGCGGGCTTCAGTAGTTGTGGCTCTCGGGCTCTAGAGCGCAGGCTCAGTAGTTGTGGCGCACGGGTTTAGGTGCTCCGTGGCATGTGGGATCTTCCCAGACCAGGGATCGATAGCGCTCTGCCCCCCAGACCCTCCCCGTGGGGCAGGGGCAGCTTCCATGAAGAGAGTTAGAAAAAGCGCCGGCCTCATTCTCGGAAGGTGTGTTCGCACACCTCTTTACCACAGGCCTGGGTCTGGGGGCCCTGGTGGTGTGCCCTGTGGTGTTATGCACCCCCCCACCCCCAGAAGCCTGGAGGTTAAAGATGGAGGCCTCCCATTTGGCCTGAGAACTGTGACAAATGTGGCCCCTTCAGCCTTGCAGAGCTGCGCTCCTCCACCCGAGGGAGGGAAAGGCAGGACCAGTTCCTCCGTGTCTGTGGACTGTCCGGATCAGAGCTCCCTGGTGCTGTGGGCCCTGAGGTTGACAGTGAACTGGTGCAGTGGCTTCCTGGGGACCGAGGCTGTGGACCTGGGATGGGAGGAAGCTTAGTTGGCCTGGCAGGTGGACAGGAGGCGCCCAGCAAGGGTGGCTTTTTCCCACAGCTCTGCGGCTCCGGAGGTTGGGGAGGGAGGGGTGGGGCCCAATCAGGATTCTGGGGAGAGCGGGCAGCAGACTGGCTGCCCAGGGCACTGGAGTGGTGGTGGGAGGCGGCCCGAGGGCCCTGAGAACAGGGAATGACCGCCTGGCCCTCCTTCATGAGGCCCCGCAGCAAAGCATGAGACACCGGACGCCAGAAGCTAAAACCGAAGGAACCGGGACCAGACAGATCTTGTCAACTCTTAATTACCACCATCGCTGAAACCGAAAGCCTAAGCAGGCTCCTCTGTAAATAAACAGCATCCCCTTGACTTTAAGACGCGTCCCCGCTGTACACGTATTTACAGAGCACGAGTGATCTGTGCCGGTCTCTGTCGACTCGCTCCCCCACAGGACGATTTCTGGTCAAGTTTCGCCTTCCTTACGTTTGCTTTGGGCTCGTGTTTACAGCCACCTGTGAGGAGGGAGGGAGGAGGTTTAATCCGCATTTACGGGGGGGAGAAAACTGAGCTGTTAGGTGACTAAAGCCACACAGCTAGCAAGTGGTGGGATTTACACAGAAACCCGGGGTTTTGCTCCCAGGGCAAGTCCATCAGGGTTTCCACTCCGAAAGCATAGGACCCCTGAGCTGTTAGAATGGAAGCTGTGGGGCAGCCCCTGGGGAACATTCAGGACATTGCCAGCCAACAAAGGGGGGGCTGAGCCAATGGGGTGGGAGGACTGGAGGCGAGCTCAGGGGCTAGGGCATGGGAGGACAGGGTGTGCAGAGGCCAGCTGGGTAGACTTGCAGCCCAAAAAAAGCTGAGCCAAAGGGGATGAGGACGGGTCAGAGCGGTCCAGAGATTCCCTCTTTGACTATACATGTAGCTGTTGAGTCTTGGGCAACACTTAAGAGCGTCTGTCAGTGCCTGTGGGGCAGATGTTGTCAGAGGGACTACGGGAACTAACGCTTTGGGCAAATTGGGCTGGAGTTGTGGCTCCGGGTATGGGGGGGGGGGCGGGCGGGGATGGAATCATGCCACACAGAAGCGGTGGCTCTTTTAGAGGCATTTGAAAGCCCGGTGGGTGAGGCCTGGCCAGGCCAAGGGCACACTTGGCCTCTCCCTTCAAGGGTGCGAAGTTTGGGGGATGGTGCGGACCCCACGCAGGGCTCGTGCCGTGAGGGACTGGGAGAGACCTGCCCGGAGACTCCCATTTTACAGATGAGGAAAGTGAGATGCAGAGAGAGGAAGAGACTTCCCAAGGTCAGCCAGCAAGGCAGAGCTGGGAGTAGAACTTGGGGCACAGAGCTCCCAGTGGGGCTAGGGTGGTTGTTCCGGGGGGCTCTGGGCTGAGGGAGGGTAGCTGGCCCTGGCCGGTGAGGGTCTGACCTGTGTGTGTCCTCTGCAGGGGCGCCCACCCGCGATGTCCTGCTGGTCTCTGCCATCATCACCGTCAGCCTTAGCGTCACTGTCGTCCTCTGCGGCCTCTGCCACTGGTGTCAGCGCAAACTGGTGAGGCTCCCAAGGGCCCCGGGGACGGGGCCTGGCCCTGCCCCCACCCCCACTCAATTACAGGCTCGTGAACGCTCTCAAGGGCGCGTGCAGATGACCCACTTGCCCACATAGGCACACTTCCGTGGAAACTCACACCACACGCACGCACGCGCAGACTGAGAATCGAGGCCCCCTCCCACACAGCTCTGAGCGCCCCGTGCCCTCCGCCCACGGCCCCCAGCACAGGGCTGGGCGTGGCCGAGCTGGGCCTCCTGTCCAATGAGGAGGCTCCGCCTGACCCGGCCCGCACCCCCGCCCCCCTGGGCGCCCGCACATCCATCCTGGTTCTGGGGGTTTGTACAAGCACAAACGGCTTCTTTTCATTTTTAACGAGGGCTGGGAAATTAACGAGCAGGATTAGGCCATCAGTAAGTAACGAGACCATCAGGAGGGACATTCATCACCGGAGGGCGCCGGGAGGAGGAGGAGCCGGGCTGAGCCGCCCTCCCTGCGCCGCGGCCGCTCCCAGAGTGGGGCTGAGCCTCGAGAACCCTACTCATCCCCCGTCCTACTGCCCCAGCTTAGAAGTGCGATGGGGACTTTGGGGACTGCAGGGGCGACCCCCGAAGGTGGGCCCAGAGGTGTCCCAGGTGTGGGGCCTTTCCAGGCTTAGGTGAAGAAGGGTCCCTGGCAGGCACCTTCCATGCCCCAGATTGAGAACGGTGGGAGTGAGGGCAGGGTGCCGCATCTGGGAGCCCCATTCTCTCCCTGCCCGCCACAGAGGGGCGGGGGGCACGGTGGGGGGAAGGGCTGTGCACGGGTGCTGTGTGGGCGGGGGCTCAATGCCTTGGTCCTAAAGAAGAGAAGGGGCAGGTGCTCCTGGGGAGGGCCCAAGAGGCCCATAACCCAACGTGCTTCCTTCAGGAAAGGCGAACCCGGGAGATGGGAGTGTCATTCTTCATCCCGGGACGTTCAGCTTCAGGAAGCTCCTTTCCCTGGAGAGGAGCCAGGGAGAAGGCCAGCCCTGCCCCACGTGTGAGTGTGTGCGAGTGTGTGTGTGACTCGGGCCCACTCCTTGCAGGCAGGTGCCAGACTGGCTGCCCTGCATTGTTCCTGGATTTCCTGTCTCTCTGTCTGTCTCAGAATTTCAGGGGAGGTGGAGGAGGGGCTTGGCCACGTGCTCGTGTGTGCGAACGTCCTCAGAGGCTGGGGAGTGGCTCGCACGCACTGCAGCCCTGTGCGCCTCGCTGCAGGGCCCGTCCGGCTGTCTGTCTGTCTGTATTTGAAGGCAGGGCAGGGTTGTATGAACAGGCGCTGCTGGTGACCTTGAGCGGGGGTCTTTTGTGCTAAGGGTGTCGACTTTGAGGGCATTGGTACAGTGTGTGTGTGTGTGTGTGTGTGTGTGTGTGTGTGTGTGTGTGTGTGTATTTCTCTGTGTTCGTTGAGAGCCCTACCCCCACTCACCTGGAGACAGGAGTTCAGAGATGACAGCTTTTGTAGCAGGTGGGGGCCTGTCAGTGCAGTAAGTGCCTTGGGAAGCTGAGAGCTGTGGAACCTTCCCTGGCCCAGCCCCTCCTCCCAGCCTCCAGCCAGAGCTTCCTCAGTGGTCTCAGGGGTCCGGACCGCAGTGTGTCCCTCTTGACTTGTCCCTCTGAGCTGCTAATAGAACGTTCCTTCGCCTAGGACCCCCCAATCCTGCCACCCCCTTCGAACCCCTGGTCTCAGAAGCCAGGGAGCTTTTTGTCCAGGCTGTCTCCATGCTCCATGGAAGGGGCTTTAAAATGCTCCCCCTGCACAGTTGCTGGGCTCTCCTTGCCTGCCTGTCCCCTCAGCAGCAGTGACGTGATACCTGACAGCCCAGATCCCATTTCCAAACATTAATAACTTCCTTAATCTCCAACTGGCTTTTTCCGGATCAGCCTGGCCAACCCCCTCCCTGATAAGCAGGCTTGGGGGATTGGGCTTCTTTGGAGCTGTTTTATGTCTCCTGTACCCACCTGGGGTTCCTATCGTTGCCCCATTAACTTCCCCTGACTCCCAAGGCAAGTCCTGCCCTGGTTTCTGTCCCCCATGTGCCGCAGCTCCTCTGCAAAAGGGTCCTTGCAGCTGGAGGGGAAGCCTCTCTGAGCTGTGGAAGGAAGAGGGACAGGCAGAAGCTCCCAGAGTGCCTTGGGTGAACCAGGTGCCGGGCCTTGGGGAAGGGGCAACGGACCAGCCTTCGAAGAGGGTGCGGACCAGAGCAAGTTCCCTGAAGACTAGGAAGAAAGAGGAGAAGGGGTGAGGGGTGGGACAGGGGGGCTCTCGGCAGGGTGCTGCCTGCCCCACGATGCCGCAACTGCTGGAGAACGGGGGGCGGGGCTCCTGCCTGAGGGTCCTGCCCAAGAAGGGCCCTTGGCCACCAGGGCGGGGCTCCAGGCTCCTGATCTGCCCAGTTGGAACTAGGAATTGTTTGGGATTTGAACTTCTGGGTAATGATGGGAGGGACCAGAGTTGAGCTGAGAGAGGGCAGCTTTTGTGGACCCAGGGGATCCAGCAGCTCTGTTTTTTAACTCTTAAAGTTCTGGCTCAGAGGCAACGGCCTGAGGCTTGGACCCCTGGGGGGGTGGGGCTTCCAGTTAATGGATTTGGGGAACTGCCGGGTACCAGGTTCCACACCAAGTACCAGAGCCCATACAGTCCCTGCCACTGGGGACTACGTTCCCTGGGGTGGGAGCTGAAGTAGGTAAGCAGAGTAATAATAATAATAATAATAATAATATCTGTGATGAGAAGCTTGAAGGGTGAGGGACCCAGGGCTGATCCAGTGACATCACACCATTTCAGACAGGAGGGGAAAGGGGGGCTGGAGAGGGCACGGGACGTGAGCAGGGTGACATGGAGAATGTGGGGCACTGCTGGGACAGGACCCTGGCACCCCTGAGGCACAGGGGTACTGGAGGTGGCATGAGGGCCCTCCCCCCACCTCCACCCCCTTCCTGGGAGCTCCACTGTTGTTCTCCCGAAGCAGGCGGCTCCAGTCCCCGGAAGGGGCTGCAGCTGGTGGGAGCGTCGGGGAACGCGGCCGTGTGGCTTTTATTTTGCTTCAGGGAGGATGCAGTAATTGACTGATGTGGCTGTGGTCTTGGCTCACATGACGGGATGTTGGAGGAATGTGTGCCTGCGTGTGTGTGTGCGTGTGCGTGTGTGTGTGCATGTGTGTGTCCCCGACCCCACTCGGCTGGGCAGGGGCAGGCCAGTGCCCAGTGGGAGACAGCTCCGGCCCCTGCACAGCCCCCCTCCCCCGCCCAGGCCCGTGGCCCCTGGGTGTGCGTGAGGACATTTGGTGGCAGCCAGGAATGTTAATGGTGCCAGGCTCTGTGTGAGCTAAATTTAGAAACCCAAACCAAAGAGGTGAACGGTGCTCACCTTCCTGGCAGCAGGCCCTGTCACCGCTGCAGCCCTTCCTCTAGCCAGGGGACCTGGCACGCCCACCCCGTCATCCTGCCCTGCCCCTCCCTCCACCCGTGCTGGCTGAGGAAGAGCCAGGCTGCCCCCGGCCCCAGCGTCAGTGGGCAGCCTCACTTCCCAAGGCTGCCTTCCTGTGAAGGAGGGTGCTCAGGCCCTGCCCTGCCTCACGGGCCCGGGGCAGGAGGGACCCCCAGGGAGCCCCCAGACAGTGACGGACATGGCCCCGGCAGGACTGGGCACGGGCCCTCTCCCTGCCCCTGCCACTCACGTCACTGGCCACTGCCAACCTTGCCCTGCAGGATGCCACCCCACCATCTGGGGGCAGTGACGTGGCCAGTGGGACGTGGCCAGGCGCCTGAGAGCCGTCTGTCCACGGCAGAGGGAGATATGCTTCTGGGAGCCAAGCCAGAGCCCCAGGAGACAGGCAGATGGGAGGGACCTCATCCCTAGGGGTCAGGGATGGGGTGCAGGTCAAGGGGGCGGGCCAAGTCCTAGAGCCCGATGGGGCCCAGGAGTTGCCCACCAGGGATCAGGGATTGGTAGGGCTGGCACCCCAAGGTGGTGACACCCTCACACGTTGGCCCCAGACCTTGTTGTCGAGGCTGGGCTCCAGTGTACTCCCCTTCCCCCAGGGCCCCGTTCTGGGGAGGCAGGGAGAGTCCAGCCCTGTCTCCCAGGAGTGACCCTGGTGCTGTCTCCACAGGGCAAACGCTACAAGAACTCCTTGGAGACGGTGGGCACGCCAGACTCAGGGCGTGGGCGCAGTGAGAAGAAGGCCATCAAGTAGGTGCCAGGCTTCGAGTTTGGGGTGGGGCACGCAGGCAGCCCAAGTGGGAGGACCACCCCCCCAGATCTGGCCACACACACATTCAGTTTCCCCCCTCACAACCTGGTGCCTTGCTCTCTCCCCAGCCCAGTCCCATACACCCACTCCCAGCACCTCAGGGTGGCCCGGGGCTCCGCCTTTCCTGCCTGTGCTTCCCAGACCCTCAGTGTTCCAGGGCCCCCAGCCCCGTGTTCTGGCTGGTCTCCCTCCCAGCACTGTCCGCCTCTTCCCTCGACCCCGGGCGCTGCTTCCTCCTTCCAACCCTCACGTCACACTCACGCTGTCCCCAAGCCCTGCCTAACTCCCCTGCACCTCCAAGCTCCTCCCCCAGCCCTGGGGCTGGGGAGCCCCTCTCTGGGGGTGGGTGGTGGCGGCTCAGACTCTTTCCTCAGACCCCACCAATGTTCTGAGGGTAACCTGGAAGAAGGACGGACAAAAACCCTGGGGACCCCAGCAGGACCCAGTGTTGGTCTGCTCAGGGAAAGCAGAGCGATGGGGAGAGACTCTCCCCTCCCCCATCACGCCCGGCCCCCACTGCGCAGCTTACCGCCTCTGGCTCACCCCAGTTTCCGCATTTGGCTCCGAGATCAGTCTTCAAGTCGGCAGGTCTGCCGTGCACTGCAGACCCTCTGCAGACCCCTGCTGAGGGTCACCGGGAGACGCTGGGAGAAGGTTCTCACCTGGCTGGGGGCTCTGGGAACAGGGCAGTAGGGGCGGGGCTCTCCCTAGAGGGCTCTGTACCCTTTGGCCAGTGCCTGGCCCTTTCCTCTCTGCTTCTTGGCCTAGGCCTTCACGGGGAGGCTGCGGGACGCCCCTCCATCTTAGCCTGCCAGCCAAGGGCTCCGCCTGGAAGCGGGGCCTCCCCCAGCCCTTCCTGCCCCACCCTGCCTCCTTCAACTCAAGGCCCCAGCCGCGCCTGCCCATGCCTTCCCTCCTGCCCTTCCCCTGGTCTATCTTCCTGTCTTCCTACTTCCCTCCTTCCTCTCCCCTTCTCCTGAGGGCTCCCTCCCTGCCCCTCGTCGGCCCCCCTCCTCTTTTTGCATCTCTTGCTCTGACCCTGTTTGGGGCCTTCGCAGAAGCTGTGGGTGTGTGTCTGTTGGGGGGCGGGTAAGTGAAGGGGTGGGCCAGGCCGAGGCTGGGCTTGGGAGGAGGCCGCGGGGAGCCTTTGAAGCTGGGTTTGGTTGCATGCTCTCCAGTCTTCAAAGCCGAGAGCTGGCAGAGCCCAGGCCCCAGGCTTTCTGAAGAGGGGAGGGACCACATGGCGGGAGCACGGGGCCAGCCCGGCACCTGCCACCTCCAGGCCAGGCCTCTAACCGAGTTTGCAGCCACGGTCTGGGCCAGAGAGCTTGTCTCTGCCAGCTGACCATCAGCTTCCTGGGTAAGGCTGTGTGTGTACTAGATAGACCTAAAAAGGGCCCACAAGAGAAGCAGAGAGGGGGCAGTGGGGCGGGGAGCAGGCTCTGCGGGCTCTCTAAGGCAAAGTGAGCGCAACAGTGGGTCGTCCCCTGCCTCTCTGTGGCCCTGCAGTCCCTGCCCCCTCCCACCCGGCTGAGCTTTCAGACCCTCTGCCCCAAGGGGAGGAAGCCACCTTTCTTGTCTACATGCCCCCAGGTTCCTAGGCCTTTGCCTCTTCCCTGGGCCCAAAGCCAGTCGAGTGGCAGGAAGCAGGGTTTACCTGCTGCACAATCTCCCCCTGGGCTTAGGACCTCCTCCAAAAGGATCGTGTTATCAAGGATTCTGGGAAGCTGCATTCTTTAATACTGTTTCTCAAACTGTGTTCCTCAGAGCGCTTGTGCCCCATAAAAGATTAATAGTGATCCCATGAATCAAGGGTTCCATGACCAACTAAGTTTGGGAAACAGTGATATTCATTGGCACATTAAAGGCTCTGAGAAGTCCTGCAGTACAGGAATCAGTGTTTCATAAACTTCTTTAATTAAAGATCCTCTTTTCTGGTACCACAGCGTACAACCCAAGGGGCCCTGGAGCTCCTTGGAGCACAGGGTGGGAGACCAGCCTGGCAGTGATGACCCTGGGTGGATCTCTCTCCAGGACCTAGGGTTGGATGGCCCTCGATTTTGGAGATCTGGAGGGGGCAGGGGGAGAGAGGCCTTCCAACTGCTCCATCTCTCTGTTACACTAGGGGAGGGGCCCAAAGGATGTCTCTGGTGGGAATAGGGAATAGGCTCTTCTGTGGAGGGAGCCTCCCCAGGGAGACTCCCCCCCCCCCCCGCCGGTCGGGTTCCATCCCAGTGGACTGTTCTGCCTCTCCCACCTCCGGCACCCACTGCCCCTGTGAGCTGGCTCAGGACTTTGGCCTTGGACCCTGTGCACAGAGTCTCCTGTGGGATGTTTCCAAGGTGTTCTCTGGACTGGCAGAGACTGACCACACCAGGGAGGCCCAAGGGGGCCCTGCCCACCCTCAGCCCAGGGCCACTGTCTCCTCCTGGCCTGTGGGGACAGCTCAGCTTCTCTCGCTCTTTCTCTCCTTTGTTCCCGAGGCTAAGGTTGAGAACCAAGGTTGAGGTCAAACTCTGGGGGTGGTGTGGGGGAGAAACAGGTCCCCCAAGAACACGTCTCCTCCATCCTCAGGGGGTGTGCCTCCCGACAGTGCCCTCCCCGCAGCGGGGCTCTCACCTCGGCCTTGAGCAGTGGCGTGGCCTCAGCACACGCCAGGCCCACCCCTGACTCTCCTCCCCGAGCCCCTTCCCGTAGACACATTCCTGAGGGCTCAGGCGTGGCTCCTTTCCGGAATGTTCCTTTGGCCTGGGAGTTGCCCTCCTTTCCCTGTGCTCCCAGTTCTGCTCTTTGGGGTCCCAGGAGCCTGACGAGCTGGTGAAGCCCCTGGTCCTCCTGGGGTTTCCGGGCCATGCCTTCTGCTGAGGCTTCTGTTGCCCTCCTCCAGGGGAGGTCCCTGCCTTCTCTGTGCTTCTAGCATATCTGCTTCTTCGGTAGGACATGTCACAGCACAGGAGCGGGTGGGGAGACTGGGGTACACGTTCCTTCCAGACCCAGGAGCTCCAGTTTGGAAAAGGACAGGGGCAGGCCAGGTACATGCCAAGGGCTGGAGGCTGAGTCTGCCCATCTGTCCCCCCACAGAAGGGCAGGCTTCCTCCGCACAGGCCCAGGCCTCCGCGTGAAGGGCCCCCCCGTGACCTGCAGACAACCACCATGTCAGAGGCCTGGAGACGCTTCCCTTTGCTGGGGTGACCCAGCCACCACTTTTGCAATGAGCAGAGAATGCCTCCCGTTCAGCTGAGATCTGGCCGGTCTCCTGTGAAGCCTGCATCCCAGGCTTTCCCGAGGCTGGGAGAGAACAGAGGAGGCCAGGGGGACCTCAGGCCAGTGGGAGGAGGAGAGACTGGCAGGGAGCTGGGCCTGTCCCAAGAGTGGCTCCGTTAGGTAGCTGGAAGGGGGGAGAACTTCCGGTCTTCCAGAACTGGGGCCTCAACCCCGGCATGGGAGAGCGGATGGCTCAGCGGTTACAACCAGCCTTAGGGTTCGACAGGCAGGGAGACTGAGGCCCAGCACGTGGGCAGCAGGGTTTGATCTACCTTTCAGCAATCTCCAGCCAGAAGCCAGCACCCTGTCCTCCGCCCACTCCCCACGCCATCGCCATCCCAGCCCAGGCCGTGTGCCCGGCCCCCCCTCTCCCTTCCCTCCCCTTCCCCTCCCCCTCCCCTCCTCTCTCACCATCTTTCTCTCTCCCACCAGCTTCCCGGGTGCGAGGCTCCAGTCTGCCCGCCTGCGGCTCGCCTCCTTGCACGCGGCTTCTCCCGCCCTGGAGCGTATGCGGGTGTGTGTGTGCGCGTGCGCCCGTGCGTGTGCCACCCGCCTCTCTTCCCCTCACAGGAGCCGACCCCGGCCCGCCCCACCCTCCCCCTCTGCCCGCCGCACAGGACTTGCAGTTCTTGTTTCTTCTTGTATCTCCCTGTTTTCTCCCCTCTCTCTCTGCCCCTCCAGTGATCTAGACAGAGACTTTTGGAATAACAATGAGAGCACAGTGCAGCAGAAATGGAGCTCCTACCCTCCCAAGGAGTTTATTCTAAACATTTCACCCTACGCCCCTTATGGCGACCCACGACTGTCCCTCAAGTGAGTGACTTTACCTGGTTTGATCATATGTACCGAGTATCCGAGTATCCGCGCACGCCCTCCTTCCCCCCGTCCCCCCCCGGCCCCTCACTTCTCCTGCTCCTGCCCCCTCCCCACCCGCGCACCCCATGGGCAGGCTGACCATGGAGACGAGCAACCCCTCCTGACCCCCCGGCCTGCCTGCCCCTCCCCGTCCCCTCCCCCAGGGCTAGCCCCCAGCTGGTCCCCGCGGCCCCGGCCCCCTCTGTGCAGTCAGGATGGGGTTGCCCGTTTTTGGTCCCTCCCTCTCGGTGTGGCTGCTTCCTCCTCCCTGCTGTGTGCCGCTGCCCTGGCTGCTCTGGCGGTGGTCGGTGGTCGGTGGTCGTGGCGGTGGTGGCGGTGATGGTGGTGGTGCTGATGAACTCTGACTAACACGGCTTTCTCTCTCTCCCTGCCTTGGGGCCTCCTGGCCTGGACAGCCCGCTCTTCCTCCGTCGTTAACCCTTCGTTGTCCTGTGGGATAGACTTGGAGGTGGCTGTCCTCCCCCCACCCCCGCCGCCCCAGCCCCAGGCGGTGGGGAGGGGCCCCCCTCCACTGTCGTGGTGCGTTGTTCTCCGACCCAGCCCGCCCGGTCCCCTCTCTCCTCTCTGCAGGCTCCGCTGGTGACCCATCTGCAGTGCTGATGTCTCTCTCTCTCTCTCTCCCTCTCTCTCTCTCTCTGTCGTCTCTTGTCCGTCTGTCTCTCTCCTCCTCCTCTCTCACTGTCTCTTTCTTCCTTTTATCTGTCGTTGTTTTTCCCCCTCTTACCACCCCATCCCCACCCCCACGTGTGGCCTGCCCTCTGTCCCCCCACCGCCACCCCCGGTGCCCCTCTGGACCGGCTGCCTCCTGGTGCCTCCAGTGGCACCCTCCTGGCTGGCGCCAAAGTGGCCGCCGCTGCGGGGCTGGCAGTGGAGCGGGAAGGCCGGCTGGGGGAGAAGCCGGCGCCGGTGCCGCCACCCGGAGAGGACGCCTTGAGAAGCGGCGGCGCTGCCCCCAGCGAGCCGGGCAGCGGCGGCAAGGCGGGGAGAGGCCGCTGGCGGACGGTGCAGAGCCACCTGGCCGCCGGGAAGCTCAACTTGTCCAAGTGAGTGATGGCCCCACGGCCGCCGGAGCCGTGAGCTCAGGCCTGCCCCCGCCAGTGTGGACAGCAGGACCCCTGGCATGCCCGCTGCTGCCCCCAGAGGTGCCGTCCTCGGCCCCTGGCTCATCCCATCCCTTCACGAGACCCCCATCATCCTTGCCATCGGGCACGACTAACTCAGCCATGCACTGTGCATCTCAGCCTCCGGCTGCTGCCCCATCAGTTTCTTTCTTTGCCGGTGACCAGGTCATTCCATTTTCTGCCCCCGGGGCAGCTTCATTTCAGTCCTTGGGTCATCCCATCCTCTTTGATTGGCCGCTCCATCTCAGCCTCCATGGGCATCAGGCTGCAGCTGTTAGCCATTGGACCATCCATCCCTGGGGAGCTGGCCGCTCTCAGCCTGTTTCCTGCCACTCATCTGCCAGCGGGCTTTCCCTCTTGCAGCCAGCAGGTGGCTCTAGACCCGGGGGTTAAGCCATTTCATTCTGACTCTCAGGCGACTCCATTGGCTTGTCCCAGTCTTGCTTGCACTGTGACACCATCCGTTTCACAGGCCAGCCCTGAGCAGCCGGGACGCCCCCACTGGCTCATCCTCATCTCGGCCATCCCCATCGGCTGTCCCGGTCTTGGTCAGTGCGCGGTCCCACTCAGCTGTTGGGATTGTGTGTTCTTGGAGGTTGGGTTGTTGAGCCCTAGCTAACTTCTCTTTTCTGACGAAGGTGGTCTGGACATCAGACAGAAGAGCTGTTTCCTTTTTAATAACTGTCTGAGCCGGCCAGTCAGTCCCTCCCTGGGAGCAGCAGACACAGGGCTAGCTCCTGTTCTCAGCAGACAGTATGTTCTCCCCTCCCACCATGGGGCAACCTTATTCTCATCTTGGCTCTTAGAACCTTCCATCTCCCCATAGCTGAGCCTTCCGGGCTCTAAATCCTTTGAACTACGACCGTTCTCACCCATTGGGACATAGGTTCCATTTTCAGCTTTTAGAACTGCCTCGTTCCCAGCTAATGGAGCAGCCTCTCACTTAGAAGGCCAACAGCCCTGACCCCTTCTTAGCGGCTGGGCTGGTTCTCTTAGAAAGCCTGTGGTTCCCGCCATTGGGACCACGGAGGGCCACCACGCTGAGACCCCGTTTGCTCGTTGGCCTGAGGGAGCACGGGCGGATTTCTCCCCGACACTGAGCCTCCGGAGAACCCCAGAGGGAAGCCCCACACCCCCTCAGAGAGCCAGGCCCAGTGCCCCACCCACGCCAGGACACCCCCTCAGAGAGCCAGGCCCAGTGCCCCACCCACGCCAGGACACCCCCTCAGAGAGCCAGGCCCAGTGCCCCACCCATGCCAGGTTGCTTTGGCCACAGACTCCAGGCTGGCTGAGGCCTCTGAGCCATCCACTGGCTCCAGGCCTGGAGGAACCGATTTTACTTTCCTGTGACTGAGAGGTTGTAAGTTGGACTAATTTGGGCTGTGACAGAAAACCAAAATGAGGTCAAACACGGAGGAGGAGGCGGCTGCCCGGGTGCCGTCCACCCGCTTCCTCGGCCTGCCCCCCGGGAGCTGTGGGCCTCCCTGGCCAGCCAGGCCTGCACCTGCCTCTGGTGGTCACCCTGATTCCAGGCCTGAGCCAGGCAAGGCTGCCGCTCCTTCCAAGACCCCAGCTAAAGCCCTGTTTTGCTTTTCTCTCTTTCTTCCTTCCTTCCTTCTTTCCTTTTCTTTTCTTTCCTTCTTTCTTTCTTTCCTTCTTTCTTCCTTCCTTCCTTCCTGTCTTTCTCTCTCTCTCTCTCTCTTTCTTTCTCTCTCTCTCTCTTTCTTTCTGTCTTTCTTTCTTTCTTTCTTTTTCTCTTTACTATTCTCTGACTTTCTCTCCCTCTTTTGCTCTCACTCTTCTTGTCTCTTTCTCTCTCTCAGCGCACAGGGGCAGCCTAACTGTTGTCCTTTTGATTCCCAGGATAGGCTCAGGGGGTGAGCCAGGCTGAGGTCTGGTTGCAGTGGTGAAAGTGGCTCCAAGGGCCCTGGGGCCTCCCTCGGGCAGCTCGGGGGTACCACGGCTACCCTGTGGCTCTAGTCCAGGAGGTGGCAAGCTATCTCTATAAGAGGCCTGATAGGGAAGAGGCTTTGCGAGTCACATACTCTCTTTTATGACTACACAACCCCAGCCTTGTAGCCCCAAAGCGGCCACAGACAGGATGTAAATTAATGACAATGGCTGTATTCCAGTAAAACTTTATTTACAAAAACAAGTGGCGGGCCAGATTTGGCCCACAGGCCATAGCTTGCCAACCCCTGCCCTAGACAACTGGAATGGAAGATGGAGGGAAGGAACAGAAGAAGTGGAGGTTGGGCCCTCTGAGGCTGTGGCCCTGCATGCGCTGAAATCTCTGGCCAGGAGACAAAGCAGACAGGTTGCCTGGGGAGGCCAGGGGTCTCTGACTGCTGTCTCCACCTCCTAAGACATCTGCAGCTTCCACTGTCAAGGGAGCATGCTTCCCTGGGCCTGACCTCATTGGTCCCCATGGCAACCGCGTGACGGAGGCAACTCAGGAATTTTTACCCCGTTTTACAGAAGAGGAAAGAAACTGAGAGGTGGACTCCCTTTTCCAAAGTCCCACAGTTAAGAAGCGGCAGAGATGGGCTTTGAACGCTGGGTCTCTCTGACCCCAGACCACCTCTGATGAGCCGTGTCCTGTCTCCTGTCTGTCCTTGCCCTGTTCCCAGCGTGTTTCAGAGATGCTGGTGGCCCATGAGGCAGGTACCATCTTACAGGTGCACAGAGGACAGGATAATTACCCTGTTCTTCGTCAGAACTGTGGTAAAGTGGCCAGCCAAGTGGTTTCCTGCGTCCCGTCCTCTGACTGGGCGTCATTCCCAAGATCCCGGGAATTGACCCTGAGCCTCAGAAACAAGGAACCCCAGAAGGGGGGCAGAGATCTGCGCCAGAGCCTGAACCTGAGTCAGCGCCAGCCACAGGGCAGAGGTCCGGGAGCCCGAGGACGCGGCCCAGCGTCCGAGGACAACGCACGAGAACCCTTGGCTTCCGCTGACTCACCACGCATTACTAGGCCAGCGCTGCGCTGGCCTGGATTTCCTCGCGTCTCCAAACGCCAGTAGTACTTAGAATGCAGAGGCAGACTTTCCCGGGGTCCCCCAGTGAGACGACGGGAGGGGGTGGCCCAGCTCCCTCCACCCTGTCCCAGGCCAACATGACAGGCAGCCACAGGGCCCTGGGACCTGCCTTCACCACGCAGCCTCCGCAGCTCCCGCGGCCCCACCCAGACCATCAGACAGGAGGTATCGGGCACTAGCTGAGCCAGGGCCAGGGCGGGGGGGCTGCTGGGCGGGGCCGGCCTGGGGGCCTCAGGGTGGGCGCGGGGCTCAGCGGCCGCCTGGCTGAGGGGGTGGCAGCGACGACGGCAGTGGCGACAACTCCGATGGAGGCCCGGCGAGGGCCGGCAGAGCGCGCCCCTTACTGGGGCCTCCTCGTCCTGGCCCTAGGCTTCTTTCTCCTCCACTGTGATCCCTTCACCTGCTTCTCCTTTCTCTCCTCTCCTCCACCCGCCCCAAGTTTCGAGGACTCCACCCTGTCCACGACCACTACCCTTGAGTCTATCCCCAGCTCCACGGGAGAGCCGAAATGCCAGCGACCCTGCACTCTGATGCGGCAGCAGAGCCTGCAGCAGCCGCTGAGCCAGCACCAGCGGGGCCGGCAGACCAGCCAGCCCACCACCAGCCAGAGCCTGGGCCAGCTGCAGGCCCACGCGGCCTCCGTGCCGGGCCCCAACTCTCGGGCCTACGGCCGGGGCCAGGCTCGGCAGGGCTCCTCGGCCGGCTCCAAGTACCGGCCTGCCGGCGGCCGCAGCCGCTCCAACCCAGGCAGCTGGGACCACGTGGTGGGGCAGATTCGAAACCGAGGCTTGGACATGAAATCCTTCCTGTAAGTCCCCCCCTTGAGTGGCCCGGCCCGCCCCCCTCCCCGACCCAGCCTCTTTCCTCCCTGTCTCCTTGGGAGTGGCTGGCCCAGAATGATCTTAGCCCTCCATCTACGAGGCAGGGGGCCCAGCAGACTCCGCTGCCCCCTCCCCAGCCTCCTGTGGCTTGCGGCTCGTGCCTAAAGCCCCCCGTGGAAGGACTCGTATCTGAGCCACCCCTCTGAGGACTCCAGCCCCGCTCGGTGCCCCCAGGGCTTGGAGAAGTTCCTCCCTGAAAGTCAGTGGAGACACTAGGGGATGTTGCTGGGGTCCCCGCATCTGTCTCTCCCCTTCCCAGCCAGTCCCAGGCTCTCCTGGCCTCCCTCCCCTCCCTGCTCTCCTGTGACCTCTCTCCTCCCCTCCCAAACCTGGCCTCCCTCACTCCATGGATCAGGCCTCGCCTCCTCCCCTCCAGTTTCCTTCTCCCTGTAACCCAACTCTGCTCACCTTCCTGCTGCCACTTCCTCCCTCCCTCCCACTTCCCCTGTCCCTGCTCTGCCTCTCTGACCTTCTGTAGCCACCTGCCCTCCAGCTCTCTCCCTGGCTCCCGCCACGACCCATTCCCTGAGGACAAACCTCCGATGTTCCCTCTTTCACGTGTACAGGTCAGAGAAGTAACAAGACACCATCGGTGTCCGGCCTTAGCCGTTCCCCTCTGCTGTGTGTGTCCCCCCAGCCCCCCACCGTGTGCCCCCCTGGCCCCGCCCTCACTGGTAGAGCCCTGCCCGGGGTGCCCTCTGCCTCGTGTCCCTCTGAGCATCTATACTCACTCTCAGAGCCCAGGGCAGGCCTGGGCTTCAGTCCCTGACGTCACCTCCTTCCTCTGGCCTAACGTGACCTTCCTTCCAGGCTCTGGGGATTATTCTCATCACCCAGGTCTTTCCTGGGAGCACTTTTCATGGAGCAGGAGACCAGCGCACTAAGCCTGGGAGAGGAGAAAGGGAGGAGGAAGGGGAAGGCCAAGGTGAAGGCCCAGCTCATTGGCACGATGTGGGGATTCTGAAGGCGAACAAGTCCTCAGAGCATCCTGCCTCTCTGGCTGAGACCCCAGCCCGAAAGGGCGGTCGGGAGTGCTGCCCCTGGAAGGAGCACCCCCATGGAAGACACCCCACCACGCCAGCTTCCCATACCCATGCAAGTGGCCTGTGGCCCTGGCCAGGCAGGACACGCTGCCTGTGATGCTACTTGGCAAGACCAGGCGGTGCATCTGTTGGGGCTCCCCCCACCCAAGGACCCTTGGGAATCCAGCTGGATGCCTGCGTGAGACAAGATGCCCAGCAGAGCCTCCTGGCCTCCAGGAGGCGGTGTGTCCTGGGACGGACGCCGTGGCCCCAGTGGATTAGGAAAGTGGTGGGAATTGAACAGCGCCGAGAACCAGCCAGAAGCCGGCAGCCCTCTGCCCCTCCTGACCGCAGGCTGCTCTCTGCACAGCCCTCTGCCCCTCCTGACCGCAGGCTGCTCTCTGCACAGCCACCCCCTGCCTTGCATTCTAGCGGCCATCACAGGGGGACACGGGCTACGCCTGGGCTCTGGGAAGAAAACCTGCGGCAGAAAGCCCCCAGGGTGCCCGCTCTTCCCCGCCTCTCTAGCTGGCGAAGATTTGATGAGCATCACTCAGCACCTTTGTCTGCGCTGCTTCTGCCCACCGCAGCTTTCGTGCCCCTCACCTGCCGGCCACCCCCAGAGCCCTCCTCATCCCCCCGCCTCTTCCACTTGTCGTCCCTCACAGCAGGGGTCAGCAGACTTTTTCTGTAAAGGACCAGATTATAAACCATTTAGGCTCTGAGGGACACGTGTGGTCTCGATCACATTTTTTTTTTAAACAATCCTTTAAAAATGTACAAACCATTCTTAGCCTGTGGGCTGTATAAAAACAGGCCACCAGCTGTAGTTTGCCGGCCCCCGACCCCTGCCTTACAGCTTCGCTGGCGTGCTTCTGACGCCCTTCTCTTGCCCCAAATGCTGGTGGCCCAGGTAGAGTCGGGGCGAGAAGGCTAACCGGGCGCCCCCGGGATCCCACCCCCCTTTGCAGGGAGAAGGCATTCCTCCTGCTTCGTGGATGTGGCGCCTCCCAACCCCACTAGCTTCTCCCCCAAATCTCCAACTCTCGCCCTTCATTCTCGCCCCTGCGCCCCGTGATGCCACGGAGAACGACAGATCGGGGACTTACGCAGAGGAGCCGTTTTGTCTTTAAGAAGAGCACAAGGAATATCCGGAAAATGAATTAACCAGGGGAAAACCTGCTGCTTCCGTCGGGTTTGCCTTCCCCCAGCACAACCAGCTCCCGAGGAGCCAGATGGAATTTTACCAAATCTGAAACAGTACCGGTGGGCAGGGAACAAAGAAAATGAGGATTCGTCCTGAGGGAAGGGGGGAGTTGTTTCCCGAAAGTTAGATGCGGCTGCAAGTGTCAGCCTGGAGCAACCGTGCCCAGGAGAAAGATGCAAAGACGAGGCAGCGTCCACCTAGCTTCGGCCCCTCCTCGGCCCCCACGGCCATCTCCCATTTTCCAAGACCCCCGGACCTCCGCCCCTCCCCTCGCTTGTCACTTCTCAAGGTAGAGTTCCCTTTTTGACAACTTCTCTGGAAAACAGCCGTAGCCAGCGGTTCCTCTCTGAACCTCGCCCTCTTGGATGGTGGTTGAAGTCGTAGACTTCCTAACCCAGGATCTCCCACCTTCCAGAACCTTCCATCAGGCTTACCATCTCTCCCTTGGCCCTTCCTGAGACATGCTTTCATGTCTGCCCCATCCAAGAATCCCCTCTCCCCTTATTCAGATGAGAGCTCAACACTGGAGGAGCTCAGCAAAGCACCCAGAAAACACCCACCAACTCAGATGGTTTTGAGAGGCAGAGGGTCACTTTTCACCCCCGGAAAGTGCAGGCAGCCCTGCAGTTGCCCAGCGGTTCTCCGACAGAGCCTCACACTAGAGACGTCTCACCTTGACCTCCGGCCGCACACTGCTGCCCACATGGCGACTCCACGTCCACCTGGACTGAGCCTCCCTCAGAGCAGGATCCCTCCAGCCTCCTCCAGACTGTCCTCACCGCAGACACAGGCTACCTCGAGTCCTCCCGGGACGTCTCCAGACCTTGCCAGCCTTCTGCACTTTCTCTCTCTCCGCCTTTGCCTTTTTTTTGGCGGTACGCGGGCCTCTCACTGTTGCAGCCTCTCCCGTTGTGGAGCACAGGCTCCGGATGCGCAGGCTCAGCGGCCATGGCTCACGGGCCCAGCCGCTCCACGGCATGTGGGATCTTCCCGGACCTGGGCACGAACCCATGTCCCCTGCATCGGCAGGCGGACTCTCAACCACTGCGCCACCAGGGAAGCCCCCACCTTTGCCTTTTGATGACTTCTCTAAGGAGAGGCCCCTGAACTGGCCCCAAAAGCCTCGGTGGTTACTCCCCGGATCTCCAGGAAGGGGGACGCAGGAGAAGACCCGCGACGGCCAGCACGCCATACGCCGGAAGAGACTCGCATTCTCCTCCAACGGGCCATGTGTCCAGGGACCTGGGGGAGGGAGCTCCTGAGACCCCCCCCTCCTGGCATCAAGCACACTGGCTGACCAAAGGACCCAGAGATGTCTTTATGAGGGGCTTAACTGGGTGCAGTGCCCATTGGATTTCCAAACCTTCTGAGAACCTCCCGCCTGGGAGCCCAAACCTACCCGCGCGGTCCCCAAGCAAGATGGCAGCACAGCCCTCCCTCTTCTCCCAGGGGCCCAGATGGTCTGAGCGAGTAGCCCCTGGCCTTTGTTCAGCCAGAGGTGAACCAACCTTGGAAAGGGACCATGTCCCAGGGCCTGGGCCCCACTCCCCGCAGCCTTCCCCGTGTGTTTCCTGGGGACGTCCCGGTCGCGGGCCACCTCGCAGGCCTCTGCCCAGCCCCTTCCCCGCGGCTAGCTGGGTCTCAGGCCGTGGACACCTCCCCTCACCCCTGCTGCCTCCTGCTCTGCTCTACAACTGTTGACAGTGCTGAAGTTTGGTTTCTCTTCTGCAGGGCCAGTTTCTTACACTTGTTTCTTCTCTCTCTTTGTCTCTGTCTCTGTCTCTGTCTCTCTCTCCTTCCCCTCCCCGCCTCCGCCCCTGGGGCCTCCTCCTTTCACCCTGGCTGGTGGGCTGCCCACCCCTGGCAGGGAAGGCCGGATGGTGGTGCTATCCTTGGTCTTAGGGCTTTCGGAACAGGATGACTTTGCCAATATCCCTGACCTGCAAAACCCAGGAACCCAGCAGAACCAGAACGCTCAGGGGGACAAGAGGTACGAGCACAGGCGAGGGCCTGCGGCGGCGGCAGCAGAGAAGGAGGCGTGGAGAGGCCACCAGCCTCGACCGCCGGTTGCTGGACGAGGCGGCGGCGCCTTCAGCGGATGCTGGAGCAGGACAGCCCCCTCCCCAGCCGGTGCCCTCACACAGGCCACCCTGGTGGTGTCCCTCGGGTCTGAGGCCCGTGTGGCTGTCCTGGGGCCATTCTGGATCAAGCCTGCTCCCCGGGCATGCCTGCCCTCGCCCGGAGCAAGCCAGCCTTTCTGCCCCATCTTCCCGCTTGGCTCCCCTCTGCTGCACCCTCATCTTTCATCTCTGCCCCACCCCGACCCAGAAATCCCAGTTTCTCCGGTGGTTGGTGGGCGGCGGGGATGTTAGGGAAGGGGCGCCAGCCCGTTCTCCCTCATCCCCGCCACCTCAACCTCCCTCTTGCCTGGAGGTCCCGCTGGGGTGATGGTCACACACACACACACACACACACACACACACACACACACACACACACACACACACACACACACACACACACACACACACACACACACCCCTGCAGAGATGTGATACGGCTGCTCTCGGCTGATGGAAGAGGAGCCCCTGGTGGGAAGGGTCTGGGGCCTGGGAGAGGCCTGGTGACCAGAAAGGCAGCCCCTGAGCCCAAGGTACCAGGAGGAGGAAATGGGATAGGGGGTGGGGGGGTGAGAGCAGCCGGCAGGTGCTGGTCAGGCCCTCTGTCACCGGGAACCCTGCTGCTGGCCCTCAGGGGTAGCCTGTGTGACCACAGCACAGGCTGAGCCAAGGCCTGGGCATCCAACCATCGTGGCCCCGGCCACCAGGAATGCAGGGAGGCATCTTCGGAGGCCCCCGTTAGAAGCGCTCTCACGGAGAAGGGGACGGGGAAAGATCAGAGGTCCCAGGGTTCAGGCAGCATCACTAAGGTGGGATGATCCTGCACCTGGTCTGGCCGCTTTCTCCCACCTGGCCTTGGGCTGGGCCAGCCACACACCTGTGATCGTGGGAGGAGGCCTCATCACCTTGGCCAGGTGTGCGTTTCATCAGAAAAGGCCCACAGGAGAGTGTGGCCTGGCAGCCAGGTTGCCTCCTCGTTGCTCTGCTACCAGAGCCTCGTTCTGCAACTTTGGGCAAGTCACAGCCCTTCTCTGGGCCTCTGTTTCCTCACCTGTCCAATGAAGGATTGGACAGGGTGACCCCTTCGAGCTCGGACATGCTAAGCCTCTAATGAGGGAGCAGACCCTCGGACTGGGGCGCTTGTCAGAGCCTGTCAGCCAGGCGGAGACCCTGACGCCTGCTTATTAAGAGTCCTGAAGGTGCAGGAAGGGACTGTCCCGGGCTGCTGCCAGGGGCCTGTGTGTTAGGGGAGGACAGGCCAAGTTAGCTGACTTGCCTGTCCGTCTGGTGGCTTCTGGAAACCAACTCTCTTATTTTCTTCCCATCCCGAGTTCCCAGTTGCATGTCTATGGTGGACAAAGCCAGAAGTCCCCAGAGACTTCACTCGGTGGCACAGATGGTGTCACACCCTGAGCCCAAGTCCTGGGGTGCGGGAGGAACGGAGTCTGTCACCTCCAACCCCCTGGAGCCACCGGGGTCCTGGCTTCCTGAGCTCAGGGCTCAGAGCTGGGCTGCAGGCGGGCCAGAGGGCCAGGGGCCATGGGCCAGAGGCTGCAGGAGCAGGGCTGCAGCCCTCTGAAAACCTGCTAAGGACCCCCTTGTCGAGAAGGGTGTGAAGCGTGAGGGAGCAGATGCAGGCTGGAAACGAGATTTCATGTCACCCATGTGTTAACCCATGAACTGGCTCCATTTTCACCCACAGCCTGTTTTTACCTCCTCGCCACTTAGGTCTCACTCCATGTAGCACACTCACCCCTTCTGATCATTACATCAGTCGTCCCCTGCCTCCCTGGGAAAGGTGGGTGTGGAGCTGGAGGCCCTGGGCCCACGCCCCAACCCAGCCCGACTTTCCCAGTGGACACAGGCCATTCCCACCCGGTCACGCCCTCCCCATCCTGGAAGCTCATTTCTCGAGGCTCTTGGGGGGTTTCCCAGGTGATCGGCCACTGCAAGGGTGCTTCCTGCCCGGCACTCTCCCATCCCCAAGCTTGGCGTTAGCACCACCCACAAGGCGCTTTAGGGCTCCACCCCTCTGGGTTCCTGGCTGCATGAATCTTGGAATGGTGGGCCTGGGCCAGCTGTCCCTTCCTCCTCAGCTTCTGCCTCCAGACCCAGGGTCTGCCCTTCGGTCCCAGTGCCCCCTTCTCCACCCAGCTGACCCCTTGGCCGGATGTCACCGGGGTAACGGGTGGGTGGCCCTTGGCTGTTGTGTTGGGGAGGACATTCTGCCCCCGAGGTCTGTTAGCAGCAGGCTCCTGGGAGACAGGAGGGCCCTGGGAGGAGGAGTGGCCACTCCAGGTCCCAAGCAAGGTGGGGTGCATCTAGCAAGTCGCTGCCCCCCACTCCCAGGGTCCTTGGTGGCCCTGAAGCCCCGCATCCAGGATCCCCCAAGCCCCTGGGCCTCAGCGCCGGGGCCCCAATAACTTCGGAATGCTGCTGGGCCCAGGAGGGAGGGAAGGAGGCCAAGGCCGCCCCTGGCTCCCACGCCCTGCTGTGCCCGCTCCACCTCGCCCATGCTGTCCTGCACCCATGCGCACCTCATGCTCTCAGCCACCCGCTCACCCTTGCTCCTTGGGATCCGAATGGTTTCCCCCGTGGCCCCACCCCCACCGGAGTCGGGGGCGGGGCCGGGCGGGACCTGGCCACCCCCACGCTGCCCTCGCTCCGAAGCCACCATGTTTCTTCTGTCCTGGTGTGTGTCCCCCGCCTCCTCTCTGCCTCTACTCTCCTCCTTGTCCCCTCGTCGCCCCGCAGCCTCTTCACTCGCCTCCGACTAACCTTTCTCGGCCTCTCTCTCTCCCCCTCCCTCCCGGTCTCCTTCCTCCCATCTGCTCCTCGCAGGGATGTCCCTGGGCCAGTGACGGGCCCTCCGCCTCTCCCTCTGCCTCTGTGCTCCTGTCTCTCTGTCCCTTTCTGTCCTGTGACCTCCGATAGCTTCAGTGGCGCTGACCATCTCTTCCCAGGCTGCTTTGCAGCTGTGCTGACGCTGTGGTGTGGCCAAAATAACTCCGACTTTCTCATACCTTCAGCAGTCAATCTCGGCTCTCTCCTCCTCTCCCACTCTATTTTTAACCTGACTTTACCTCTCCAGCTATTTCAGTCTCCTCCTCCCCGTGCCTGTCTGTGTGAGCACGTGTCCGTGTGTGTATATGTGCGTGTGCTCTGCTCTGGCCGCACCTCTGGGAGGGCGCCCCGCGCCTCCCGGGTGGGGTGGGGCGTTTCCGTGTCGTCCGGGCAAGGCCAGGCCCTCACAGCAGGTGCGCCGTGCCTCTGATTCTCAGAGCGTCTGTCCCCGAAACCGCTCCCTGCTTTTTTGTTTCAGCGTTTCCCAATTCACATGCGCACCTTGGCATGCCGGGGCCTCCCTGAATGTGTGTCCTCTCAGGATCTAAGTGTGCACATCGCTGTATGTCTGTCATCTTGCTGCTCTGGTTGACCTGCCTGGTTGCCCCTGCCATTCTCTCCGTGTTGCCCTGGGTGTCTGTCAGGCTTGTGTGCGCTCGTGTGTGTGTGTGTGTGTGTGTGTGTGTGTGTGTGAGCGTGTGCACACCCTGCTGTTGGGTCCTGGTGTCTCTCCTCCAGGGCCTGGCATATCCTGTGCATGTCTGTCTGCCTGTCGTAGTCAACCGTGTGCTGGCGGCTGGTCCATTCCGAGGGCCACGGCTTGTGTCCAGCCTGTGTGTGTGTCTGAGACTGTGGCTCTGGTACTCTCGAAGCTGTTCTATTGTAGCCCATCTCGAGCCCTGTGCTCCCATCACCCCGTCTTCCTCGCTGCCTGCCCCCATCTCTCCTCCTCATGGGGTGTTCCAGCCTGGTCCCTGGGCAGGCTTTTAATGCCCCCTTCCTGAACCCCAGCTAGACGGAGACTGGGCTCACCACCCAGCCTCTGGACCAGAGAGCCCAGCTTGCCGGGGGCAGTGTGGAGCCGGGGTGCACACAAGGCCTGGAGTGGAGCCGTCAGATCTGGGGTTTTTCGGTGGGACCCTGTCTTTCTCTGACCCTGGGCGAGAGCCTTATCAAACGTGTAGCCCTCGGAGTGGGAGAAGGGTCGGGTTTGGGCAAGGGGGTGTAGATTTGCCCTGTCCAATAGGTGACTATTTAAATCTAAATTAGTTTAAGTCAAACAATCGTGAAAATTCAGTTCTCAGTCATACTGGCCACATTTCAAATGCTCAATAACCATGGGTGGACATAGAAAGTTCTATTGGACAGAGCTGTGCGGACAGTGGTCCTGAGCTCACCTGGTCAGTCTCATGTCTAAAGGGCACCTGTGTTCCCGCTGAGCCTGAGCAAACAGGTGGGGCCTCCAGGAGACAGGTGCTCTGGGCGTGTTTGCCTAGGGTAATGACACGGAGAGAGGACACGCCGTCTTGGGAACCTCCCAGGCTGGGGCAAGCAGGGATGGATGGAGCCTCTGGGGAGGGAGGATGCTCAGAGACCACCATGCAAGCAGGGGCTGAAGGGTAGGGGATTTTCTGGGAAACAGCAGGAGTGGGAACACTGGCCGAAAAGGCACCTGCCGGGGAAGTCAAAGCCGGATCGCGCTGGGGCAGAGGCGAGGGGGACGGCCCTGCCCCCATGGACAAAAGCGTAGCTCCTGCTGGCCCGCAGGAGGTGGCAGCGACTTGGGTCTCAGGAGGGTCTGCTGCCACCCAGACCCGTGGCGCCCAGCCCAGCCCCCCTCTAGGTCCATGCTCATTCGGATTCCTCCCACCCCCAGGTTGCCTACCGGAGGGAAGGCAGTGAACACAGCCCCAGTGCCGGGCCAGACGCCCCACGATGAGTCTGACCGCCGGACCGAGCCTCACTCCTCCGTCTCAGATCTCGTCAACTCCCTCACCAGTGAGATGCTCATGGTGAGACGGGCAGGAGGCCCGGGGCCGGGGGAGGGGCAGGCGTGGAGATCGGTGACAGCGTGGGAGTCACGCAGGGGAACCAGCATGGTCCTCTGTCAAGAGAGACTAAGAATCCCCACCCTCCTCCAGTCTCTGGATTGAGCTGGGGCCCAAGAAACCTGCTATGTGATCCTAGAAGGAGAGGCTAGTGGAGCGAGGGCTTGGAGGCGGAAGGTGTCCCCTCTCTTGGGGTGGCATCCCACTGAGTAGCGGTCTTGGGTGGCGCTCCCCGTGGAGCGGGTCTCATATCCCCATCCCAGGGACCATCCCCAATCCCCATGGCTGGGGAGCCAGCTGAGGCCCAAAGAGAACAGGAGAGCAGAACCCCTCTGGTCCTAGTTCCTATGAGGGAACAGCTGTGCTGGGGTTCTCCTGTCCACACCCCAGCCTCCCGGGATCCCTGTCTTATGGATCTGGGGTGTTTTCACCACGGGAGAGGTTGTGGCTTCACATGGCGCCCCCTGGTGGCAGCAGTGAGTCACAGCCGTTTGCCTCATCTGTACTTTCCAAAGAGCTCCTGGAGGGACCAAGGCCCCAGGGCGATAGAGCACACTGTGATCTGGCAGCTGGAGATTTCAGGCGGGAGTCAGTCACAGGCCTGGCAGCCCAGAGTTTCCAGGAAGGCTGGGCGAGGACGTGAGGGTGGGAACCCGGTGCCTGCTAGGTTCCTACTGGGACCTGGGCCCCGCTTCCTCTTCCCCCTTCCCTCCTCCCTGTCTCCCCCCTTCCTCCCAAAGAGGGAGGGAAGGGGGCTCGGTGGGCTCTCAGGCCCTCGCCAGACCTGACGTCATTCAGTTCAGAGGCCCCTTGCCCACTGCTCTGACACCGCAGCCCCCAGCCTCCCCGGGGCCCCCGGAGCCCCCAGGCCCCACCCTCCTGCCATTCAGGGCTCGGCGGGCTCTAACCATCCATCCACACTCTTCTTTTCTAGCCCAGCGCCTCTCAAATTGTGATAGGCACACGAATCACTGGGGGATCTGTTAAAATTCAGATTCCCAGTCAGCAAGCCTGCTACGGGCCCCCAAATCTGCGTTTCTCTCCGATGCAGATTAGAGCATCAGATTTTCCACGTTCCAGATCTGGTCTCCCTTGGGCCTCCCCACCTCTCCCCTCTCCCTGCCCCCTGGGCCCTGAGTGCCTGGTCCTGCACCGCCTCCTCTCTGTCTTCCCCCATCCATGTAGATCAGCCCAGCCATCCTCTCCTCTGGACGGGCCATCGCCACAGTCCATCCTGCCTCTCTGTGCAGCCTCTTAATTGGCTACAGCTTCCCGGTAGCCAGGTTCCCAGAAGGGACGGCCCTTCCCCAGCCAGCGTGCCTACCCCTTGCTGCCCCCGGTTGGGGGCGGGGGGGGGGGGGGGGGGGAAGAGCCGCAGGCAGAAGGAGGAAGTGCAGGCCCCAGCGCCCTCTCACGTGCTCAGCAGATGCTCAGAGGTGGGCAGGCAGGGTCTAATTGCCTAGCCCTAGGCCAAAGCCGGGTCACTGGCATTAATAGTGATGATGAAGATGAACAGGGCAGAAGTAAACCATTGGCTGAACTCCCTGCCCCAGGCATGGAGAAACAGGAGTCGAGCACCCGCAGCCTTACAGACAAAGGGACCAAGGGGACAGGGTCAGAGAGGAGTCTGGGCCGCATCCCCATCTGAGTTACTCCTGCCCTGCTTACTTCTGCCAGAGCTGGGGCTCAGGCAGCACCTCCTCCCGCCCTTGGTGGGGGGGGTGGGTGGCTAGCCTGGTTGCCATGGAAACAGATCGAGGCCCCGCCCCAGCTGGTTAATTAAGACTCAGGGCTGTGGTTTGGGAAGGCTGGGCGTGGGCACAGAGCCACTGCCCACTTCTGAGGTGAAGTCCACTGGCCCAGCTTGGGCCTCTCATCCAAGACTACCTTGTTTGGGAACCAAGATCCAAGTGACCAGCCTCAGGTGAGGCTGGGGCCACCTGGGCTCCAGTCACCAGGGTCTCCACCCCAACTTTAGAAGGAATGTGGAGGGGCAAGTGGTCGTGGCAGGGGCTGCATGCCCAGGCTCTCAGTCCATGGCCAGCAGTGGCAGGCGCCGGGCCACAGAGCAGGACCACGAAAGTGATGTAAACCCCCCCTTAACCTTCCCTGGAACCCCGTAACATAGGTGTGTCTCATGGTCCCATTCTACAGATGCAAAAACTGAGGTTAAAAGGGAGTGGGACTGGTAGGAGGAGAAGGAAGGAGCGCCAGGGGAAAACTGGATCTGGGTCGGGAAGCCAGATTCTCAGCGGGCCTGGGTGGAGCTTGCAGGGCTGCCTGGATCCCGCCAAGGGGCAGGGCTTGAGGGACCCGCTTCCACTGTGAGAACAGCAAGGGAGGCAGCTCGGCCCCCCTTCCACCTCCAGGCAGGACCCGGGGTGTGGCTAATGAAGCCTCAGATCTGAGTGTGAGAGTGAGGGCAGCTGGAAGGGCACTCATGGTGGCTGGGCGCTGACTTGGGTTCGAACTCCGGGCTCATCTCTTAGTCACAGGCGACTTGAGGCAGTAATCTCTCTGTGCCCCCAACCAAGTTGGAGCATGGTAGTGCCTGCCTCATCAGGATGCTGTAGGGAGTAGAGGAGGGCAAAGCATACAGTACAAGGAGCAGGGTAGTTACTATCGTTAGTGTGATTTGCGTACTCCTCGCCTAGGGCAGTTGAGTCCTCACTGGCTTGCAGGAGGAAGTCTCAGAATGTCTTGGGATGTGGGCCTGTTTTGGTGGAAAGAGTGGACTTTCAAGTCAGAGAGAGTCCATACTGCTGTGCAATCTTGGACGTGTGACTTAACCTCTCTGAGCCAGTCTCCTCAGCTAGAGAGCGGTGATAGCTGCCTCTCCCGGCTGTTGTCAGGATTCAGTAAGAAGAGGTGATGTAAGAGTCTTCCGCAGCGGTTGGTGGGCACTATACACATTCTTATCATCTGTATTAATTAGTATTTCAGAGCCTGGGGTCACCTCTCCACGATGAAGGGGGAGGGCACAGAGAAGTCTCCTGCAGGGGAAGGCGAGAAAGCAAACCGGTACCAGCAGTTTTGTCATAAACGGGGTACCCTGAGTCCTACCCTGGCTCTTACCCAATCACCTCAGGAGCGTTTTTTGTTTTTTTACTGGAGTATAGTTGAGTTACAGTGTTGTGTTAGTTTCAGGTGTACAGCAAAGTGAATCAGTTGTACGTATACATATCTCCACTCTTTTTTAGCTTCTTTTCCCATATAGGTCATTACAGAGTACTGAGTAGAGTTCCCTGTGCTATACGGTAGGTCCTTATTAGGTATCTATTAACCACCAGGTGGCTGGGGGATGGGCAAGATTCTAAAACCTAACCAGGTGTCCCCAACGAGCAACCACAACTGGAAACACTTGGCTGGGAGACCCTCCCCCCAATTACTTCCTAATTTTTCAACATCCTCCTGGGAATGGGACACCATGCCACCCCCCACATGTCTGTCGGTTGCTGGGTCGGCTCCAGTGCCACCCCTGGGGGATGAGGGCTGAATGCAGGTGTAGCCTCCGTTCCAGTGGTCCTCAGCCTTGGTTTGCAGTACTGTCGTCTGAGGCTCCTATTACACAATTCTGCCGCCCAGGGCCACCCCAGCCCCATCAAATGAGGCTCCCCAGGGATGGGGCCTGGGAATCTGTACTTTTAGTGTCCCTGCCTTACACAAACAGACGTTGCTTCTGAAAACTCGCCTCTCTCATTTTGTAAATCACATCATCCTCAGAACCCCAGAGTCGCTTTCTAAAGAAATACCGTGGTAAACTCTTTCGAGATGAGAACAATCTCCCTCGTCTGTTTTGTAGCCCAGGTTTTTGTGTCGGTGTATTTCGCAGGGGACCCTGCAGGGCTGTTGGAAGAGTGGAAAGATGGAGGAGGGGGCTGGGTGGGGGGCGGGTCCCAGGGTGCACCAGGGGAGGCGAAGCAGACCCGGGGCTCTGAGAGGCTGGGAAGTGGGGTGCACGCTGCTCTGGGGTTCAGGGGCTGTCCCGGCTCTGCCCCTCCCTCCCTGTGTGACCCTGGTCAGGGCACCTGCCCTCCACCTCAGCATCCTCACCCAGATCTGAATGTGGGCTGTACCACCACCAGCCCCGCGTGGTGACCAGGGGGAGGAGGCGGCTGGACCGGCCTTGGGCACAGCGAGGCCTCCCAACCCTGCTGGGCTGCAGAGGGGGCTTCAGGGAAGCAGAATCCTCCCCAGCGCTGCCTGCCTCTCCCCCGCCCCCAGCTCTCCCCAGGCTCTGAGGAGGATGAGGTCCACGAGGGCTGCAGCCGAGAGAACCTGGGCCGGATCCAGTTCAGCGTCGGCTACAACTTCCAGGAGTCCACGCTCACCGTGAAGATCATGAAGGCCCAGGAGCTGCCGGCCAAGGACTTCAGCGGCACCAGCGACCCCTTCGTCAAGATCTACCTGCTGCCAGACAAGAAGCACAAGCTGGAGACCAAGGTGAAGCGGAAGAACCTGAATCCCCACTGGAACGAGACCTTCCTCTTTGAAGGTGAGGCTGCACTGCCCCTGCCCCCAGAGTCCCCCTCTTCCCCTCCTCCACCCCCCGCCCAACCCTCCCCCCTCCACGTGACCACATGCACAAACGCACACGTACCGGTGCGCGCACACGCGCGTCCCGACACACACGGGCGAGTAACTCGGCCCGGTTAACCTGCTGCGTACCGTGTCCAGCTGGGATGAGGTTACAGGGCTGAGTGGAACCAGCATCACAGCCAGAGGCCGAGGAGGAAAGCTGGGCCCCTGCCCGGACACAGGACCCATCCTCAGGCGTGCAGGGAGGAAGGAAGGCAGCCGCAGGGTCCAGAGGTGGGGCACCTGCAGTGACCGTAGTGTAGTGGGTAAGAGCCCAGGCTCTTACCATGGCCCAGGCTGCCTGAGTTTGAATCTCAGCTCTGCCACTTGCTAGCTGTGTGACCAGAGGCAAGTTCCTGAACCTCTCTGTGCCATGGTTTCCCCATCTGTAAAATAAAGATACTAGTGAGGGTTAAACAACTCAGTGCATTGTAAAAGCACTTACAACACCCAGAAAACACTTTATACCAGTTTGTTAAACACACTCCATCGGCTCCCCTTCTCTGACCCCTCCCCCTATTCGGGACAGGCCCCCCCAGATGCACAGGAACAAGAGCTCTGAACCATGCCCCAGGGTCCTAGAGGCAAATATCCTTCCTCTCTCCTGCAGGCCCACCTTTATCTCTTGTCTCTGAGGAGTCAAGGTAACCAGGAAACTGGGTGCGTGATCAGGGAGTGATTTCTGTCCCAGGCCCTTTGGGTGCCTGGACCCCACTTAGAGAAACCATTACCCTTTCTTGACAGCTGTGTTCAACCAGTGAGAATAAATCCCTACAACACCAACTGCCGACTGCCTGGTGCCCTGGCTCTTCAGAACCTACAGTGTGTGCCCCAGGGAATCAGGAATCTTCCCCATCTGGTGTACCAGCCACTTGATATCTCACCCTTTCAGCTGGCACAGTGACAGCCAGCTCACCCACTAAATAAATCATTGAGGGTGAGCTAGTGAGTGCTTGCTCGTTTCTTCCCTCCTCAGTCCTGCATGGGAACAGGTTTAGAGATGGCACGACCAGTGAGAGGCTTGGCTGTCTGTCTGCAGGTGTATGTAGCCAGCTGGTGGGGTGAAATTTATGGGCAGAGCCCCAATCCACTGATCCCTTCTGCAGACATTTACCCAGCATCTAGTATGGGCTGGGCACTGTCCTGGGTACTTGGGGTACAGAAAAGAATGAGACACCATTGTGACCCTCAAGGCATTCCTTGGAGGACACAGATGTGTAGATAATTAAGCCATACATTGCATGACAGATGCTGCGAGAACCCAATATAAACTCCCCTTGGTGGCGCTGAAAAACGTTTCCCAGAAGAGAGGCCATTCATGATGGGTTCTGATGGATGAATAGGAGTTTGCCAGATAGGAGACTGCCTCCTCTGGTGTTGAAGAGAGCTGACTCAGGCGCAGGGACCTCTTGAAGCCTTCAACCTTTCCAGAACACTTGTCCTCATGCATTTTACCTGAATGGATGCCAAAGGTCACCTGGGGAATTCCCTGGCAGTCCAGTGGTTACGACTCCGTGCTTTTACTGCCAAGGACCCGGGTTCAATCCCTGGTCAGGGAACTAAGATCCCACAAGCCATGCAGTGTGGCAAAAAAAAAAAAAGTCACCTGGACAGGTCCCTGGGGTACTCCAAGGTGAGCAAGACACGGCCCATAGCCCCCCTCAATATAAGGAAGAGGCCCTGAAGGAATTCAGAGTCTGGGGGCTGAAGGAACATAGGATTTCCTCTTCCAGTGCACCTGCCCTGGTGAGAGGTAACTCTGTGCTTCTAGCGTCTTTGGCAAAAGGTGCGAGAATCCTCCAGAACCCTTCCTCCCCCTTCATCTTCTCCACCAGTTGAGCTAAGGTAGTAAGGATCCTCTCTTCTTCCTGCACACACCCTGGTTCAGGATCTCAGCACCTCAGGCCTCTAGGCTGGCCTGCACCCACTGCCCGCCCCAGGCCGGCCTCTCCTCTGACTAAGCCTCCCAAGGCTGTGACTCCAGCTTCAGACCTGCCCTGGCTCCCTTGTACCTACCGTCCCATCCAAGCTCCTTCCCCTGGCTCTCCGCTCTGGCCTCATCTCCTGCTCCAGCCCAGCACACTCCATGCCCTTTCGTGGGCATTTATTCATTTGTTCAATTATTGATTCACTTAACAAATATTTAATCGAGTGCCTACTGTGTGCCAGAAACAGTGTTAGATGCTGGGATCCGGTGGCTGAGGACAGAGATGCCTTCCTGGAAATGCTGGCCCAGTGGGAGAGTCAGACTCATGGAAACATAAACCTCTAGTACAGCCTGAGATAAGTGTTGCGAAAGGAAAGTGCTAGTGTATAAAACAGGGGATCTGACCCCATCTGGCACGTCAGGAAAGAAAGCTGAGACCTGATGGAAGAGGATAGGCCAGGACAGGGCATGGTGGGGCTGGGGCAGGAAAAGCCAGGGTGGCTGGAGCTCCGTCATTGAGTGAAGAGCGGTCACAAGATGAGCAAGGAGAGGACAGCGGGCCAAGTTGTGGAAGGCCCTGAAGCCAGGGCAAGGCGCACGGCTTTTATTCTAAGTGCACTGGGAGCCTCTGAAAGGCTTTCGGCGGGAGAGCATCATAATGTGATTTCTATTTTTAAAAGATCACTCTGGCTGCCGTGTTGCAAAGGGGCTGTAAGAGAAAGTACACAAGCGGGGAGGGCTGTTTGGAAACTCTTGCAACTATCTAGGCAAGAGGTGCCGGCGGCTTGGATGGGGAGGTGGCCGTGGAGACGGGGGCAGCTGCCGGTCTGATGAGGAAGGACAGGAGGACTGGCTGGTGCATCGGCAGGAGGAGGAAGGGGAAGCGCAGAGTCCTAGGACAGGCGTCTACTGCTTTTTCTTTGCCTTTGCCATTTCCCTCTGCCCTGAGTCCTCCTGGGGCTTGCTTTCTGCCACCTGTGGCCATCTCAGGCAGGGCCACTTGCCTAGGCTTGTCTCAGGATGATTGGCAGTGGCAGGGCTACCCAGAGAGCAAGGTGGCCACTGCCCAGTCGCCGAGATGGACCCGTGATGAACCAGTGAATGAATTGTCCCAGTCTGCTCTTGATTAGCTGTGGGACTTTGGGCAGGTAAGTTAAGCCATCGGAGCCTCAGTCTCCTCCTCCGTAAAATGGACAAGATACCGTCCACCTCGCAGAACTGTCAAGGGAGACAGATGAGACCACGACAGTCCTTGCTAACATTTCAGGAGGGTCTGAACGTGGGTGTTGCCGGCTGCACCACGGTGGGGTGGCAGCAGGAAGACACAGGGCCAGCCCTCCCCTTCCTCCCGGGGCCTTCCTGCCCAGGAGCGTTGCCCTGCCCCGGCCCCGTGTGGCCACTCTGTCCTGCTCTTCCCCTGTGCTGTCTGTCTCCCAGGTTTCCCCTACGAGAAGGTGGTGCAGAGGATCCTCTACCTCCAGGTCCTGGACTACGACCGCTTCAGCCGCAATGACCCCATCGGGGAGGTGTCCATCCCCCTCAACAAGGTGGACCTGACCCAGATGCAGACCTTCTGGAAGGATCTGAAGCCATGCAGCGATGGGAGTGTAAGGCCCCACCTGCGGGTCCTGGCTGGGAGGCTGACAGATCCTGGCCCGGTCCTAGTCCCCTCACAAGCTCAGGGAATTGGGAAGGTTATGGGTGGGGCAGGGCAGGTGGGCGGGCCTGACAGAGCAGTTCCCACCCACAATCTCAGGGGAGGCTGGGCTGTGATAAAGAACCTGGGGAGCAGGGCCCAGACCTGCCAGATGAGGGGAGACCAGGTGTGCATCCGTGACAGACAGAGGGGGCGGGTAAGCACCCAGGTCCAAGTGGAGGGGTCCTGGGGCGGGGAGGGGGGCGGGGGGGGGCGGGCTCCCCTTGTCCCCACAGCCCTCTTGTTCTCCCTCCCAGGGGAGCTGAGAGGAGTGGCCCAGCCTCACCCCTCCACTTGTCCCTCCCAGGGGAGCCGAGGGGAGCTGCTCCTGTCTCTCTGCTACAACCCCTCTGCCAACTCCATCATCGTGAACATCATCAAAGCCCGGAACCTCAAAGCCATGGACATCGGGGGCACGTCAGGTGCTGGCGGTTCTCGCAGCAGAGGGCAGACGGGCCGGGGAGCTTCTGGCGCACGGGAGTCTCACTGCATGTGGACATCAGGGTCCTGGCTGTGGCCCTCACCCTTGTCCCCCGTGCCCCACCTCCAGTCCCAGCTCCGTTGCCCTAGAGCCCTGGCGCTGTCTCCGGAGCACCCTCAGGGTCAGCGCCATCTTGGATACTGTCCTTCCCAGAATCAGGAGGAAAGCGAACATGACGGTGGGGAGGCCTGGGTTCTAGTCCCAGCTCCGACACCACTTGTCCGTGACCTCGGGTGAGACCTGGCCTCTCAGTCTTCTCCTTCGCGTTCACGGAAGGGCGCTAGGTGATGGCTGAGGCCCCTTGCGGCCCCTCCATCTGCTGACCCCCCCGATCCCCCCTCCTCCTTCCTTAGGGCGTTCCTCACCCTCTGGGGAAATCACGCAGCCCCAGCTTCCCCCCGCTGCTCCTCTGACCCTTCCCCCCCCTGTCCCCCAGACCCTTACGTGAAGGTGTGGCTGATGTACAAGGACAAGCGGGTGGAGAAGAAGAAGACGGTGACGATGAAGAGGAACCTGAACCCCATCTTCAACGAGTCCTTTGCCTTCGACATCCCTACGGAGAAGCTGAGGGAGACAACCATCGTCATCACCGTCATGGACAAGGACAAGCTCAGCCGCAACGACGTCATTGGCAAGGTAGGGGGCCCCCGGCAAGGGTCTGTTCTCCAGAGAAGCAGCCGGGGTAGTGGACGAGCACAGGGCTGGACAGCAGGAGAGAGAGCGTCAGTCCCTGCCCCTGTCAGGGCCTCCGTTTCATCTCAAAATGAGAGGATTGGACGAGATGCTCCCTAAGTGTCCTACTGTGGGTCCACCGCTTCAGGACAGACCGCTGGAAGAGCAGGGAAAGAAGGAGGTGGTAGGAAAAAGTGCCCTGGATCCCCAGAAGAGGGTTTTCTGGACAGGACCCTCTGACAGGGTAAGGACATCGGAGCAACGTCACCCAGCGTCCCGTCTGTAGAGGGTGAGCTGCGTGAGGCAAGTATTGAGAGCTGTAGTCAGGCTCCAAAGACCTGGCTTTGGTTCCCACCTCATCTTGGTTCCCCAAGGTCAGTTGCCCAAGCGACCTTGGGCCAGTCACTTGCCTCTGTGGGCTCCAGCGTTCTCATTTGTAAATGGAGCTGCTAATACCAACCCTACAGCACCTCACAGGGTGGCGTAAGAATTGCCTGAGATACGTGGACATTCTCCTTGTGGAAAGTGACCTCTCCTCCTCCTATTTTAACCCCAAATCCATGCCTGGCCTTGAGTTTCTGCAGGATGCGATTCTGTGACATGAGCGCATCCACGTCTGTCCCTGTGTTTGTTTGTGGCTTAGTGTTGAGAGTACACTCCTGATAGTCATCCTACCTGGATCCAGGTGCCAGGTCCACCTCTTAACAGCCATAACCTTTATGAGTCTCATTTCCTCCTCTTGAAATGAGAGCAAGACGATCCTAACCTCACAGTGTGCTGGGAGGATTAGATAACACAGGCGAGAGGCTTAGCACAGAACTTGGGATGTATATGTTAGCTACTATCATAATGAAAGTTGTTTTTGAAGAGTTCTTAGTAAGGGCATGTGTGTCCATTTAGGCTTGGAAGTTTGACCAGGAACAGTGCAGGAAGCCAGTGATCAGGGCAGGTGGAGGGGAGGGGTAGATGCCAGGAGCAAGTGAGGGGAGACCGTGGATCACCCAGGGCACAGCCCTGTATGAGGGAAGTGGGAAGGGGCGACCTGGGCGCCCACAGGGAAGGGGGCCGAGGTGGAGACACCTCTCAGACAGATAGGAATGGAGAACCTAGCTGCTGGGGGTGGAAGAGAAGCAGCTCGCCCCGAAGAGGAGAGCTGGCCCTGCCTGCCATCTAGCAAGGCCCAGGGAGTATGACTTGCCGACCTGTGGTCACAAGTGGGACAGGACTCCAGGACAGCATCACCTCCACCCCAGCGGGACTATGTGTTCTTAGCAGGACCTGCTGAGCCCTTCCTTGGCGAGCTCAGGCCAAGTAACCATACCTATTTCTAAGCGCTTCTGAAGCTCAGCCTTTTGGAGTTGGGTATTCTCTGGATACCACTTATAGCTCCCTTTGAAACAGTGCTCCCTTCTGTTGTCTGAACCAAGGTGGAGGTGGGTTTGTTCTCACTTTGGTCTGGGTGGCTTAGAGAGCCCTATGCTGTTAGCTAATCGTCAGTCACAAGGCTGGTGTCAGCCCGGGGATCATGCACACAGTCCTCCGAGGCTGTGAGGCCCCTAACACAGAGGCAGGTGGGCTTGGGCCGATAGGATAGAGCCCAAAAGACCTAGATTCAAATCCCTCTGCACCACTCATAAATCCTGTGACTATGGGTCAGTCTCTCTGTACCTTAGTTTCTCCATCTGTAAAATGGGGATAATAACATACCTGCCTCACAGGTAAGGATTTGATGATCTATGTATATAAAGTCCCTAGCTCAGTGTCTGGTGTGTAGTAAGTGCCCAGGAGGTGGGAGTGATTGTCAGTAAGGAGAGATAGGCCGTGCCCAACAGGTGGGGGAGGGAAGGATGTGGGAGAGAACTGCCTCCATCCCCATCAATCCCAAACCACAGAAGAGTCTGGGAGTCCAATTCGGAAGGGCCAGGCATGCCCAGGCTCCCGAGGGGAGGCACAACAAGGAAAAGAGGGGGGCCTCTGTGGGGTAGGTTGTCACTGCAGGCAGAAGCCCCTTGGTCCCCATGATCACAGGCCATTGTGGAAACGGAGTGTCACCACCATTGACACTCCGTTTCCACAATGACACAGGGGTGACGCCCCAGAGAGTGCCACTAATGTCGTCCTCTTCCCTTTCTCCCCAGATCTACCTGTCCTGGAAGAGTGGGCCCGGGGAGGTGAAACACTGGAAGGACATGATTGCGCGTCCCCGGCAGCCTGTGGCTCAGTGGCACCAGCTGAAGGCCTGAATGGGGCCACGGGAGGCCCAGGGGGCCAAGGGTCTGGGTCCCCATCATGCCCTCACCACTTTATGCACAATGCCTGGCCTGGCCCCCCTGCCATGGGTGAGGGAAGGATCCTGAGGGCTGGGCCAGGGAGGGGTCCCAGGAATCCAGCCCCATTTCTCGGGAGAACCAGCCCCATTCCCCACCGGTCCAGCTCTGGTGGAGGGGCTCTGGGGGCCATTTTCCTGCTTTGCCCCTTTCCTTCCTGACTTGCCGATACTAAAGAAGTGGGGGGCGGAGCACGAGAGCCAGACGGGCAGACGAGCAGATCCCTCCAGAGGCCCGCCAGGTGGGCACGGTCCCCCGTTTTCTTTAAGGCAGTGCCTGGAGTGGAGAAAGGCCACCCCCTCCCCAGGCCGCAACGTGGGCCCAGGAGAGGGGAGGTCGAGGCGTTTGGCCCCGGCCCGACCAAGAGAGGCGTGTCAGGGCAGTTTCAGGTGCCGGCTGGGCCCTGATTACCGAGGATCGTATATAGCCCGCTCCGGGGTCCTGGAGCCGCAGCCCTGTGTACTTGTGTTGTGTCCACCGTGTGTGTGTACGTGTGCGTGCGTGCGTGCGTGTGTGCGGGTGGGGGAACTCGCTCCCTGTTTCCCTGGGGCCCGCAGTGCTGAAGACGATGCAGAGAGGGTTTTGTGAAGTGAGGTAGGGCTGGACGCTGAGAAGTCAATGCGCAAAGCTGGGGGGGGGGGGTGGGGGGAGGAGAGGCAGGGATGGAGGGGGGCGGGTGGGGAAGAGGGGGCAGATAGGAGCTGGGCTGAGAGCTGGGCTGCCTCCTCCTCCCCGACCCCGCCTCCCCAAAACTCCACTAGCTCCTTCCCCAGCAATTTCGTCTCTTGAACATTAGGCACCCCCTGTGTGTATCACATTCCACCAGGACTCCCCTGCTCCCTTCTGTCTCAGGGGTCCCAAGCCCCCACTAGCTCTCTTCCCTGACACCCTCATCCAAAGGCACCCTCAGCCTTCCCAGATGTTGTATCCCAGCCGCGCTGGCAACGTTTGCCACGCCTTCCAGCTTCCTTCCCTTTCCTCGTCTCTGCGCTGACCTCCCCAGCCACGCGCCTCCACCCCTCCATCCCCTGTGCCCATAGACCTTCCCTTTCATTCCGTCGTGGTCTCTGATCTGCCATCACCTGACCTTCCCCAGGGCTTTCCTTTCACCTTCCCCACCGATCCTGGTCCCTCAGAGCAGCTCCTTCTGCCCCTCTCAGTTCCGGCAGAGGAAGCAGGGAACATTCCAGGCTTCTGTGAGTTCTGGGGTTGCCCCCACACAAAGAAGCTGTGGTTCCTCTGCCTCAGCTCCTGCAGAGACGAGAACTGGCATCCCCTTGGAGGCAGCAGATTTCGGGATGATCCCTGCTTAAGCCCACTCACCCCCACGCCGGTCCCGGTATTGATGCAAGACAGCCGGTGACAGCCTCAAATCCAGGGGTCCGCGAGCCTGGGCCTGACATTCCTGGCACACACCGCGAGGTGGCGCCCTGACACTACAGTCTGTGGACGAGGTCTGGGAGCACAGTTCAACCCCAGATGGGTCTGACATCCCAGGAAGGAGACTCTGGAAAGGGTCCCCCACTGAGCACGGCAAAAGCATAGGCAGTCGGGAACCATCTTCCTTAAGTAGATTTCCCTTTGAGATGAGCGTTCTGCTCTGTGCGGTAGACGCTCACAGTTCTGCCCGTATCAAAAGTTTCTTACCTAGAATCTCACTCCCCCCACCCCGCCCCTACTCTCTAACCTCACGGATCTAGAGGAATATCATACGAAGTAGGTGAATCATTTCGTAGAGTGAAGAGTGCTAACGTAAAGCAAATAGTCACTCACATTCCTTGTAAATCCCAATTTTTCCATATTGTAGCTTTGCTTAAAATGGGGGTCTGCCCCAACGGCACGGTCCTTATCGGACAGGCTGGGGAACCAGCCCCCAGCGGGGACGGGAGGGCAGCGACCCCGGAGACAGTGGAAGCGAAGAAAGGGTGTTGTTGGAAGCTTTGAGAAGCGGAGGGGATCTGCCATCCTCCATCCCTCGCTGGAATCCTGTGCCCCTCCGCGCCGGAGGCCGGTGGGAGAGCGAGCCTAGTCCCAGGCCCCGGTGTCTGCTACAGAGCGCTCGGGGACTGAACCAACTTGCATTGAGTGGGCGGGGCAACTGCATCCCCGTTTTCCGAGCCCGGTCCCGAAGCTCTTAGCCAATCACACACAGAGAGCGTCTCCAGGCCGTGCCTGTTCCAAATCTGACCCCACCCAGGCACGTCGATGAACCGGGCCTGGGGTTCTCCAAACGCGACGGGCACCCTGAGCTCTGGGACGCGGGGGAGGGGTGGCAAGTGGTGGGCCAAGGACAGGGTGGGCTAGCAAGGGAAGCAGCGGGTGGTATGGGGTGAGGGCGGGGGCGGTCTAAGGCTATAGAAGAGTAAGGAAAGGGGGAACTTGAGGGTGGGGGGAGGGCCCTCGTGCCCTGTCACCATCCTAGGACCTTGGACAAATCACCCACACTTCCGGGGCCTCAGTTTCCCCATCTGTAAAATGATGGTAATAATACTTCACCTACCTCATAGGGGAGGTTGTAAGGCCGCTGTCACCTGACCTGGGGGTGGAGGCAGGAGGATTCTGAAGGTGCTACCCGCGAGTAAAGTATTATTACCGTAGCCTGAAGGCAAGGCCCGCCTTCCCCTCCCCCCACAGAGCCTCCAGGGATAGCTGAGGCCTGCCTGGGCCCATCTATCCCTTCTCCACTGTGTCCCCGGTCCCTTCCTGAGCGGTCATCTGCCATCTTTGTGGGCGCCCTAGACTTAGTCGTTATCTTATTCAGGTATCCTTTCTTGTGACCATCTCCCCACATAACTGCTGTACAAATTCCACCTACTCCAGGGCCCCGCACCTGCCCACCGGCGCCAGACGCCAGGGAAGGGACAAGGAAAACAGCCACAAAAAAAGCCAGGGGAAGCCCCAGAGTCCCCAGCCCCTCTGGGGTCCCAAGGGTGGGGATTGGTGGTCGCTGTTTGTACTGTGTTTGAGTCCTTGAGTGCAAGCGTTTTATAAAAACAACAACAACAACAAAAACCCACTATCACAAAAAAATGTGCCGCGAAGAGAAATGAAGGAAAACTGAAGAAAAAAAAAGGAAAAAAAGAATCATACAAAATTTTTCCACCACACGCACCCTCTAAGCCAGCAAGATTTCCTCTTTGCAAAATCATATTTTTGTGGGAATGGGCCCTGCTTTTTGTGGCAAGGCCTGTTCTGATTAATAAAGGATCGTGAAAAAGTAGGGCCTTGGCTGTTTCCTCCGTGGGTCTAGCTCTCCCTCTCCTTCCAGGGGAAGAAGCAGTGGGGTGAGGGGATGGGGAGCCTGGGGCTGCATCTCCCCTCACCTGTCACCTTTGAGATTTGGCTTCACGGGTGACGAGACCCTTCCAGCCCCTCCTCAGGTTGAGCGTATGAGCCCACCAGCTACCCAGAAATCAGAGGAGCAGCCGTACCCCCTGGATCAGGCCTAAAGCAAGGCTTATTGGGAGTGGAGTCTCCTCGGGGCCTGAGGGGGGCCCCTCTAGCTCACCCAGCCTGACATCCCCTTCCTCAGTTCCCAGGGGAACCACCCTCCAAGGCAGGTCAGACAAATCAAAGGGAGACCCTCCACCTTCCCCACCACCACCTGAACTCTGGCTGGGCCACTGTGGTTTCAGGCCAGCTCGTCCTCCTCCTTCTGTTCCCTGCGAAGCTCTGGGTCTGTTGGCTGGACCCGTGGCTTCTCTCCATCCTTTTCTGGTTTCATCCTTTAGGATTGCAAAAGTCCCTCCAACTCGAAAACGCCCAAGGCCGGTCCTAACCTGAGGACCTGGGAAGCTGGACCCCAGTGTCTTCCTTCTCCAGACACAGTGGCCCCGGGCAAGCTAGTTCCTTCCTCCTGGTGTCAGTTCACTCCGTCCACAGAAGAGCAATAATCATCCCAGCCCTTTCCCCTTCCCTCCCACACATAGCCCAGGAGAAGCCGAGGCCTGGCAGCTCTCGGGGTGCTTCGGAAGGAAGGTGCTACATCTGTTGCAGGCACACCAGAAATGAGTGCCCTCTGTTGTCGTGTGTCCCCTGCCCACTCCGAGTGAAGGGGCCACGGTGCCTCCTGCACTAAGTACCCCCACCTGAAGCTGCCCGCCCTCTCCCCTTCTGCCCCATGAACTTCCGACAGCCTGGTTTAACTGTCCCGTTAAAAGGTTCTGATCTCTGGCTCAGAGATTGGAGGGAGCCCTAGGGTCTGGGAGGCAGCCTCACGATCACTCCTTGCCAGGACTTCTGTTCAGCCTCGCTCTGGAAAATCTAGGTTTGAAAGCAGGACAGCTCGGCCTGGCAGAGGCGGTAGCCCCATGCCACGGGCTCCAGGCCTCCTCCTGGCCTTTTTTAATCTCCTCCTGCCTTCACTTCGTGGGGTCTCTCTTCATCCATGCCTGCAGAGACTCCCCATCCCTCCCTGTGCCTGGGGCCAGGGGCCTCTGGTGTTCTTTCTCCTGCAAGTCCCTCCCGGATTCCGCTGCTTTCTGGAGGCCCTCTCAGGCCGCGTCCTGCTCTCCTCTCCCTCCCCGACAAAGACAACAAGGACGACGCTTGAACACGCCCCATGCGCCCCAGCCCGCGTCTCCCCAACCGTGTCCCTTGCCCCGCTCTCTGTGTCTGTGTCCCGCGTGTCTGTGTGGTGTCACCTTTAGATTGTGAGCCCCCCTGGGCAGGGACCCCTGTCTGAATACGTGTTCTGTGCAGCACACTCGGGTGTGCTAATAAACGTCCATCCTCAGAACGGGAGTGCCCAGGTGACTTAAGGAAGCTCTGGGGCGACGGCTGAGCAAGCCGATGTGGTGGCATTGGATGCGACGGAGGGGCTTCTGGGCAGGGCCCCCAGGTCCCGAGCACCTTGTCCTCCTGCTTTCCGAAGGCCCTGAGTGTGGGTGGGAAGAGGGGGATGGCGGTAATGAAGCCAGGAGAGGATCCAATCTCTGCTGCTCCGCCGGCCAGCAGAGGGCTGTTGGGAGGCCCCGGGAGGAAGACAGGCTACGATTCCCACTTATTCCACACCCAGACCTGACCACCAGCCATGGAGGTCCAGAGAGGATCTCCCGTGGCGCGGATCGAGCATTGGGTTAGGAGGCCTAACACCCATTTATGGGCAAGTCACTTAGCTCCCCAGGCCTGTCCCCTGCCCCATCGCTGCCTCTGCTCTGGTCTCATCACAGTCCTCGCAGCCTGCCTTCCTGGTCTGATCTGCCACCTCCCCTGGCCTCTGTCCTGCTCCCCCATGGCCCACCCACCCCTGACTGTCCCCCCAACAACGTGCGGAACTGTCGATGCGGCCACTGTTAACAAGTGCCCCTAGGAAAGTCATCTCCCTTTCTCCCTGCTGCCCCCAGGCCAAGTGAGAACTCCCCAACAGGCCCTGCTCTCTCCATCACCAAGGAGAGCTGCGACGCCCAGCTTCCCTGGCAACAGCTCCTTTCCTATCCTAGTCTCCCCCATTTCTACATAGAGACAGAGACCCTCAAGAGCGCTCTCGAACCAGGCATCAGCGCCCACTTTAACCCAACCCTCTAACTTCCCGAGAGAAAGCGGCTCCTGATGTGAAGAGCAAGCAGGCAGCAGAGCTGGTTCCCGGCCCGTAACACACTTCCCTCCTCTTTCCCTGCGGAGAAACTCAGCCTCAGCAGCCCTGCTTGGCTGGCGAGCGGCTGTGGCTAAGGGTGCCGTCCTTGACGATGCAAAAAGGCACAGCCCTGTGTGCCTCGGGAGGGCCCAGGGGGACTTATCACAGGGCCTTTGCCCGGACCTAGAGTCCTCGGGGGAGTGCAACGGGGGAAGAGGCACAGGGAAACAGACCAGAGAGAGGAAGGGAATCTGGGCTGGCAGTGATTTCAGGATAACTGTGGCTCCCCTGCACCCCCTCCCCTACCTCTAGGATTTGCATAAAGGGAAGGCGGAAAAGCACCAGTTTGCATGGAGTGCCGAGCTGCAGCATCAGCTCTGAATAAACGCAGCTCCTTGTGTGCAGATGGATAAACTGAGGCCTGGGGGGCAGGGAGGGGCATGACTTGCTTAAGATCTCTCGGTCAATAGTAGAACTAGGACTGAAATCCATGCTTTCTTTTTTTTTTTTAATTAATTTTTATTTATTTATTTTTGGCGGTGTTGGGTCTTCGTTTCTGCGCACAGACTTTCTCTAGTTGCGGAAAGCAAGGGCTTCTCATTGCGGTGGTTTCTCTTATTGCGCAGCACGGGATCTAGGTGCGCGGGCTTCAGTAGTTGTGGCACGCAGGCTCAGTAGTTGTGGCTCTTGTGGCGCACGGGCTTAGTTACTCCGCGGCATGTGGGATCTTCCCGGACCAGAAATCAGACCCATGTCCCCTGCACTGGCAGGAAGATTCCTAACCACTGTGCCACCAGGGAAGTCCCAGGACTGAAATCCATGCCTTCTGATTCTAGGCCCAGGGGAATATGCCATCATAGGAATCACGGGGCAAGAGGACAGTCTGGATGGCTGACACTCCTACCCCACCTGAGTGACTGAGAACTCAAGTTCCTTCCTGCAAGTTCCAAGACCACAGGAGGGACCACTGGCCCTGATGGAACCTCAACAGGGGGAGCATGGGCACCTGAGGAGCCCTGGGAGGGACAAGGTCTGCAGCCAACCCCCGCACTCCTCTTCCTCCTTGCGAGGGAGGCAGCCTCCAATCTTTCCCACCCTAAGAGCACTTTCTGTCCATTGGAGGCCTTCACTCTCCCAAGCTGCCTCCTTCAGATCTATCCCCAGCCTCCTCCTAACCCCCAGGTCCAGCCCAGTGGCCAGCAGAGCTGCTGGGCCAGGCCTGACCTTTGGGCCTTGAATGACATCATCCCTGTTGCCATGGTGATGGTGGCCTGGCAGCATCTTCTCAAGGGAGATGGGCCTCTACGCTTGAGGTATTACAATTTTCTCTCTTTCTTTAAATATTTATACTTTCTTTTTTTTCTGAACAGTGAGGGGAGAAAGTAATGACTGAGTTAAAAAAAAAAAAAAAAGACTAAGAGGGAGAGACAGAGAGAGGAAAATGGAGCCCGGGAGATGGAAGGAGGGAAGAATAGACTCAGACAGGGAGGATGGGGGTCAGTGCCAGTGAAAGAATAGAGAAAGGTCAGCCAAGCTTGAGATTCAGAAACATATTAAGAGTCAGGAACTTGAGGATTAAGCTGGAGAAGACCAAGGAAGGGGGACTGGGGGTGAGGGGCGGTGGCCAGGTGGCAGAGAGTAAGATACAGCCAGATGAGAGCGCAGCCAAAGCCATTTGTGACTGAAGACAAGCTCTTGTTCCCCAGACAGGATACAACAGTTGGCCAGGGCCACTGTGACACAGAGCTGGAGCACATGGACAGAGGGCAGTGCCAGAGGGAGCCCACGGTCCCCACAGCAACGGGACCCAGTGCTCCCAGGGCTTATAAATAAACAGGCATGTGGGAAACGCACATTCTTTCTCCGAGAAATATAATTTATGTTTACAGCCAGTTTTTTTTTTTTCTTCCTAAAGAAAACGCTACCATGGAGGGGGCCCTGCCCCCGACAGTGTCCCTGAGCGGCCCTGGCCCTGGGCCCTCCTCCCATTATTGCTTGGATGGGAAAGGTCTGGCCCTGGGAATTGCAGAGCGAGGCCTCACTCCTCACCCCCGGAGGCTGTCCTGGTGACGGAGTGGAGGCACACAGTGCTCGTCCCATGCCCCACGCCATGCCAGCCACCCCGATGGTGCCCATTTAAGGGAATGGAGAGTACAGGCAGTGGGTACACTGGAGCAGCCGCCCAGAGTAGAGAGCCTCTCTCTCCAGTGCAGGAGGCCCTAGAGGCACAGTGGCTTCTTTTCAAACTTGACAGCTGGAAGGCTCAGGCTGTGGGGAAGGGAGGGAATGTTCTCTTTCCCAGCAAGATTCCAGGCACAGGCTGGAAGAACAGAACAGAGTAAAAGGCAAGGGCAGAGACCTTGCCTTCTGAGTCCCCCCTTCCCCACACAAAATTTAGGGGACCTGGGGAGGGAGGTATGTACCATGATCCCCGGTGGAGGAACAAGGGCAGCTATGGTTAGGGCCCCAATCCCGGTTTCCCACACCTGTCTGTCCCGGGCACCAGCCCCAACTCCAAGCCCCTGCCCCTGGGCCAGGCCTTCTTCTGGGGGCAGTTCTTCCTCAAGCAGGCTTGTGGTCCACACCAGAGGTAGCGGCTCCTGCGCCAGAAAGGGTGGACCTAGAAGACCCAGACTCCAGGAGGAGGGAGGTTGCTGGGTGCCCTGAGCCTCCAGACTCTGCCAAGGGGATGATTCCATGGTCAGTGTGACCCTGGTTCCAGGAAGAAGCTGGTGCCTTTACTACTGTGTTGTCAGTGACTCTATCAGGGACCAGAAGGAGCTATAAGAACTGGACGGAACCGGGACTTGTTGGCCTGAAGACCGCCCAGAGACCAGCCAGTAGGCAGTCTTTTCACTACCCTGGAATGTCTGAAGATGACCCCCAGGCCTGCCTGTCCCCGGCAGCTTGCCCAAAGAGACCCCTTCCCTGCCTCAAGTAGGGACCCACCGTTCCCACAAACCTTCCCAGAGGCCCTCCTCTCAGAGTGGCCGAGGCCCAAACACCTAGAGCACAGGCTCAGGTGCCCAGTCCTGGAGCTGCTTCCAGGGCGCAGAGGCTGTCCACGGGGGGCCCCAGAGCCCGGGAGCTCCCGCCCCCTATGAGCAGGTCTTCTTCCTCCTCATCCTCAAAGACCCGCGCTGGGCGCCTGGGCGGCGGCCGGGGCGTGGGTTCGTCGCGCTCGGCCATGCGCTCGACGGCGCCCTCGCCCACAAGGAAGACCGTGTCGGCGACGCGGGGGGGCCCAGTGACCGGGTTGTGGTCGTAGGAGAAGACGCGCAGGGCGCGTAGCGGGTGCAGGTCGGGGAAGCCGCCCAGGCGGTTGCGGTCTAGGTCGAGGATGTGCAGGCGGCCCATGCGCAGCAATGCGGGCGGGAACTCCTCGAAACGGTTGCCGTAGAGCCAGAGGCCGCGCAGGCCCGTCATGCGCGGCAGCTCCGCGGGCAGCGCACGCAACCGGTTGTCGCCCATCTGCAGCGACTGCAGCGCCACCAAGCGCAGAAGCGGCCGCGGGAAACGCCGCAGGAAGTTGCCCTCGATCCAGAGGCAGCGCAGGCTCTGCAGCTGCGCGAAGTCGTTGGGCAGTGCCGGCAGCCGGTTGCTGCCCAGGTAGAGGCGCGTGAGGCGCGGCAGGCGACACAGACCGTCGGGCAGGCGCTCGAGTTTGTTGAAGTCGAGAGCCAGGATGCGCAGCTCGCGCAGCTCCTCGATCTCCTCGGGCAGCTCGCGCAGCCCCGTGCCGCTCACGTACAGCTTCTGCAGGCGGCTCAGAGCGCACACGGCGCTGGGCAGCCGCCGCAGCCGCCTCCCGCTCAGCTCCAACTGCTCCTCGCCATTGCGCAGTTGCTCCTCCGCGTCCGATGGCAGCTCGTCCGGCATGGACTCGGCTATGCCCATGGTCACGGGCCCCGGCCGGGGCCGCCGCCGCCGCCCGGCATCGCCCCGCCCTCGCGAACCCCCGGTCTCCTCGACGGGGCCAAGGCCGCGCCGGCTCCGGGGCCCCCCGCCCCGGCCTGCCCCTGCGCCGGGAGGGGGGCCGTGCCTGGCCGGGAGGAGGCGCCCTCCTGGGGCCCAGCCGCCGCGCGCCACGGGCCGCGCTCCGCCGTCCGCCCTCCGGCCTCCCCTGCTCCCTCCGCCGGAGGCCGACTGGCTCAGGTTAGCACTGACTCGCAACTCTGAGACCCGTTGGCCTGGCAACCCCCGACGCGCGTGCGGCTGCCAATCAGGCGGAGGGAGGGAGGGGCGGGGCCAAGGTGCCACCAGAGCGGGGTCCCGCCGCCGGGGCTCGCGCCCCGCGTTCCCCCCCGACCAGCCCCGGAGCCACCGCTCGCCGAGGGAACCCAAGATCCGCTGTCCGCAAGCCTGGCACCGTGCCAGCACAGACCCGACGACAGACGCTGTCTACCCTTCCAGCCACAGCGAGCCGTTCGGTGTGCGGTTGTGTGCGTCCAGAGCTGCAAGTCCAAGAAGGAACCAAGGACCGAGGAAACGCCGGCGCGCGACCCAGGACTCTGGACAAGTGGCTCTCGAGGAGGGACTGAGGGGCGCGGTCATTGCCGGCCGTTCATGTACAGCGGCGTGCGCCCAGTCTTCCCGCTGGGGTCACTTTAAGATAGTAACTCAGACCATTGTTCCTTTCTGGGCTTTTTCAGACTGGGTCACAGCTGAGGATCTGCGGGGACCCAAGCTTGGCTCCGCCCCCCTCCCCGCCCAGTGCACCCGCAGTGCACAGCAGGTTCCTGGTTCGTGCACTCACACCCCCCTCTCCTGCCGAGTCCCTCCAGCTATGCTCAAGTTCGGTGTGTGGCTGCGGTGGACGGAGGACTGGCGCACTCAAGCGCCTTTGAGCACCACCAGTGATGACCACGCTCGTTCTGGAACTGTTCCTCTTGCACACGCTCCCACCAACAGCTTTTTGCCCATGACTTCTCCCCTCCTGCTCCGATCCCTCCTGCCAGAGCTGCCAGCAGAAACACTCCCTCTGGTTTATTGCCAGCCTGCCATGTGCCCAGCACTATGCTAAAAGCATTGCGCTGAGTCCTTGCCACAGTCTATGAGGTAGGTACCCTCGTTGCCCCAATTTTAAAGATGGAGAAACTGAGGCTCTGAGAGGTTTGATGTGAGGTGGGTGACTTGCCCAAGGTCACCCTGCTGGCTGGTGGCTGGGATATGAAACCAGGCAGTCTGACTCTCCAACTTTTGCTCCTAACCAAGTACCACTGCAATAAATGGAAACAATGACTCCACCTCTGTCCACGAATATTCTCACAGCAGAGCCTCAGTCTAACTCCTATGACAAAGGCATTATTAATCCCATAAGAAAGATGAGGCAAGTGGCCCCAGAGGGATTAGGCAGGCAACTTGCTGAAGATCACACAGTGAGTAGAGTGTACAGCCAGGAAGTCAAGTCTGCAGGCTCCAGGCCTCCTCCATCCTGCCTTCCCACCTTGGTGGGTGTGACCATGTAACTGACTGCAGGGACAGACCTCTAGACAGCATCTTGCCCTCTGACCCACCCCCACTCCCATCTCCACTACAATCTGGGAAGGAGGCCAGCCCAAGGGCAGACAGCAGGGGCCAGTGCAAGGAGAGGATGAAAACTACAACTGCTGAAATGTAAGCTGCCTGGGGCAGGTAAGCTTGTCTCCTTCCCTGCTGGCACAGGGTCTGGCCCAGAGTAGTCGTTCCATGAAAATTATCAACATTTTAAAAGATGGAGGCAAACTTTACATCGAGTGAAATGCATAGATCATAAGTATACAGTCTGGTGAGTTTTTGTTTGTTTTGTTTTTTCAGTCTGGTGAGTTTTGACTAATGTAAACACCCGTGTAATATTTCCGTCACTCAGAGTTCCCTCACACCTGCCTCTTCCAGTCAGTCCCAGAGGCAACCATAACCTTGACCTCTATCATCACGGATCAGCTTTGCCTGCTCTCGGATTTCATATAAATGGAATTATTCAGTGTGTACCTTTTTATGCTCCTGGCAGCTTTTTCTCAGATACTCGCTATCTATGTGTTGGATAAATAAACGAAAGAGCAGAGCCGTAGTAGTTGTAATCAGGCAAGAGGTGTCATGGGGTGAACACAGAGACGGGTACTGCTCTGAGCCAGGAACTAGCCTTGGACCCCTGTCCTGGAACGAAGACTGATGAGGTGCAAGCTGAGGTAGAAGCCCCCGGGCAGAGAATAAGTGCGGCCCAGACACCAGATCTGGGATGTAGGAGAATCCTGAGCCCCAGCCAGAGGGACTTCAAGCTCCTTCCAGACCCCACCTAAGCCCCAATCCAACCTTCTCCCTTCTACTCATTCGGGAGAACTGGGAAAAGGTGTCACCTCAGACACCAGAAAGCTGAGGAAAACCCAGCCAGGCAGCCGGGATAAGGATGAGCACCTCCCCCCCACCCTCCTGCCCACCTTCCCCCCAGCAGTTTCCCCAAGGGAACATTTGCTGTGGAGGAGGAAGCCCAGCCAGCCCCCCTCACCACGTGCTCGGAGCTGGCGCTCCAGCACCAGGCAGCCCTCTTGGGCTCTGCCAGCACGGGCAGGAGCTGCATGAGCCCCTGCAACGCCAGCACCAGGCTTGACGGCGCTTCCTGGGTTCAAGGGTACAGGGTACCAGCTCTCTTCTTTCTCCGGGTCTTTTTCTTGCTCCGGGTAGATGCTGTACCTTCGCCTCCCACCAGGCCCTGCTCAGTGAGTAAAGGTAACGTGTACTGCCGTTCCGGGCCCACGCAGGCTGGCAGCGGGGCAATCGTGTCGGTGAATCACGCTGTCACCGCGGGCGCCCAGTCCTTGACAAGGCGTCACTAATGAATTAGCTTCACCCCCAGCACGGGGCCTCTCAGCCTTTCCCCACTCCCCAGCAAGGCAGGAAACTGAAACCCGGGAGCAGGGAGGGGCGCTGACAGCTCCAGGAACGGGCCCAGATCCTGGCCAGCCCCTCTGCCCACATGCACTGGAAAAAATGTCCAAAGAACAGGCCCCTCGGCCCCCCAAAACGGCCTCTCCGTTCCTAATCATGAGCTATAACTGTCCTGCCCACCTCCAAATCTGTATTTTTAAAATAAATTTTTGAAATATAGAAAAAGTACAAAGCTCTCTGTGATAAACACCCCTGTGCCCAGAAGCCAGCGCTGACAATTGCTCACATTTTGTCATACTTGCTTTAAATCTATTTTCTTCTAAATAAAAGGAAGAAAACAGCACGTGTAATGTAGAAGTCTCCTTTGTCGCCCCTCCCGTGCCCCCACAGGCACCCCAGCCGCCTGACCCACTGACCCTGCCGAGGCCCCTCTGGTTCCCCACCCCCGCCCACGCCCCCCTACTGATCTTTGGAGCCACTGTGGCAGCTGAGACTTGAATAAGATCACGGAATGCTGGCCTCGTAGGTTCTTAGAAAGCAAGGATTTGCAAGTATTAGAGCCAACAAGGAAATGTCAGAGCTGGGAGGGTGCTTAGCTCCTCTGGGAGATCACAGGCTCTGTTAAATGTCTGTAAGAAGCCGGTGACCCTAACCCCAGAAAAGCGCATGGAGGCTGGAACTCGCTCAGTGATGCGCACAATTCCCATGGTTCGTGATCTCCTGAGGGTCTAGTCCAACTCCCTCATTTGGCCAAAAAGGAAAGGGACAATATCCTTCGTGCCATGGCCCACTCCCCTTACCTGCACCAGCCAGAACTTGAGTCCTCACCATCATTCAGGTATTCATTCAACAAACGTTAAGCCCCTACTTGTATGCCCAGGCACTGGGGATGGCTATGAATGTGAACATCATAGACAACCCTGCCTTTGTGCAACTTGCATTCCTGTGAGTGGAGATAATCAAGAAAACACATTTCGGTGTGTCAGGCGATGATCAGGCTATGGAGGAGATAAAGCAAGGAAGAGACGAGGAGGAATGAGGACCCCGTTTAAAACAGAGCGGCCAGGGAGGCCTCACCAACAGGATGGCATCTGAGCAAAGACGGGAAGAAGAGGGAACAAACCAAGCAGGCGGACATCTGGGGAAGATGCATTCCAGGCAGAGGGGGTGGCGACACCGAGACCCCAGGGCAGGGGTGTGCCTGGGCGTTCTGGCGCCACAGAAAGCCCGGGAGAAAGGGGAGCTTGGCAGCAGACAAGGCCAGAGAGAGAAAGGAGGGGGCAGAGCACGGAAGGCCTGTGGCCTCTGTGAAGGCTTTGGCTTTGACTTTGGGTGAGAGATCACTGGGGGACTGAGCAAAGGAGTGACATGATTTGACACACATTTTAACAGGATCCCTTTGGCTGCAGCTGCAAGAACGATGTGTGCGCGTGTGTGTGTGTGCGTGTGTGTCTGTCTGTCTGTGTCTCGAGGTTTGTGCGGCTCCCACCCCTCCCATCTTGGTTCTCTTCCAAGAGGTGATGATGTTTATCATTTACTGAGCACCTACTGGTTATCTAATTTACCTTTCTCCACAGCTTTGCCAGGCAGGTACTAAATCCCCCTGCTCTACAGGTGAGGAAACAGATTCAGAGAAGTTAAGTAACTTTATCAAGGTCACACAGCTGGTCAGGGGCAAAGGCAGGATTCCAACCCAGTCCATCTTATTGAAGAGCCAGGCCTCTTCCTACTATGTCTCCTTGCCTCTCAGCTAGGGAAAATCAGAGAAACCACCTAGGATGCCGAAATGCTTGCCCGCATCCTGCAAACAGCACAAAGATTTCCAGGACGGCCCTACTTGGAGATCTTGATCCCAGGCCCTGGGGTTCAGCGTTTGCCCAACTGGGGGTGTCCTAGAACCCACAAGGCAAGCCTAGGAACCCCAAAACAGGCTGGGGAGGACAGAGCAAAGAGGTCCCCTAGGGGCTGTGATCTGGGCTCAGGGGTTTCCTATTAGCAAATCCCAGGCAGTCTCTGGCCCCCCGTTGGCCCAGAGCCCTTCATTAGACAGCCAGACTCACAAGGCTAACCCAGCCTCTGCGCATCTGCTCCCCAGACTCCCTAGAAACTGGAGCCTAGACGTACCTTGGGGATCACTGTCCCCTGAAACCAGAGCTCTGAGACTGACCTGCTTGGTCTGTTGAAAGCTGAGAGTGTCATTTTCCATTCAGTCACCCCCACCCCCCGCCAACCCCCTTCATCTCTTCCAAGGACACTGGAGCTGGAGCAACAAGGCCAAGGGAGTGAGGCTGACTCGATGATCTGGGCCACGCCTCCACGCTGTGCATGGGAACCTGACCATCTTAATGGTTCTGGTAGGTTCCACGTTCCAGAATGGCTTCTGAGCGTGATGGCTCCTTCCTTCTGGAAGAGGCCATGGTGGTCACGGCTGGCAGCTGCCCATATGTTAATACCTTCCCAGACCTGTGGCCGAGTGCAAGTCCAGCCTTGCTCCAAGACTACAGACACAGGTCCCAGTCGTGACCACCAAGGACTTGCCTGGCCTCCTCCCCCTCCCTGTGGCAGGGGCTGCTAAGGGTCACCAGCATCTGTCCCCCCACCCACCACTTCTTCCTGAGCTCTCAGGCTGATGGGGTGGGGCCCTGGAATGAGCACTGGGCCAATGGATGTGAGCAGAAGTGACGCATGCCACATCCCACACAATCCTCCACTCTCTTTTATTTTCTGCAGTGTTAAAGGTGGAAAGGAACTGGATCCCTGAGTCACCACTTGGAGATGAGCTATCTGACCCACATTAGACTGTGAAGCAAATGAGAAATAAATTTTTAATATGTTTAACCACTTAGACTTAAGGGCTGTTTGTTACAGAATTGGCCTGGTCTAACACACTTTCTCTCAGTTTCTCAAATGCACCAGCTTCTTTCTACCCCAGGACCTTTGCACATGCTAGTCCCTCTTTTTCCCATTCTACTTGGCTCACAACCTACCTCTCTCGGAGAATCCTTCCAGATCCCCCAGAGCACGTGGGAGTCAAGCCCCTGTGTTACAGATTCTTGAATTCCCACATTTCTTCTTCAAATCACTTATTCCAATTATAATTAAATAAATAATTAACCATGAATTAGTTGAAGTCTGTTTCCTCTGTACCAAGATATAATCTCCATGAGAACAAGGAAAATAAAGGGAACAGTGAACAGGCTAGAGAAAAAACATAACCTGGCCTGAAAGAGTGAGTCAATCCCAGTTTTATTTTAATTGTTACTAATCTGTAGTGTCTTGTAACTAGATTTGTACTTCACAAAGCGAACCTATCACTCTTTAACACTATGTGAATTACATCCTGCACTCCCTTGTAGCAAATCACCCCTTGTTGTATTTGCATGTCACATAGAAGGTCGCAGACGATAACCCAGAGACAGACGGACCCAATTACCAGGCTGCCTGACGCCAGATGTGACTGTTTTGAAATAATGCAGGAGGAAGAAGAATGCAAGACCTTCACTACTTTGATCTTTATCATATACCCCAGACTGCAAGCCCCACATATAAAATCTCTGATTCCCTGAGGAGGGGGGGGCACAGTTCTTGAGAGGCTAGCCTGCTGTGTCTTCCCTTCTGCCTGGCAGAAAAATAAAGCCATCTCTCTCTTCCTCCAAAATCTCTGTTTCCATATTTCTGTTTGGCATCGGTACACAGAGAAGCCAAGATTTCGGCAACAGCAGGGACCTTGTTCACTGATGTCCCGTGGTTCTCAGCCCTGTGTTTGCTGCACTGTACCTACTCAAGGAATATGTGTTGAATGAATGAATGGGAAGTCTCTCTCCCACAGGTTCCCTGGGGCCATCTGTCCCGCTTGAGCTACTCACTCTCTCAGAACCTCAATTCTCAAATCTGGAAAAAGTCCCAAATAGTGGTGAAGTGGGGCTGGGGTGAGGGGGGAAGCGGGGGTGGGGGGTGCGGAGGGCGGCTAGGGTGAGGTGAGTGAGGCACTTGCCCCGGGCACAAAATTTAAGGAGGGACCAAAAAGCTCCGTAGTAATCAAGAGAAATAACAGGTGAATGCCATATAGGCAGGATTGGTACCAGTGCTGTGATCCATTTGGAGCCTGCAGCAAAAGGAAAGGTCAGTAGTACGAATCCTGTCTTTATTCTAAATTTTGATATTTTGTTCATCATGAGTTTTTTGCATTAATTTTGATTTTTTTAATTATTGCATTCAGGACTTCCCTGGTGGTCCAGTGGTTAAGACTCCTCTTTCCACTGCAGGGGGCACAGGTTCCATCCCTGGTCAGAGAACTAAGATCCCACAGGCTGCACAGTGCGGCCAAAACAAAAAAAGTAAAAAACAAAACAAACAAACAAAAACCCACCGATGCCTGCATTGAACTACTATTGATCTACATTCCTCAGCTGGGGAGCACTTCCTTACATTTTGTGCCCAGGGAAATGCCTCACTCACCTCATGCTAGTCCCAGCCCTGGAATGGTTTGCGATCACCCTCTCCTCGAAGGATTATCGTGTCAGTGAGATAACACGGGAGCTGGGTATTATCATTTTGAGATATTAACTGCTGCTCCTCGGGAGGCAGTTTCCTTATATCCCTTCCCCTCCATTCAGACGCTAAATTAGCTTTTCATATTCCGCTCTCCAAAGGAAACTCAGAACAGAGAGTCAATTCCTCGGCTTTGAGTTGCAAAAGAGGTTTTGAAACACAGAGCCCGTTTGAAGAGAGAAATATTTTTTGGAAGTCAAAAAACTTGGCTTTGAACTTGGAGAGCAGGGAACTGATGCTGTAAGCCCTGGAGTGGGGAAGCACGTGCCGCCACAGAAGCCAAGATTCCACCCGAAAGGAGATAAAGTTTCAACAGGCAGGTGGGAGAGAAGGGGCAGAGCAGTACTCCTAAACCTGGATGCTGGCCCTCAAAGGGGTCCCTGGCCACCTGCTCTGGGCTGAGTTTGAGGGTGCCATGAAAAGGTCCCAAGTACATTTGGGGGACACCGGGGCAGAGGGGACCTACACTTCCTTTACCAGGTATGTCCTGAGGAGGCAACAGTCCTCCCACAATGCCCTGCCCCCCTCCACGGTATGGAGAAGCCTCAGTAGAAATGGAGGAGAACTGGCCCCTCCCCAGAATCCTCTATACACCCCTGTATCATGAGGGGGAGTATCCAGAAGTTTATGCACCTCCAGTGCGGACCTGGTGTGTCTGAGAGCAAGCCGACGGACCTGGAGGAGATGCGTGTGTGGTCCAGGTAAGGCAGCTGAAGGATTGATTGCGTGACCCTGGCAACCAGAGATCAGAGTGTCACAGTTGCTTCTGGGCTGGTACGAAACCGCTAGGTGGAGTTTTGGGGGGCTCTGAGGAGCTCCGGTTCTTTACGTCTCGGTGCAGAAAGAACTCAGCGAGAGGCAAAGTGATAGCTAAGAAGTGATTTATTAGAATGGGACGCTTGTGAGGCTCACAAGTGGGCAGGCGAGACGATGCCTCGCCCCGAGGACTTAGTGGGCTACAGTTTTATAATCAAAGGAAAAGTGGCGAGGGGGAAAAGACCACCTTCTTCCTCACTCTTGAGTAGACGTCACGCTTCCATCATCAGCTCCTCTTCCATGTCAGGTGGGGGAGTTTTCTTATCCCTACATGGTCAAGCCAGGAATGTCATGGCACAATGGAAATGAGCAAAAAGGTGGTAACATATGCTAAAAATGGCATTTCAGGTTTCCTTATATATATATATTTTTATTTTTGTTTTTAATGCGCCCAGAGGAGCATGTCCTAGGAATCATTAACTTACTGAGCTCACTGGGCAGGAAGTGGGTCTCATGCCATAACTGTTTTAGTGTTTGGGGGAGTGTCTCATGCTTCTGTTGCATGGTTTTGTTGCTAAGCAAGCCTGCTTGGTTTTGTGGTTAAGCAAACCTGCTTTCTCGAGTGATCATTAACTTACAGGGGTCTCCCATACTTTTTTCTTTATTTACAATCCCCTAGTAGGATTAACTATTTAATTACCTACTTTGTCCCTTTACTCTGTCCCGATCAGGTATGAGGAGGACAGGTGTGGATGACCAAAGCCCACTGAGTTCCCACATCTCAGGGGGAGTCAACATGGATGGGTGCTTCTCCCCCGGCAGCGAGCTCCGTGTATACACCCTCCTGGAGAAGGAGATGAAGGGGAGGGGGCGGATCCTGACCTGATTGGATTTGAGTCCTGAATGGACAGTTTTGTCAGCTACCAATTGGCACTTGCCATCTACCTCCACAAGGATGAAATCATGAGTCACTGCAGCTGCTGACTTTCAACACCCCCTGAAAGAGTTTGGGGTGGAGATCAGGAATAAGGCGCTCTGTGCTCTGGGAGAAACTGGCAGAACAGGTGTTCAGATAGTTAGATATTTTCAGAAGATTTTATGAGCCCACTTCTTGCATCTCCTTGTATCTAGAAAAGCACTAAAATCCTTCATGGTGACGTCTGCTCCTCGGGACAAGCAGTAACCTTCACAAGACTCGCAGCAACGTTCTGCAAAAAATATGCATGTACTCCCCCTTCACCAAAATCACATATATACTGACTCCCCCCCGACCTCTTCGGAGCAGTTGCTCAGAGCTATCCGAAATGCTGCCTCTTGGGCTGTAGTCCTCATTTAGCCCCAAATAAAACTTAACTCGTAACTCTCACGCTGTGCATTTTTTTTCAGTCGACAGTTTCAATTCAAAGAGGACTAAGTTGAACTGGAAGCAAAGAGATGGATGCCAGTTACAGAGAGACCAAGGTACGTTTCTGAGCTCCTGAGTATATGCCTGTGAAACCCACACCTGCCGTGCACAGAGCTGAACAGGGGGTGCCCCGCACGCGGGAACCAGGTCCAAGGGGCTCCGTTTGCATCCGGAACCTCATAGATTGGTATACCATTAGGGCAAGAGAGGAAGGGTCTGTTTTCCCATGTCTCACGATAAGTCCTTAAGGGCCAGCAGCATCCCGGCCAGGTGTGTAAGGCATCCGGCTCACAGGAGGCGCTCCGCAAATTCTTATTTCCTTCTTCTTGACGGTAACCCACAGGTGAAGGACATCTGAACTCTTCGGGCCTCCCAGCGTTCTCCTAGGTTGCAGAACCCCAACTGCTTTACAAGGCGGAACCCACACGTCCTATTACGGAAGCTGAAAACTCTGGGAATTCCCAGCTTCCTTTGCAGGTTGGAAGCAGGCGTGTGACCTGGGAGCCACCCAGCAGAAGCACCCACCCCAGGTTTTGAATTGGAAATGAGAGCAGAGCAGAAGGGACTGTGTAGCATCCCCTCTGAGGACAGGTGGGGACGGCGGCTGCAGGAGGACCAGCATCTCGTGCCCCTGCAGCAAGATTGTCCTACCACAGGGACTCGAGGGGACCAGAGGGGCCACACGTCACTGGGCCCAGAGCCTCCCAAAGTCTTTCCCGAGCACAGCTTCTTCAGGATCTCGCCCAATCTCTCTCTTAGGATGCCTTTCTTAGATACCTTTCCGGCCTGTCTCTTTAACTGGGGACCTCTCACACACACACACACACACACACACACACACACACACACACACACACACACACACACCCCTCTCCTTCAGCAAATGAAAATAAAGCCCCATGCTTTTCACCAGCTGCACACTTGAGACCCCCGTGCAGTGATGTGATGGGAAAGGCCCTGCGTTCCTAACAGAGACCCAAGCGTGCTCTCACTAAGCCGCGAGCCTTTGGGAACCGGCCGCCTCTCTCTGGCTCAGGCTGACCTGGTTTTTACAAAGGTCCTTCCAGGGGTGAAGTTTTATGACTCAAAGATCTTTCTTGGCAAACCCTGTCTGTAGCAGCATCTTGAGAAGCAAGGAGTGTCAGGGTGCCTGGAAGACCCCAGCAGGCCCTCCTCTGACCTTGAATAGAGGCCCCAGGTAGGGATTTCCTGGGTCTGTCTTCTAAAATATTTGCTGTTCAGGGAACATTTCCGTGGGAATGGGTGGCCCTCCAGATGGTCAGAGAGGAAATTGGGGATGGGGTTCCGACTTTCAGGCCCTCCATCTGTCTGTGGGTAACAGACCCACTGTCCTGCAGCCTCCCCACTCAGGGCCTCCCTCCACCCCCCAGGCCTCCCGTTCCCATGAACAGATGCCTTTTCCCAGCGGACCAGTTGTCAAGCCCATGAGCTGGTGGAGCTTCAGGTCGCCACGTGACTCAGGCCAGATGGTGCCCGTCAGCATCAGCTGTCACAGCGCCACGACGGGCCTCAGCCTCACACACGTCCGCGTGCGTCACAAGTGGGCACCCAGCATCTGTCCCCATCCTGCCATCCCATCAGCCCTCTGGGCTCCGCACCCCACCCCAATGCCGTCAGCGCAGCACCCACCTGTGTCCCCAGACTTCCCCCAGAGGGAGGCCCTCCTGCGTTCCTGCTGAAACGATGGATGCCCACGGAATGTTCCCAGCCCCCGGCAGGCTGTGAGGGCTTAATAAAGGGTAATCATCATCACTGTACACCTCAGAGCTGTTTCTAAAATATCGGGGGGCGGGGCAGGCAGGAAGCTTTTGGGAACAGATTCAATAGGCACCCGCTGAAAGGAGAGACTCGCTGGTTACAGCTGAGCGGAGCAGCTTCCTGGAGGGCCTGGAAGAATTGGCCTCAGAGACAGGGCCCCCGCGGGACTTCCCTGGTGGTCCAGCGGTTAGGACTCTGCACTCCCAACGCAGGGGGCCCAGGTTCAATCCCTGGTCAGGGAACTAGATCCCACACGCCACAACTAAAGAGGCGGCACAGCCAAATAAATAAATATTTTAAAAAAAAAAGAGGAGAGAGAGACAGGGCCCCCTCACGGGGCTTCCAGGTTAGGCGGTAAGGCTGTACAGGTGGATCGCCCACCCAAACTCTCCCAGAGAAGTGGAGGCCTGCTCCCAGAGAAGGGTCCTCAGGGGCCTGTCCAGGGCCAAGCAGGAGTGACAACGTCAAGTCCCCACTCCTATCTGGGACTCGGGTTTCCTCTGCTCCAGCATCACTGCAGCAGCTCTTCTAGCCCACAGGGCGGGCACGGCTCCTAGCTGTAGCTCAGAGGGTCAGCTGGAGGCAGGAGGCAGCCGCAGGGTGTGGGGAGCCGGAATTTGGACTCAAGCAGTCTGACTCCGGAGCTCAGGCCTGGACAGCTACCCGCTGCAGACAGCCTGGGCCCAGGCGAGGAAAGGGGGCCAGACTGATGCTGGTCGGGGCCAGACTGGAAGCTCAAATCTCAGGCGTGAGCGGACGGACCCCTGAAAATGAAGCCACATGTCCCGCTCTCCACCTGACAGCACAAAGGAGAGGGATGTGGCAAAGGCCAGTCCCTCCCACAGGGTTTCAGTAACACAAGTGGCCACAGGGTGAGACGTGCCCACCGCTCCTGCCCTGGTGACGCACAGAGGACTGCTTGGCACTGATCCGGCCGTGGTCGTGGGACCTGCTGGGGGTCAGGGTTGGAATGCAGGGCCCTCAGGCCACTGTGGGGAAGCGTGGTTGGGCTTGGTCAGAGGCTGGGCCAGAGGGGAGAGCAACAGCGCACACGCAGAGGGAGAAGGGACGGCCTGGAGGGCAAAGCACAGGGGTCCCGGGGGCCACAGCCACGGCATCCGGGCGAGGGGTCGGGGCCACAACAGAGTCTCAGCCGCTGGGCTGCACTGATGCAGGGAGCCTGGGTGACTGACATCCTGGCACAGCGCAGGTGGCACCTAGAACCCACATCTGGTGCCCCCACTGGCAGGCAGAGTTCATTCGTTCATGTGTTCGTTCATTCATTCCATTATTTAATATTTACTGAGCACCTGCAAAGGTGCCAGCCACCACCCTGGGCTTTAGAAGTCCAGTGTGAACAAGACAGACACGTCTGTGCCCTTTCGGAGCCTCATAACGGAGGAGGGGGACAGAGAAGGGCCCCGTAATAAGGTCAGCGACACCCCTGGAACCTGCCCAACCTGCCTCCTCCACGGGGATGCCCACCTCTCAGCCTCACTTGCTCCCACCCCCATGGCAGAGCCTTGGGCTGGCCCCTCCACGGGGTCCTTGCCCCCAGCCTTGCCTCCTTCGGTGCCCACTACTGGCCACTCTGCCCATTTAAGTTGAGTTCCCTCACCGAGGGGTCCTGCCCTGAGTGACTCGGTGGGAAGAGCAAAAGTCAGGAAGCCCGGAATGACTTGGAGTCCACTCACGGCCCCACCAGGAGACTTCCTTACTGGCTGTGTGACCGGTGGCGAGTCGCTCTACCTGTGTCAGCCTCCTCTCCTAGAGACAAGGAAATCTGTGTCCTGCACCAGGCAGGGGCTCTAGAACCACCTAGGTTTGATCTGGGTCCCTCCTGTACCCCCTTCCTGCCACCCCACGCCCTGGGTCACCCCGTCTTCAAACGACCCCTTGGGCTGGAGCCCAGGACCCAGACAGGGAGGCCAGGATGGTCTGCCTGGGAGAGAAGCTGCAGGGGGAGAAGGCAGGGGCTAAGGGGAGCTCAGGGGTGGGGTCCACAGCTCCAGCTCAGGAAACATCCCGGGGTGGCCCCAGGTCACCTGGCCTGGAAATTGGGTGCAGGACGATGGGGGAGGGCGGGGGAGAGATGGTGTCATCTGGCACCAGTGTCCCTGACACCATATCCCTCGTTGAGCCGGTAGAGGTAGGGTGAGCAGGAAACACGAGCTGCAGCAAGACACTGGTGGGGAAGGACATGGAGAGGTGAAACGGAGTGGGCTGCGGTGCGTTTGTGTGTGCACGCTCACGTCCGTCCTGGAGGTCTCTATACATCTGTTTTTGTGTGTCTGCATGCCTGGGTCTATGAAGCGTCTGTAGGTCTGCCTGTGTGTGTTCATGGGTCTGCATGCACAAGCATCTTGGGTGTTTATGTGAAGGTTGTTTGTGTACGTGTCTGTTTTGTGTTTCCATATGTTTCTATGTGTGATTGTGTTAGTGAATCTACGTGTAGTTGCCTGTTGGCGTTTATGCGTCTGTATGTGTTTGTGTGTGCGTGTCTTCAGAGGTCTGGGTGCGTCTTGTGTTTGAGTGTGCTTTTGTGTGTGTGAGCCTGTGGGCAGGAGCCGCTGGTGGACCCCCTCCCTCTCCCCCAACTTCACTATGGCCAGACCACTACTGTGGCCCAGCCCTTTTGGCAAGTCCCTGGTTTGGTCACTTACCCTTGATGTTGGGGCCATGGACCAGCGGGCTGCACCCGCAGTCTGTGGGGCTGTCGGTGGGTCCTGAGTCTGGCTGGGTACGTAGTCGAGATACTCTGTGTCCCCTCCGCCCCTCCTCCAATGCTGGAGCCACCCACATCCCACATGGAGCCCCAGCCAGGCCCTGGACAGCCCCCAGACCTGCTGCTCAAGACTGCTGGGTACAGCCAGGCCCCAGGGCCAGCAGAGCTGTTCCACAGACTCCCACTGAGGGGCAGGGGTAGAGGTGGAGGGTGGGGACCAGCTGCTGGACGACTGAGTCTGCCCTCCTGCATGCGGGGCTGGGCTGCAAGGTGCAGGGGACATCCCCGGCCAGGGGCGGCTGCTGCCTTTCTGTCCTGTGAGACTTTAAGCAGCTCATGCACCCTCCTTTCTGGGTCCAGGTTCTTCATTTATAAAATAAGGGGCTGGTGCTAGCAGGGCCACGGCGTACAGTTGTACGGTTGTGTACTGCACAAAAGCACCTGGCAGAGGTGACGGAAGGCTCTGAGAGGCAGCCCAGATTCCGCCTTGCATGCTGAGGGCCCCTGTCTCAGGCTGCAACACCTGGAGAAAGAGAGGCTTTTCTCTTCCCGTTAAGACTTTAACTCTTTAGGTCCTGTGCTCACATGGGGGCGTCTGCCTAGAGGTAGCCTTGTTCTAATTCTCACAAAGGCACTGGGGCACCAGCCTTTGGGACCAGCCGCCACCCCTCCCAGTGTCGGTGTCCGGGGACTCCATCCACTGCAGACCCTCCTCCATCTATCTCTGGAGAGAGATCTCTGCGACTCTTCCTGCCCGGCTGTCCTCACCTCTCCTTTATTTACGTGTATATGAGTGTATGAATGTATGTGTATGTGTGTGTGTGTGTGTGTATGCGTGGGTGCGTGTGTATGTATGTGTATGTGTATATATGCGTGTGTGTATATGTATGCGTGTGTGTATGTATGCGTGTGTGTATATGTATGTGTGTGTGTATGTATGTGTGTGTGTGTGTGTATGCGTGTGTGGGTGTATATGTATGTATGTATTTATTTAACTTCTTGGCTGTGCCGCGTGGCATGTGGGATCCTAGTTCCCCAACCAGGGGTCAAACCGCGCCCCCCTGCGTTGGAAGATGGGCAGCGCGGAGACCTAACCGCCAGACGGCCAGGGGAGTCTTCCCCCCACTCCTTTAAACACAGATGGGCCCCCGGCTGTCCTGCTTTGATCCCCTGCCCCATGCTGTAGACCTACCTCCCGCCCGCCTCCGCCTCCCCCTCTCTGGCCCGCCTGTCCCTCCCTGGGACTTCCTCCCTTCCACACTTGATGGACCGCTTAGCACAGGTCCTCGGAGACCCCTACATGGGAGAGGAAATTGAGTCTCAAGAGCAAGGTGCCTTGTCCAGAGCATGAGAGTGAGTCCCACCAGGCCTCCCTGACTCCAGACCTGGCCCCTCCAGCCCTGCACCCACTCCCCACCCTCACCCCTCCTTTCCCAGCCCGCTCTGACCGCGCTGACACTGCTCTGCTGCACTGCTCTTTATTTCATTAGCAAAGTAGCCGGGGAGCCCCCCGGGGAATGTGGGAATAGGGACAGTAGCCAGCTCCTGTCCCCTGGGGTCGGCAAACCTGTGCAGACAGAGATGAGGCCTGAGGGGCTCTGGTGGTCTGTGCACTCTCCCCACCTCGAGATGCCCCTGATCTCCCACCCCCCGCTCTGGGGCTGGGGTCCCCGGGCAGGATTGGCCTGACCCAGGGCTTAGGATGGGGGGCTGGTCCACGATGGCCACCCCTGCCCGGGGAGCAGCTGTGGGTGGAGGTCCCCCGGCCCCTTACCCAGGCCTCAGGCTCAGAGGGGCACCGTGAAGCCGCTGCCGTGGCTGCCGGGAGGTGTGGCTCGGTAGAAGGGGTCAGCCGAGACCAGGGTCCTGCAGGAAGGAGGGGATGCAGGGGAGGGAGGGGTGGGGCAGCGAGCCCGGACCTTCTCTTTCCCCCCCACCTCCACACGGCGCCAGGGCTCAGCCGGGATGGCCAAGCCACAGAGAGTCTTTGCCGGCCAGCTCTGGGCCATTATTGGTACAAACGGGATTTCTGAGGAATTGGATTGAGCAGAAAGGAGTCAGAGAGAGGCAGAGCCACAGTCATTCCGCTTTGTCCCCACACACCCCACCCCACAGCTGGCAGGGAGCAGGTGGGAGCTGGCCAAATGCGGGAAACACGAGCGCCCCGGGGACTGGGGCGGGGGGGGGGGGCCGCCGTGCAGAGGGAGGGGTCGCTGGGCAGAGGAGGGCAGCAGCCCCGCTGGGCAGGAGAGGCAATGAACAAACCAGAGAGAGGAAATGGGCCTCTCAGATGGAAGACAGACGAAGGAGGGAGGAGAGGCCGGGGAAAGGCCTAGATGCAGCAAAGGACAGAGCAGGAGGGGGGCGTGCTACCTGCCCACATGGGGATTCAGGCGCCGCAGGCTCTCTGTGGGGTTGGAGGTGGCCTGTAGGCGGGTGACCGGCTGGTTGAGGGCATAGCCTCCGGGCTTCTGGGGCTGGAAGCCACCTCGAGTCCAGCCTTCACTGTCTAGACCCTTGGGGATGCTCTCGAAGTACCTTCAACACAGAAGAGTAGCTGGCGGGAAGCTGGTCTCTGTCCTCCGCAGCCTCTCTGCGCTTCTCCAGCAGGAATCTTGGCTCCAGCGGAGCACAGACTGCTGCAGGTCCTCCAGCCTCCCGAAGGCCCTGTCCACTCACTCACCTCTTACCCTGGAAGCCTGCCCCCACGCTGCCCCTGAGCTGGGCGCCCCTCCTCGGAGCCGCCCCTGAGGCTGAGACAGCACTCTGGAGTGTAAAAGACTTTTAAGAGATGCCATGCCTCCCTCCCTGGCCTGTGAACGTCTCGGGGGATGGGAGAGGATGGGGGTTGGGGACCCCGTCGCCTCCATTTCTCTCTAGGCGTTTGACTTTTTCTTCCATTTTGCCAATTTTCACTGAGCACTGGGCCGGGTTCTGAAGGTGCCAAAATGAGCAAGATGTGGGCCCAGCCCTTGAGTTTACAAAGGGGGTGCGGAGAGATACATGAGAAAATCAGTGACTACAACCCCTGGGGCTCTGGGCCCATGAGGAAGGAGTGGTGTGCCTGACACCTGCTGAGCGCTCAGAAAACCAGACAGGCAGGCGGGGGGGAAGGAGAGATGGCTGGGCCTGAGGGTCTGCGGGAGCCTGGGGAGGGGCAGGAGCACAGCTGTCCCCCAACTCCCAGAGTGAGGCCCCGCCCCTCCCCCTTGCCCTCCCCGGGAACTGGAGCTGCCACGTGCATCGCGGATCTGCTGTGAGGTTCAGGCACCGCTTCCACCCTCTGAGCCTCAGTGTCCCCATTCAAAAGAGGGAGCATTTCGCTCCAATCCTCCTGGGAGATGGAGGAGCTGGGGGAGCAGTGTGGACGCGGATGACACAGGCTGACACACAGATGACAGAGGCCAGGAGGGGACGCTTTTGCCTAACAATTACACCTCCATTATCCCACCCCTGGGATGCCCTCCCCACCCAGTCCTGGCCTGGGTAGCCTCCCCCATGACTCTAGGGCCACTTCCTCCTGGAAGCCTTCCCTGATGCCCAGGACACTCACTCCTTGCCCAGGGCTCACACAGCACAGAGCTTACCTTCTGAGAGTGCATGGAGCCCACCTGCCATGGACTGGTTGTGGTCTCTTAGCAGATGCCCTGTTGCTCCACATAGACCCCATTGTACTCCCTCATTCCTCCCCTGCCCACCAGGGGCCTGCACTGCATCTCTGGGAAAGCTGCCCTTGGGTTACTGGAGCAAGGAGGTACCTGGGCTTTAATATCACCCCTGGGGACAGCCCTTAACCAAGGATCAATGGGTGTGGGGTATGAATACCCCAGCTCTCTCGTTCCTCGGCTGGGATGATTCTGAGTTGTGTGTTTTGCACTGTTTTCTAGCGTCTCCCCATGGGATACCTGGTTTAATAACACACTGTTCTTGGCGGCCATCCCTTCCCCACCCCATTACCCCATCCCTGACACCCTTAATAAAGGGTTCACACCCAACTCCTTGGCTCGGGGTATGCTTCTGGGGGAACCCACATTAATCAAGTGTTGGCCTTCTTCACTCATTACTGTGAGCTCATTACTTTTCGCAGTCTCAGTCTCCCTGTCTGTAAAATGGGTCAGCTTCACAGGCCCAGATGTGGGTAGGGAAGAGGGGCTCACCCTTGGTTGTAGGTGGTCAGGTAGCGATTATCCAGGTCAGGGTCATAGGGGCTCCGGACATAGCTGGGGTTGTTAAGGCTGAACCCTGTGGGCTCCTGCACCAGAGGGATAGAGAGGGGACTTCTCAGGTCAGGAGGGGGTGGGGATTTGGGGTAGGGGCTGGGTACCCCAGGCTTTACCTTTTTCCACACGGTCTCCTGGCCAAGCAGGGCAACATTTGTCTGTTGCATCCTCTGCGGGGGCTGGAATTGCCAGTGGTTCATGCTGCTGGGTTCTGGGCCGGAAGGGGGCACCTGCAAGGGACAGAATCACAAGAAGGGTGGCCGGGTGGCCAGGGTGAGGCAGCAGGATGGAGGGAAGGCAGGCAGAGGCCCATGCAGCCTCAACCGCCCCAGCCCCAGGATGCATCCCCCTCCAGCCCCATTGAAGTCACGGCTTTGAACACACCCCTCACTTTCCAGTCCCTGGGCCTTTCCCCCTCCACCCAGAGGTCCTTCCTCCCTCCACCCAGGGGTCCTTCCTCTGCATCTCCAAATATCCTGATTCTTCCCATATTGCACTGCCCGGATCGAATGCCACCGGGTCCAAGAAACCTCCCTGTCTCCTCCTCTCTGAGTGTTCCCTTCTCAGAACACACAGGGGAGCCCCCCGAGGCCACTCACTCTGGGGTTCAGAGTCCTCTCCTTCACTCGGCTGAAGCCGGTCTCCCGCTCGGAGCCTCTGGCCAGCACCGGCAGGAACTCATCCCCCTAAGGCAGGAAAGCAGCCCCTGGCATGGCTTCCGGCACCATCCCAACTGCCCCACAGGAGGACCTCAGGCTGTGGCACAGACATTCCCCTCCAGCCCTGGCTCAGCTTACGTGAGGATGGGTCATGGGGAGAAAGTCTGACTTGGTGACACTCCGGCTGGGGAGGAGGACCTGGAAAGAGGCCACAGAGGAGCATTAGGCTGCTCAACTGCTCCTTTGTCCTGAGCACAGAGAAGGGCTCAGCACAAATGGGTATAATTGGACGTACAAAGGAAAGGGGAGAGTTTGGGAAGAAGGGAGGGGAGGGCATGATGCTGAACGGGAACCAGCAGTCCAGGGTTCTTGTCTGAACTCTCAGTGACCTTGGCTATGCTGCTTTTCCTCTTTGGACCTCAGTCTTCTCATCCAGAAAATGGGGGAGTTGGACCAAAGTAGTGGTTTTCGCCCAAGCTCTTTCATCTTGTGTTTCGGCAAAGGCTTCTGCAGCTCATATATATACATTTTTAAAGCTAGAAACCCCCAGACTGGAGAGCTTCAATCACCTTGAAATTCTAGTGGGGCCCAGCCTGACTTACCGGGTCCCCAGGGAGGACCTGGGAGGGCGGCTGGAAGATGATGGGGCTCTTGTTGGAAGCTTCGGTTAAGCCAGTCTCCTGCTTGGCCCCAGCTGATTTCTTCTGCAAGAGATCTGCAAAAGACAGCCCCTCTGTGCTGGCCTGGGACAAGCAGGCCCCACCAACGTGACCACCAGTGGCTCGGTGTCCCAGTAGGTGTGGGGGGAGCTGGAGGCCGGAGCAGCCAGGATCATGGGCAACAGGGGGACTCCAGAGTCCAGGGCAGAGAGCAAGAGAGGAGAGCAAAAGGAAGGGCAAACCTCAAACAGCCCTCCTAAGGAAGAGAGTCGTCTTTTGGAGATCAGCAGACCTAAAGCACAGAGGTCAGCCCAGGGAAGATGGTTTCCCCAAGCTGCCGATATGTCCTTCTGTCTTCCGCTGGTGCCTCCTCAGCCCTGTGCCAGCTCTGGGGTCCCCGGGGGTCTCTCCCAAGGGTCGGGAATAGGGAGGTGTAGTGGGAGGCCTGAGCTTAGACTCACTCCTGCCTACCTGGCTGGTTTGAAGGCTCCTTGAGATACTTGGGATCATACTCGGAAGTCATGAAGCGGGGGCCCTGGAGCACAAAGAGTGGAGCGATGGGGGAACGCAAGGTAGACCAGGGCCCAGAGGCAGTGGGGGCAGTGCTGGCTCTCCGGTTCTCTGTGCTTTGAGTAGACCTGCATGCTCCCACACACATCTCTCTCTCATCAGGCATCACAGCGCCAGAAATTCCACCAGGAGAGCACAGTTCCTCCGTGACAATGAAAACTAAGTCATATCCCACGCTGGACTCCAGTAATGAACAACGGGACCCAGAGCCCCTGCGACCCAGAGCAGGAGGGGCCCAAAGAGAGGAGAGAGGCAGGTGGAAGGAAATGGGTGCTCACAGTACACTGGGGCCCAGGATGGGATCGGGAGAGAAGGGAGCTCAGGTATTAAATCCCAAGATACATGTAAGGAAGCCCGTGAGGACCACTTTGCTGCTGCCTTGGAAATACCAAATCTCAAATCCTTGCCTCGCCCCAGTCTCTCTGAGTGTGTGTGCCCTGAGCCCACACTGAGCTGGCTGCTCGGGTGAGTCAGCACAGAACCTGTCTCGAGGAAGCCGGAGGAGGTGCGTCCGGCCCCTCTGCCCGGCCCAAGGCCCTCTTCGGGGCCACCCACTCACGTGTCGGGCATCCTCCCACTCCAGCGAACCCTTGTTCTGCTGTCGGTGGAGCAAGGGCACTTCCTTGGGCTCCAGCCCCTTGATGGCCTGGGGCCCACAGTCCTGGGTGTCAAAATGGACCTTCCTGACCTGGGAGGACGGAGCAGCCAATTACGCTCCAGGTGAGGGGATGGCAATCACGTCTTGACTCTGATTCTGCCCTTGACCCCTACAGAGTATCTGCACAGCAGCCTGGGGGGTCCCTTTACGATGAAGCTGGGCCATATCCCTCCTCTGCTCAAAGCCCTGCAGTATTCCCATTGCACTCCGGGTAGGATCCCACGTCCTGACGGCGGCCCACAAGGACCTAAGCTCCTCACTCCGCTCCAGCCACCTGCCTCCTTGCTGTCCCTCCTCCCATCAGGTGCTCCCACCTCAGGGCCTTTGCACTTGCTGTCTGCATTGCCTGGAATGCTCTTCCCTTACTTTGCTGCATCTGGAGGAATACTGACGTCCCTCAAGTTTTTGTCTAATGTCTCCATAGTAAGCTCTTTTCTGACCCTCCTGACTTGCAGGTCCAGTTCCTTCACTTCTGCTTCAGTCCTTGCCTCTTCCCTGGTATATTTTTCCCCAGCACTTATCACCTTCAGAAATCGAAGAGGTGTTTAGAACGTATTGGTTGCCTGAATGGCAGTATCCATTCTGGCGGTGGTGGTGATAAGGATGATGGTCACACAGTGATAGAGATGAAGACGACGGGGATGATAATGACAAAAGTGAAAGTGACAGCCACAGTGGGGATGGTGATGTGGGCGTGGACATGTGGATGAGATGGGGGAGATCATGGGGAAGTGGATGGGCTTGGGGTGCGGAGGGAACAGGACTGGAGGTGGGGATGGTAGAGATGATGATGGTGACAGGAATGGGGATGGATATGGAGGGGGAGGGGATGGGGGGATGGGGGCGAGGTCAAAGGTGATAAAGGTGAGGGGACCCCAGCCCACACTGTGGCTCCCCCAGGCCCAGTCATCTCAGCCTTGACCAACACTTGGCAGTGCAGCCCCACCCTCTGGAGGGATCCCCACCCTGTCCACTCTCTAGCCCTTCCTCCGCCCCAGGCTACGGTCCCCCTCCGTCCTGGTCCTGGCCCAGCACTGACCTCCCTGGTGGGGGTGGCTTCCCAGGCCTTCTCCCGAGAGGAGCCAGGGTGGGTCTGGTGCATGTTCCAGGGCAGTGGGTATTTGCCATCAGGCACCTCCAGGGGACGGGAGCTCTGACTGGTCACTGTCTGGAAATTGTTGCAGACTTGTTCCCTGAGGGCGGGGCAGGAGTGGGGGAGCTATTACCACCAGGGCCACCTCCCCTTGTCCCCTGGAGGCTTCCACCTCCCTCAGACCTCCCACAGCAGCCTCGGGAGTCTGCTTGCCTTTGGGGCCCAGGCTGAGGACCAGGCCCTGAGTCCCCCAGGATCCCGGACCCCAAGCGCGGAGCCTGGAGTTGGTCTGATGAGGTCCGATGGCCCTGAGGGCTAAGGCCCGGGTGGGCAGGGGGTGAGCAGGGGTTGGACCGACTGTACCCCACGGCCGGGTTGTCCAGGGCACTGAGATTGGGTTGACATGAGACCACGGGCCGGTAATTTGATCTGTAGCCTGTGCCGTGGTGAATGCCCATGCGGGGCTTGAAATCCTCCCGGCCTGCCAGAGGGGAAGCAGGCAGACAGGACTCAGGGTCAGCAGAGCGGCAGAGCAGTGACCAGGGCTCCCCAGGCAGGACCAGCATCCGCCCGCACCAGGGGTCTAGGAGGGCGTCCCCACTCCTGCCCCGTGCCCTGGGCGTGCCTCCTACACAAAGGTGCCCTCACCGTAGGCTATGCAGTAGCTGGTGGCGTAGAATTTCAGGGGGTCTGTGCAGCCCCCCGAACTCATCTTCACATAAGGGGATACAACCCCCAGGGGGAGTTTCCCCATCATAATGCTGTGGGGCAGGGCCCCCGGGGGACCTAGAAAGGAAGCACAAGGAGTCCCAGAGGTCTGGCAGCCCAAGGGCCCCGAGCCTGCCCCAGGCCCAGGCTGCGGAGACCACAGAGGAGGTGATGGAAGCCCACACAGCGGCCCTTCCCCCAGGTCTGTGCCTTTCCACCGACACCCACACCCCAAACTGAAGAAAGGACTAGTACTCATCAACACTTGTGTACCCTGTGTCTCATCTCACCTTCCTCACACCTTATCACCAACCCCCTCCCCCATTTTACAGCAGGGAAACTGAGGTTCCAAGTGGTGAAGGATGAGCTCATCATAGGTAGTAGAACCGGGATTCAGACCCAGGGTATCCGACCCCTCAGCCCCTGATCTTTGCCCCCACGTGCCCTCTTCTGGGAACGGAATAGCCCGACAATCGCCCACCCTGAGCACTCTTGGCCACCCCAGCTGGGAAGCTCACTCCCAGCCCCAGGCTCCTTGTCTCTCCCTAGGGTCCCTCGGCCTTGCCCACCTCCCACTAGAAGTTGGCTCAGCTCTTATGGGGCCCAACCACCCAGCTGGCCCCACCCTTACCTGCCCTCTGCAGGGGCTCTGAGGTAGGGCAAGAGGCTGCAGGAGGCAGGCGCTGCTCCACAGAAGCCTGAGCCCTCGGGCAAGTGGCCAGGCCAGAAGAAACAGTGCGTTGCCTAGCAACAGGTGCCTAGCAACAGTGTCCCCACGCTTTGGAAGCCCTTCTGAAGCCAGGGCCCACTGAGGGGCTGACCTGGCCAGGAGGGGAGGCCAGGAGCTGCCCAGGCAAGGTACTGCCTCCGTGGCTCCAGCCCCGATGGTGGTGTCCCTCACCACAGCCGGGCAGAACTGCCGTCTGAGTGACATGAAATAAAAGATAATCCTGAACAATCACTCCAGTTTATTGAGCACCCACTTCATCAGACACTTTACATCCTTTATCTCCAGTCTTCTGAATAGCTCTTCCAGGTAGCTATTATTATCCCTCTTTTCACACAGGGAAAAGAAGGGTTGGACAAGCAAAGTGACTTGGCTGGCCGGAGATCTCACCATCAGAAAATAGCAAAGTTGAGATTCAAATGTGGGTGGGTCCAGATCCCACTCTTAAGCCTCTGGGTAAATTAATGTTGACTCTGTTCTGCTAGAGCCAAATCTGTACCGAGCTCTTTCACCCACATTACCTCACATAATCCCCCAAACCACCCTGCGAACTGGCTACTCTTATTCTAGGTCCAATAAACCACAGCAGTGAAGAGCGTGGTTCAAACCTGATCTGTCGCCCCCATTTCCTCATCTTCATCGAGGGTGGTCACTGGACCTGTCTCCTGGGGCTGTTGGAAGATTTGATGAAAGAGTGGATTCAGCACCTGGCATGTGGTTGATGCTCGGTTTTTAAAAGCTCTTCTTAGCTTTATTTTGCGATGGGAAAGGTGGGGCCCAGGCCTCACAGCTGGCGGAAGAAGAGTCTGGATTAAACTGGCGTGAGCCGGATCCACAGGCCATGCTCCTTCTGTATCGGCTCTAAGGCTTGTGAATGTCTAACAGTTGGATCTCTGGGGACTGATTGGTTGTGGGTGTGTTGGGGGGGGGGGCGAGTGTCCTGATTTGCAGCATTTGTCGATTTCTATGGTGTAAACACACCCTGCTTTCACGGCTGCTTTCAAACTACCAACGCGATGTTACTGAAAAGGGAATTGGGTATACAAGGTCAGCAGCCCACCACGATTACAGTACTTCCACCATAGGGATTCAGTAGTTGGAAGTAACCCCAAGAGCACAAATGACAGGAAAATATGGGAATGTAATGAGGAGGTGATGACTTTGAAGTATTTATTAGCTTCTTTTTAAATATAATTTAGTAATATGTAAGTTTATATCATTGAAGTGTTAACAGCGGCTGCGTTCAACGATCAGCTGGCAGATTTCCTGGAAGTTTCACCGTCAGCTCTCAGGAGCCAGTGCGCCCCTGCTCTTCGGGGAGAATGAGGTGTGAATGAAGGGGAGGCCGAGGGAAAGGGGGCTGCCCTCGCCCAGGAGACGCCCTTGCCACACTCACCTGGAGGTGACCGGCCTGCTCGTGAGGGAGCTTGTGTCTGCCCCTGAGCCCCACAGAGAGGCCCTGGACTCAGAGGTGACCAGGACCCAGCAGAGGTGTGGCAGGCACCCACCCTCCAGAGGAACGAATCTGTTCGGGGGTCAGAAGCTGCAGGGACAGAATTGAAGAGACACAGCCCGGCCCTCCAGCCAAGAGCTCCAAGTGTAATGACGGAGGTTCCCATGAGCTCCACTCAAGAAACACAAGATAGGGAAGAATGGGTGGGGCTCACCAAGGCGGAGGGAGAGAGAGGCCCTCCTTGAAGTGTCTGCATCGCAGGGAAGGGTTACAAGCAAGGACTCAGACTCTGAAGCCAAATGGCACGGCCCCGCCTCTGACACTTAATAGTAAAAGACTTGGTGCGTGTTACATGCGCCTCGGTTTCCCCCTTCTGGAAAGTGGGGGTGATAATGGTACCTACCAGTGGGGCTGTAGCTGGCACACTGAGGTGGTAGGCGCCCTCTAAGAATTAGGGAAAGGTCTTGGCAAAGGATGGGGCTCAAGGGTTAACAACAGGAGTTCCACATGGCCCTGCCCTCAGGGAGCCCACAGTCTACAGGGGTCTCAGTCACTGCCACTGTGATGTAGCCAGCGAGAGCTCAATTCAGGACCCTGAGAGTACTGAGGTCAGAACTCGCTTCTGCCGCTCGCTGGCTGTGCAACTCCCGGCTTCCGGGATTCACCTCCAACCCCTATGTTGCAGGGCTGCTGGTGGATTTGAAATACACTTTGCACCGTGTCTAGCAGGCAGTAGGCCTGCACCAGGCGGAGATGAGGGAGGGCACTCCACGTGGAAGGCCCGGCGAGAACAAAGGTGAGACTACTTGGTCCCTTGCGGCTGGAGCAGTGGGTGAAGGGGATGGGCTAGCTCAGCTGCGGGAGGCAGCTTCGAGGGAGGCTGTGGCCAGGCTTTCCTTTTCGCAGTTGATGAGGGGCAAACGGGACTGTGAAAGGCTTGAAACTGTCCCATAACGTTGCGACGGGAGCTCTTGCGTTGCTGGGGACCCCTGGGTCGGAGCCCACGAAAGACGGGGAGGAATTCTGGGAGGCGGCGGTGATCCTCCTGGTGGCCTGTGGTTTTTTGCTGTGTGGCGACACCCAGCGGCCATCACTCAGAACTGCAGGTGATAGACTGGTGCTGCCCTCATAAAGCTGGGGGGCTCCTGGAGGGAAGCGAGGAGAAGGCGCAGCTACTAGATCGCCCGGCCACCGGCCACCAGGTTCTCCAGAACAGAGGGGCCCGGCCTGGGCAAGGAGTGTTCGGGAGACCAAGGGCCCGGAGCTCGCAAGAAGCAGGAGCCTAGGGGCTGCTCACCTGGTGCTGGACCCAGTGCTGACCCCATCGCTGTGTGACTTTTGGACCTCTCACCTCTGGGCCTCAGTTTCTCTAACTCCCCATTCCCCCCTCCCCCCAGCCCTTGGCAACCCACAGGTGACTTTCTATCTCTATGAATTTAACTGCTCTAGGCACCTCATATAAGAGGAATCGTACAATATTTGTCCTTTTGTGTCTGGTTTATTTCACTTAGCATAATGTCCTTAAGCTTCATCCATACTGTAGCAGGTGTTGGAATTTCCTTCTGTTTTAAAACTGACTAATAGTCCCTCATATGTATATGCCACACGCTGTTTATCCTCTCATCTGTAGATGGACACTTGAGTTGTGTCTATCTTTTGGTTATTGTGAGTAATACTGCTAACATGGGTGTATAAGTATCTTGTTGAGTCCCTGCTTTCAATTTTTGAGGGGTGCACAACAAGAAGTGGAATTGCTAGAACTTACTACACTCATACTTCTGAAGTCTGTGTGCTGGAGGCTGGGGAAGGCACAAAGGGTAGTGTTCCCTGGCTTCAGGTGGGCCCCGAGGCAAGGGGGTTGCTCGGGGAGGAGAATGGAATCAGGTGTTGCCCCCAGGAAAGGCCTGGTCTGAGTCCATTTAGGTGAAAGAGGAAGAGGCAGGGATGCCAATGTCTTGGGTGAGCCGAGGTCACATCTCTACTCCTTTCTGAGCCGCTTCTGGAACTTGAGTTTGAGGTCTGCCTCTGGCACAAATAGTGCTGTGTGACTTTCCTTAATTAACCACACTCTCTGGTCCTGCTGCCTGTGAAAGAGGGAACTAGGCCAGAACTGGAGGTTTGGCTTGCTTGTTTTTAGTTTGAGATGTGTTGTTTATTTGACCTCAAGGTCTTGGAACTCTTTCTTCAAACAGACATTAAAATGATGACTGGCTCTGTGTCTCCCTCACCCCCCTCATCTGTGAGACAGCAGGACCCCAGCCCACCCTCTTTCCAGGTCCCTCCCCTTGTTACAGGAGAGTGTGGAGGGGAGTCTGCCTCACCCTAGCCCACACTCAGCCTCACCCTCTGGGGCCGGCTGGGCCAGCACTGGCAGTGTCTCCAGCCCAGACCCTGAGGTGTGTCTGTGGAGGGCACAGAGTTTGAGGAACAGAGCTCATCGAACCCTACATTCTGCCCACAGGAACACTGTTTCTGAACCCAGATTCTTCTAAGCCCACCTGACAGTCCTCATCCAGGCCAGGTGCCCCCACTCTGTGATCCAGGACGGAGCAACTTGAAACTGGAACGTGGCGTCAAGGGGGTCATGACAGGAAGGGCTGGTTGGAGCAACGCCAAGCCCACGGGCCCCTCTTGTCCGTGGCATGGGGGTAGCAGGGTGGCCTGGATTCGCACAGCCACCTCTTGGTTCAGCCCTGGGTGGTGGCGCTGCCCCGCTGAAGGGCTCAGCGGTTCTGAGGCTGAGGTGACTGGTTTGGGAGAAGTGGATCCAGAGGCTCCTGGGTCTGAACGGCGTGGTGTTAGGACAGGAGCCCTGGCTTTGGGGCCTCACCGACCTGCGTTTAGATCCTGGCTCCATCTAGGACAGTGTCCCAGGCCTCGCTTTCCTCCCTGTGACAGCAGGATGCCACCTGCTCCCTGGGCTGTTGTGAGAATGAAATGAGAACTGTAAGATAGGGGCTCAGTGTGACACCTGCACAGTGGGACCGGTGAGTGATGGGGGCTGTGATTATTAGGGGTGTAAACGTTGGGTCCAGGGAGCAGGCCAGCAGCCGGGCCAGGATGACTTCAGTTTTCACTATCGATTTTGCCCATTTGCAGCATCTCTGCACTGTGACTCGGGCCTCTAGGACGGCTGCTGCCTTAATGAGGCAGGAGAGGTGCCCGGGACTGGGGTCCTAAAACCCCCACCTTTAAAACGTGCCCTGGAGGCTCTGCTCACTGATCTGTTGCCACCAGGAACTGAAATAGCCCGAGTCTAACAGCCTAAGTCCAATCCCTCTCCGTCTCTGTCTTTCCTAAAGGGAAATGATTCCCTTGCTGGTTTGAGCGCTCTCTCCCCCACCTCCCACCAAGCTAGCATAACTTCCTGTAGTTCATTTCCACTCCCATCTGTAGATGTTTCTGGAAGAACTCTGCCGAGCATATTTGTTGGCTGTTCTGTTTCTGCCTGTTCTGTTCTTTTACTGTCTCCTCTGGGTGAACTGGTTGATCTCGCACAAGGTTTAAAAATTCATGACTCCCGGGGAAGATGGAATGAGATGGAGCAGAAAATAAGAACACAATCTCAGTTTTCCAGTGGGATAGAGATATTCTCATCAGTGAACAGCAAGAAACCGAGGACAGAGGTCAAGAGGGTGGCTTCTGGATACACAGAGATCTGGGTTTGACTCTCCAGCCCTGTTTTTCTGGGATCTGTGCTCTGGGACTCAACTCTACTAAGCCTGTTTCCTTACCTATATGATGAGGTCATGGTAGAACTCACACAGGCTGAGGACTCCAGAAAGATAATATTTAAGGGCTTAGCACATAGCCTGGCATAGAGAAGGCACTCAGTAAGTGCTTATGGTTATGTTACATTTCCCAGCCTCCCTTGCAGTTAGATAAGGACCATGTGGCCAGTTCTGGCCAATGTGCTGCATGAGGAATTGAGGAATGCCACTCTCAGTCTGAGGCAGTTATCAGTGGCTGTGAGTTTTCTACTCTCTGTGGGTGGAGACAGGAATGTCAGGATGGAAGAACCAACGGATGGAGGCAGCCTGGATCACTGAGTCACCTCCTGGAGGTCAGCTGCCCCAGAGAGCGGGCTTTCCCTCAGCAGACGGGGATGTGATAGAGAGAGCTTCAAGCCCCGGAGGTCTGGGATTTTGTTTGCTACTGCAGCATAAGCAAAGAACTGAAGATCTGAGGACTTTTGGGAAATAAGTTCAGATGTGATTCTGTGTATTAGTCAGGGTTCTCCAGGGAAACAGAGCCAATAGGATGTACAAGTGTTCCTAAGTGTGTATATATAGTGGAATATTATTCAGCCATAAAAAAGAAGGAAGTCCTGCCATTTGCAAGAACATGCATGGACATTGAGGGCATGATGCTAAGCAAAATAAGGTGGACAGAGAAAGGCAAATACTGTATGGTCTCACTTATATGCAATCTAAGAAAAACAAACTCGAGAATTCCCTGACGGTCCAGTGGTTAGGACTCCAAGTTTTCACTGCCAAGGGCCCGGGTTCAATCCCTGGTCAGGGAACTAGGATCCCACATGCCACACAGCGCAGCCAAAAAAAAAAAAAGAAAGAAAAAAGAAAAGAAAAGAAAAACTCATAGAAAGAGAGAGTAAATTGGTGGTTGCCAGAGGCAGGGCGTGGGGGTTGGGGGTGGGGAGGAAGTGAGTGAAGATGGTCCAAGGACACAAACTTCCTGTTATAAGATGAGTAACAGGGCTTCCCTGGTGGTGCAGTGGTTGAGAATCCGCCTGCCAATGCAGAGGACACAGGTTTGAGCCCTGGTCCGGGAAGATCCCACATGCTGCGGAGCAACTAAGCCCGTGCACCACAACTACTGAGCCTGCGCTCTAGAGCCCGCAAGCCACAACTACTGAAGCCCGTGTGCCTAGAGCCCATGCTCCGCAACAAGAGAAGCCACCGCAATGAGAAGCCTGGGCAACGCAACGAAGAGTAGCCCCCGCTTGCTGCAACTAGAGGAAGCCCACGCACATCAACAAAGACCCAATGCAGCCAAAAAATAAATTAAATAAATTTTTTAAAAATTATGGGCTTCTCTGGTGGCGCAGTGGTTGAAAGTCTGCCTGCCGATGCAGGGGACACGGGTTTGTGCCCCGGTCCAGGAGGATCCCACATGCCGTGGAGCGGCTGGGCCCGTGAGCCATGGCCGCTGAGCCTGCGTATCCGGAGCCTGTGTTCTGCAATGGGAGAGGCCACAGCAGTGAGAGGCCCATGTACCGCAAAAAAAAAATAATAAATAAAAATAAAATAAAAAATTAAAAAAAATTTTTAAAAAGAAAAGATGAATAGCTTCTGGGGAGCTAATGTACAGCATGATGACTACAGTTAACAGTACTGTTTTGTGCACTTGCAAGTGGCTAAGAAAGTAGATCTTCAAAGTTCTCGCCATGTACACACAAAAGGTGACTGTAAGATGATGGATATATTAATTAACCTTACCGTGGTACTCATTTTACAATATATGCATAGATGGAGCATGAGGGAACTTTCTGGGGTGATGGGAATTTCTGTATCTTGACAGGAGGTTGATGCAAGCATTTGTCAAAACTCAGCAAACGTAGAGTTAAGATTTGTGCATTTCACTGTATGTACATTTTACAGCAAAAGAGAAAAAAACTTTAAATACAAAATATCAAAGTCGAGTTAATGATACGCATTCTGAAGTATTTAGGGCAAGTGTTCTGATGTCTGTAATTTTCTTTGAAATGCATCCAAAAGTAGATGGATGAGTGGGTGGAAAGAGGGATGGAAAGATGGAGAGATATACAGCGAATCAAGTAGAGTGAAAAGTTAATGGTTATCTAAGTGCTGGATATATGGGTGCTTACCGTAAAATTCGTTCAACATTGCTGTATGTTTGAAATTTTTTATAATTTAGAAAAATTCAATAACATTTTACGTACTTATTTTTATAGTTACCTTTTTAATTTTTGCAAGTGACACTACTGATATGACTTTTTCCATTTACAGTGATGATGTAAGGTTTCCTTTTAAAATTAATTTGTCTAGGGAATTCCCTGGTGGTTCCAGTGGTTAGGACTTGGCGATTTCACAGCCAGGGCCCAGGTTCAATCGCTAGTCGGGGAACTAAGATCCCACAAGCTGTGTGGCGTGGCCAAAAGAAAAAAAAAAAGAGTTAAGAAAGATGAAATAAAATTAATTTGTTTACATAAAAAGGGGCTCAACTTAAGAAAGATAGCAAGTGAATATTAGTATAGATGGTGCATGGATACGGCAGAGCTCACGATGGCAATGAGCGAACAGGATAAGTCTGGGACAAGTGCGGTGCTGGGAAGTACACAAGTTCTGGGGCAACCTTGATTTACATCCTGTTTTGCTGCTTGCCAGCCGTGTGGCCAACGGCAAGCCTCTCTGAGTTTCAGTTTCCTCGTGTAGAAATGGGATAATGCGATCTCCTCTGAAAGGAGGCTTGTTGTGAGACGACCCAGGGAAAGCCTGGCTTGGGAGGCCACAGTAGAGGATGGACCCCAGCAGCCCTGGCTCCAGGGCCCTCTGGTGCATCTATTTCCTGAAGCATGCTTGGCTTTGAGAGTTCGCTTCTTTTAGCATCTCAGGTCCTCCAGACGCCTGGGCAGAGAACCAAGAACTCTCTCCACTTTCCACAGTGAGAAAGACAGATCTTATTCTTTAAAACCCTTCTCCCCAGTCCGAGGGCCTCCAGCCACCTGGAAAGAAGGGGACCAATCCTTCAAGCACACTGAACCACTGGAACTAGGGAAGGGGAAAAAAAATCTCAGGACAGCAGGAGACCCAAGAGGCCTCTGACCCCTGCAGACCCACAGCTCTTGCTGTTGGGAAGGTTTGCTTTGAGCTCTGCAATCAGATTGACACATCAATTTTTTTTTTTTTTTTTTTTTTTTTACTCATTTCTTAAATAATTGGGAACGCCTTCTACATGCCAAGTGATGTGCCAGGTACTATGGATCTCAGGTGAACAAAAATAGATCTAGTCCTGTCCTCATGGAACTTGAAGTCCGATGGGGAGACAGGCATTGATCAGAGAGTGATGGATTTAAAATTGAGATGTTAGGGAGGTCTTCTCTGAGGAAGTGGCACCTGAGCAGAGATCTGAAAGAGGATAGGAGTAAGAAGGAAAGGGAGGAAAGAGCACTCTGGGCAGAGGGAACCGTGCAAAGGTCCTGTGGTGGGAGAGGTCGTGGAGAGGATGAGAGGCTGAAGGAGCCTAGGAGGAGCTGGAGCACAAAAACTGAGAGTGGGACCAAGATGACGTTTAAGATGTGGGCATCCCTTGAACTTCCCTGGTGGCGCAGTGGTTGGGAGTCCGCCTGCCGATGCAGGGGACGCGGGTTCGTGCCCCGGTCCGGGAGGATCCCACATGCCGCGGAGCGGTTGGGCCCGTGAGCCACGGCCGCTCAGCCTGAGCGTCCGGAGCCTGTGCTCCGCGATGGGAGGGGGCCACGGCAGTGGCAGGCCCGCATAACGCAAGAAAAAAAGAAGAGATAAAAGAAGAAGAAAAAAAAGATGTGGGCATCCCAGGCAGGAACCTTAAAGGTAATGTTAAGGGTGTTCTTTTTTTTTTTTTTCACTGCCATGGGCCCGGGGTCAATCCCTGGTCGGGGAACTAAGATCCTGCAAGGTGTGCGGCACCCCCCAAAAAAAAGTGTCCATACCCTGGTGTGGGTGAGATCAGTGGAGGGTGTACAGAGAGAAAAAAGGAGGGCTCCTAGGACAGCATCATGAGGAACTTCAAATCTAATGACGGGGGGTGGGGGTGGGGTGGGGGTGAGATGCCTCCAAAGAGGTAGAGGTGTGGCTGAAAAGGCAGAAGGAAACAGAAGGAAATGCTGAATCATGAAAACCAAGGGACGGGGAGGTTTCTATCGTTGGTCAGAGGGAAAAGTAAAGCTTTGAATAATGTCCGCTGGATTTAGTAATGTGGAGGTCCTGGTGACCTTAGTGAGAGATGCTTTCATTCAAATAATGAGGTGGAAAGCTAGAGAGGTGAAGATGCGATAAGGAAAGGAGACAAGGAAGTGGTGATGAGTGTAGTCAACCCCTCGGAGAAGCTGACTTGTGAAGAGCAGGAAAGGAAAAGGTTTCATGTGCCAGTGGTCACGCTCACCCAGTCTTTCCCTAGACCTAATTCTTGAGCCTAACTTGTTTTGCTGGTTCCCCTCCTCAGTGTCTATCTTGAGGTACATTTAGAACAATAAATAGGAGGCAGGCCTTTAATCTGATCCTGTCCTGAGACACTTCATCTAAGGCAAAAGTCTTACTGGGCCTTTGTTGCCCAAAGCATTGCTTATATCTCATCTTTTTCTATTTAGCGTATAGATTTTTAACCCTGGAAGGCCCAAGACTTCTGGATTCTATTTCCTTTCATTCCTACTTGAACACCAGGTAATTCTTTGCTGAGCTCATCTCGTCCTTCTATATCCTCACCAAATGCAGCCAGTAGTAACCAACAGGGATGACTGGTTTTCTGCTTTCCGGCCTCTTCCTTGTGGGCTGCCAGCTTGGAAAACACATAGGGTACCTCCCCCGTCAGAGCAGGCATTAGTTTACCCAGTGTCTTGCTAGTGCAGAACACAGAACTCCTACTTTTCAAGGGTCCTACATCACTTTGATCGCTTCTGCCCAAGTGCTAAGCCAATGTCACCACGGGCGAGTAACTCAATTCCTCTGGGCCTGTTTCTTCATTGGCAAAATGAAGATAACAGTACAACTTACTTCATAGGGCTGTCATAGGAACTGAGTGAGTCAATGCAGGTATTGTGTTAGCCCAATGTGTGGTCTAGAAAAAGCACTCGGTACATGTTGGCTGTTCAAATAGTCGAGGAGGAATTACACGTGTTTGTATGAGACTGATACTAAGTTCACAAGAGTCTGATATACTAAGCAGCCTCCTTTTAAAAAGTATTATAGTGAAAAGTTCACCTGCCCAGGGGACAGGATACTCACTCATGCTGGTTGGTTGGTGATTTTTTTTTTTTTTTCTCTATAAGCAAATCTACACTGGAAGCCCAGTTACCATCTGTTATCAGTTACCAACAGCTATAATACTGTTGGTGACTGTATGCAGCTATAATGCTGCATAACAAATCACCCCCAAACTTGGTGGCTTAAAATAAGAAGAATTTGTTTAGCTTAAGGGTCTTTGGGTTTGCAGTTTGCACTGGGCTTGGCTGGGTAATTCTTCTGGTCTTGACTAGTGTCACTTACCTACCAGCTGACTTTGGCTAAGGGGAAAGGGATGACTTGGACACATGACTCTCATCCTCCAGAAAGCTAAGCTGGGCAGGCTTTCAGGTGGTGGCACAAGAGGTACACGAGCTCCAGCAAGCCCAATTGTGCCAGTGCTTCTCAAGGCCCTGCTTACTTCATGATAACCGACATCCCGTTGGCCAAGCAAGACCCTGGCTGACCCCAGGGTCAGAGGGGAGGGCCCTGCAAAATCACAGCAAAGGGAGTGGCTACAAGGGCTAAGAGTCTGCCAGACCCTCATAAAATTGATCGGTGAGAGTGAATTCAGAACAAGGGAAGCTATTTCTAGGATATTAAAAGTAGGTGTCTCAGCTCCACGGCCTGGTGTGGAGGTGCGCCTGTCACAGGAGGCTGGATGTCCCACGGCCCGTGCCCAGTTGAGTCAGTGCCTGAGACACACGGACCAATCATCACTTCTCTTCTGTTCGCTTACCCCTCCTTCAAAGGTCCTCCAGAGCATGCTCTGTCTCCTGGGCCTGGCACTAGGCCTAGCACATGGTGCTAGGGCTGACCACCTCTGCTTGTGAATCAGTGAAATAAAGAGTGAAATTATAGGGACTTCCCTGGCAGTCCGGTGGTTAAGTCCGTGCTTCCACTGCAGGGGACGTGGGCTCGATCCCTGGTCAGGGAACTAAGATCCTGCACGCTTTATAGCGTGGCCAAAAAAAAAAAAATCCTTCTCTGATCCCAGCATCTAGTGAAGACCGTTATAGCGTAACTTTCTAATTAGATTTCTGAGCGTCACTCTTCCTGTTTGGACCAAGCCCACTGCTGTTTCTATTTGCGCAGGAAACACAGCATCTAGTATAACATCTACTAAAACCTTCTCACTGTGCATGACTCTGCTTAGGGGTGGGAGCAAAGAGAGACAGGGGAGCAGGGGAGAGCCTGTGCTCTTAGGAGCAACCAGCAGTGGCTTGTCAGCAAAAGTGCTGGAGCCAGTGGGCGCAATAGAGGTTGGACAACTCAGCTGGGGGCCCTGGAATGGGGTCCACATAGTCTTTCCGACCAGCCACATCCAGGTCTGAGACAGCCTGTGGCTTGGAAGGAAAAGACGGATAGTGACAGCAAGACCCCGAAAGCTTCCATCCTCATCTCTGCTGCTCAAGGTAAGGATGAAAGCCTTGAAGCAGAGCAGAGATCGAGCCCTGCCCCTGGCCCCCCGAAAATCCAAAGGCAGTCTCTCTGAACTCCAGACCATCACTTGGAGAGCTAGGTTGCACCTGTCCTGCTTGGAGGGCTCAGGTGTTCGGGCTGGAACTGCTGAGGCTGTGATACCATCTCTACAAGAGTCAGGGCCCGAGGGGGAGGGGGGAGCCTATAGGGAACCGAGAGGGGGTCTCCTCGAAGGACTCTGCACAGCAGTCCTCCATGGACCAAGGCAAGATGCAGGTGACGAGTCAGGAGCAGAGGAGTAATGACGACAGTTCCGTGTTTCAAGGTAGCAGACGGGGCCTCGGTGCACAGGCCCTGGAGGCCCACTGCCTGGCTTCCAATTCCAGCTCCCACGCTTCCCGCCTGCGGCTTCCAGCAAGCCGCTTCATCTCACCGGGCCTCACTTTCCTCACCTGGCCGAGGGAATGATAGTTGTGCCTGTCTCATATCCCTGTTGTGAGGCCTGAGTGACGTCATTCGAGGCATGCTCTTAGCGGTGCTGGGCGTGCCTTCGGCCAACACCACCACTAGCCGTGATTACGAGTGTCGCTCAGGTGCCAGATGCTGTGATGAGCACTTCACACAGGTGACTTATTTAGTCCTTACACCCACACGTGAGGTGGTTCTTTGACTTTCCTTTCTACAGATGAGAGACACAGAAGCGTGGAGGTACAACGTGACCAACCCAACTGACCAATGGGAGAGCCAGGACTCTACCTTAGGCCTGACCCCCAAGCAGCTGCCCTGAACTGCTCTGCTCTATTTCTCCAACACATGTCCCAGGGCATCACCAAATGTGAACATTTCACCACATACTAACTGAAATCCACTGCGAAACAAAATGTACATCTTCACATCATAATTTGCTTTTTTAACTCTACATGCTGTGATGTGTAGTTACGTAAAATGTGTTCACATTGTCCTTTTAAAGAGAACGTTCTCCTCCTTGGCGGGAATATCTGAATTCAGGCGAGACCTGGGACCTAGAAAAAGACTACCTCTCAGGTTACGAGGAGGTAGATTTCTCCTCTGCACGTCTTCTCCTTGGACGCCTGATGGTATCTTGGATAGCTTCAACTTTTCCACCATCTGCCCTGAAATGTCCGACTGCTGACAGACATTTGTTTCTTAAAGGCAAAGGAGCGCTCCAATCCTTGCCTCAGGTCACCTGACTAGGGAAGAGCCTAACGCCGGTCCTCAGTGCCAGAGGGTTCACTGGGAAACCGAACAAGGTGGCTTGACTGGGAGCTGAGCAGCACCCTCAGCTTGTCAGCTGCAGGATGGCAAGTCCTCCATCCTCAGATACGACGGGCTGTACCAATAAGATGCTGTCAGTGCAGGTCTCCCAGCCCTGCTTGCCATTTAAGGCTGCGTGAACTTCCCCATCATGGAAACTTCCTGTCTAGCCACGATAGCAGATGGATGGAAAGATAAAAGTAAGACTCTCTACTCCCCCAGTGGAATCTTTCCCTGGGGATGTTTAAAAATATGAACAAGGTTTGGGTCAGTGCCACCCTCACTGAGCTGAAGAGACAGAGCAGATGACCTCCAGACGACGGCCAACACCAGTCAGAGGTGCCTCTGCGATGACCCCGACAGATATGCCCATCTAAGGCTCAGGGTCGGGCAAAAGGGATTTGGCTTATGGATTCTGAAGACTTAAAATGATTAAGAGAGGAAATGATGGGGAGAGGACAGCTTTTACTGCCCCAGTTTGACGTCTGATGTGGGAGCTTGTGCGCCAGGTCTCGTGAGACCACTTCAGATGGGACAGGGCAGGGCCAGACGCCTGGGTGCCCCACAGAGGCTCTGAATGAGGTCAGTGAGCAGTGATGTGTCACAGGGAGAGGAATAAGTCCAGCTTTGTTCATCACAGATCTTGCGGGGCCGCTGGCCCTTGCAATATGTTTATTAATTTTTAAAAAATGTCCTGTGGCTGGCCTAGTTTTACTTAATGCCTAATAAAGGGAAAAACTGTTTACATAGCACCCCTGGTCTGACACTGAGCAGCTGAAGTTAAGCAAGATCCTTCACTTTCAGAGATGACACAAGACAGCAGCCTGGGAAGAAAACATCTCCTTTAGAAGCATGCCATTCCCAGGTCAAAGTGGCAGCAGCTGAACGTTATGTTAAAAAAGACAAAATCAGGGTGAGGAGAGATCAAACCCCAGGGGGATAAAGCCCAGGCTGCATACTTGGCTGCTGGGATCTGTTGCACAAGAGTCCAGGATAGATGCGTAAGTCGCTGCCCAACGCATGTGCACTTCTGACAGTCCAGACATCTCTCTGCATAAACTCTGTTTAACATTCTCCACACAGTACATCAGGTGAGGCCCGAGAGATTGGCCAGAGCCTGCGCTGAGCTCCCAGGGCGATCGATGTCTGCTTCTGCCGCCATTTCTCACCCCCATTCCTGGCTCAGGTGACAGTGCTACAGATTTTTCCATCGAAGTTCTTGACACCAGAGGGTCTGCTTTCTCTCCAGTCTTTACTGGCTGGTAAGACATCCCCTGGTTCCTAACAGGTCTGGTTTTCTACCTGCAGGACTCTGCCTTGCATGAAGCTCTGGTGACCTCGCTGACATGGCAGGCCATTTGTGTTAGGACACAGCTCCTAGATCTCAGGCTGAGGCCATGACCTAACGCTGCCACCTAATATCTACCGAGAGCTCACCGCGTGCTGGGGACCACGGAAGAGCTCCGTGTGCTTTATCTCTTCACGTCTGATCTTCACAGATAGTTAGACAGGGAGCATCATCATCCCCACTTTATAGATGAGGAAATCGAGGCTCAAGCCAATTCATTTATCCAGACAGTAAGCAGCAGAGTCAGGATCTGACTTGTAACCAGTTCCTACCCTCACTTTACGAGAGCTACCGTGGGTGGCCAAGTGCGTACTTTGGGAGGCACCTGGCAGCTTCCTGTTCCCCGTGTCAGCGGTCCCCAACCTTCATGGCACCAGGGACCAGTTTCATGGAAGACAATTTTTCCACAGATGGTGGGGGGGTGGGGCATGGTTCAGGCGGTAGTGCGAGCGATGCACAGCGGCAGGTGAAGCTTTGCTCACTCGCCCGCCGCTCACCTGCTGCTGTGTGGTCCGGTCCCTAACAGGCCGTGGACCAATACCAGTCCATGGCCGGGGGGTTGGGGACCCCTGCCCTATGTGACACACAGGTCATGGCTCAGAACCGTCAAGTTTCTCTGCTGTAACCTCCCAAAGCGTAGACTTCTACACAGTTTCCACCAGTAAGGTAGCATGTCCTGGAAGAAAGTTCATGAGCTTTGGAGACAGACTGAACTGAGCAAGATTCTGGCTTTCTGACTGAGTAGTGACTTCATCTTGGACAAATCACTCTCTCTGAGCCCACTTTCTCATCTACAAAATAGGTGTGACACCACTTGTCTGCAGGAGAGCTGTGAAGCTCTACTGAGATCGTGTGAGTAAATAAAGGCGGGTTCTCTCCTCAGCCAGGGACACTGAGGGGCAGGCAGGACCACGAGGACGCTCCGTGGGGACCGCGAAGCTCAATAGTGCTGGAAACGTGTGCTTCCTGCCTGCGCGCAGCTCTGTGCTCACCAACCGCCTGCCTAGCGATTCAGGCCTGCCTTCCTCCGATCGCACCTTTGATGGTCCTGGCCCAGTCTGGGTGATGGCCGTTCTGATTGGATTACAGCTCCTAGGGGAAAATTCCTCCAGTGAGACTACCCTCCTGGCAATGTCGAAATCTTCTAGTCCTAGAGCTAAACACTTTCAGCTAATTCATCCTAACATATTATTTCTTATGCATTATTAGTTTGTCAACTAAAATGATCGTGGAGACTGTAGAAATATAGAAAATGTTTGCTATAGTGCTGCACGAAGCTAAAACCTACGACTGTGACCTTGTAAAGCTCTATAAACGTATGCCTGTGGATTACATGAGAAGAGACAAAATTAAAATAATTGTGTGAGGGCTGGGGAGTTGTGATTTTCCTTTTTAAAATACTCTTTAATATTCAATTATCGTTCAATTTACAAAGTGAGCATTTTAGAGAAAATCGGATGAGGATGCGTGCCCACACCATTCCTGCCCACTGCCCTCATCTGCCTGCTGGGCCTTTGAAGGATTCCGCTCAGGGGGCCTGGATCAGCTTCCCTTGGCAGAAAGAACCATCCCAGGTTGGAAGGGGGAATTTCACTGGAACAAAGCCCTGGGTCACCCGGGGAGCTTTCCACACAGCACGAAGAGCTGGCTGCCCCTCTGCACTGAGTTCACTCTGGCTGAAGCAACAAGCTGGCGCAACCGCTTCCCTACAGCGCCCTCCTGTGGAGCCAGAGAAAAGTTGGGCCCGAACACCGGTAACTTAGACAAACCGCTCTGAGGCTTAGAACGGAACCACAAGGTCTTAGAGTGAGATACACTGAACATTTACATGTCCTCAGGAGAGAGGCGGGTCCATCACTGGAGGCAGGACCAATGGTCTGGGTGGGCTGAGCGTCTAAGGAGAAGCAGGACATCAAGGCCAATACCCATCATAAGCAGTGAGCATCCGCAGACCGAGGCTAGGCAGGCAGTGGCCCTCAGCTCAATGTGGCTTTTCAAAGAGGTATTCGAGATCTGGGGCCCGCAGTCGCTGCTCTCTGTTTTTGTTCTTAGCAAAGTCTCTCAGCAGGGCCATGACTTCGTTTTCAAATATTTCTGGGGCTGGCTTTGCCTCTGCAAGAGAAGGATGGGCAAAAAGAATTACGTTGGTCAGTCAGTTGCCAGGTATAAGGATCTTGAAACTTGAAACTCTGGCCTTGGCCAAAAAGCACAGTGGATACACAGAGCAGCTCCATTCTTCCTCTGAATATACACGGCAGCCTGTACCGTGGGGTGGCAACCTACAGCAGCCAGTATTTGTAAAGAGCTTTACTGGGACAGCTGCTCTCACTTGTTTACGTACTGTCCGTGGCTCCTTCTGTGCTACGATGGCAGAGCTGAGTAGTTGCCACAGAGGCCATATGACTGCAAGACGATGACATTTACTATCTGGTCTTCCATGAGCAATTCTGCTGACCCCTGGCCTGTCCAACCTTGGCCGTACTGTTTTGCTCTGCATTTGGTACTTCAGTTGTTTTCTGAGTACTGTGTTTTCCCTTCTAGCCTATATATTTCCTGAGGCAAAAATCATTGGATGTAAGTGACAACGACTGATAACTCTAGTAAACTTAAGTATGAAAGAATTTACTGGAAAGCTAATAGAGGCTCCCCAAATTAACATGACCCTGGAGAACCAGATTTGCATGGAGAGGCAACAAAGGCACGGAGAGCAGACAGATGAGGATGCCAGCCTCAGGCCAGCAGAAGAGAGTCTGGCAGGATGCTGCTCACCTCTGGATCTTTCTTTCCAACCGTGAGATGCTCACTTAAGGTTCAAATTACAAGCGAAGCCTCCCACTGGGAAACCTTAGGTAATATGCTTTGGAATTACCCTCCTAGCAAGACTAAGTACAATGCTAGGAGAGGGAATTCCCCCAAACAAAGCTTGATTTCCCCTCACTTGGCACAGAGCCTGGCATCTGTTTTTTTGTGTGTGACGACCAGAATAAGATCAAGGAGGTTTAGGCGCCCCCCAGGATGCTGAAAGTTGGAAAGAACATTATACTCATCCCAACAAGAAAAAGTCAGATCAAGTAGAACTATCACAACTTTCTGAAGTCATCAGAGAGCTGAGGTCACAGGGCACCCAAGAGAATAAAATCTAAGCAAAGAGAGGCCCCTCAAAGGAGAAAATGGATATGAACACATGCTCACTTGAGAGAGGGCACAGGAAGACGAGACACTGGGCACATACAAACAGGTAAGAAGAATTTAGCTAAAACTGTTCATCAGCTGCTGAAAGCCAAGTAGGCTAGCATGAGAGGTGCAAAAATCTCTGGGAGACACAGACACAAGGAGAATTTGCCCCAACGTGCAGGTTCTTCTCAACAATCCCCCACTAAGTATGCGCATGACAAAGACTGTGTCCAGAGCAGGAAGCTGGAGAAAGCCTCCCTCAGTGATACAGGCCAGGAGGAGGGGAGCGGCCAATACTGCCCGCCCACCCACAAAAGCACAATGCCCAGCCTGGCCCTTCCTTCTCCGAAGAACAAAAGCCTCAAGGGGCTGGGAGTGGATCAGCGAATCCTGTCTCCTACAGGGCACATGTGAGGACACATTTGGGCTGGTGGAAGGGTAAAAGAAAAAAATCCTCTACCCTGATGGGACCAGCAGGATCACTGAGAAAGCTCACCCCCAAGACCCATGGCCACAGGGACCAATGGACCAGGATAATAGAGAATACCCTCCCTTCCCCAAAGCAACAAGCACCAAGTGGAAATCAATAGGTATCTACAGCTGGGAGAGGGCAAGAGCAGCATGGAGAGAGATCTCCTTGAAGCACAGAAATACAGGAGGAGGCACATGGTAACAATAGGGGCTGGTGGTGAACTGAAGGGAACCAAAGCAATCACAAAATCCAAAGTAAGCTTAACTCCTAACTAGACTGACTCGATTCCCACTCCGACTGCTCCGCGGAAGGATCATGCCCATTTCTAAGCATAAAGACCATTTCCCTCAGTTTCTAAGCATCATGCCCATTTCTAAGCCCATTTAGATCATGCCCATTTCTAAGCCCATTTCGAAGCATAAAGACCATTTCCCTCAGTTTCTAAGCATCATGCTAAGCATCATTTTCTAAGCATAAAGACCATTTCCCTCCCTACTGTCTCACTCATGATGTCTAACATTTAATCAAATGTGTCTAACACCCACACAAAAGAAAAGTGAAAAACAACACACTGTGAAAGGACAAAGCAATCAACAGAAACAGACTCAGGGATGACGTGGATGTTAGAACTATTAGACAGGGGATTTAAATAAAGTAACTATGACTATTATGTTAAAGGTGCTAGTGGAAAAAGTAGGAAAAGTGCATGAACTGATAAGGAGCTCCAGCAGAGGTGGAAACTGTGAAAGTCAAATGGAAATGTTAAAAATAAAAATAGAAATATAGTAGCCCACAAGCAGAATGGACTCATCATAATATTTAATGGTCAAGGAAAGAATTAGTGAAGTGGAAGAAAGGTCAATAAATATTATCCAGTACAAATTACTCAAACTAACACATGAAAAGAAAAATAAGAGTAAAAGACACAAAACACAGAATCCAAAAGCTGTGGGACAATATCAGTCTAAACCAAGTGTAACTGGAATCCCAGAAGGAAAAGAGGAAGAAAATGAGGCAGAAGAAACATATGAAGAGATAACGGATGAAAAATTTCCAACAATAACATAAGGTAGGAAACACAGATCCAAATCCAGCTCAATTCCTAACCAGACTGACTCGATCCTGCGTACTAACAGCCTCACAAAAGAAGAGTGCCCATGTAAAGTGCTGAAAGAAATAATTGTGGGGACTTCCCTGGTGGTACAGTGGTTAAGACTCCGAGCTCCCAATGCAGGGGGCTTGGGTTCAATCCCTGGTCAGGGAACTAGATCCCACATGCATGCCACAACTAAGAGTTCGCATGCTGCAACAAAGGAGCCGGTGAGCCACAACTAAGGAGCCCACCTGCCACAAGTGAGACCCAGCACAGCCAAGTAAATAAAATAAATAAATAATTTTTTTAAATAAAAGAAATAATTGCGAACCTGTAATTCTATATCCACTGAAAATACCTTCTGAAAACAACAAACAAAAGCTGAGAGAATTCATAATAGCCAACCTACACTACAAGAAATATTAAATGAAGTTCTTCAAGCAGAAGGAATATGATACCAGAGAAACACGGATCTACATAAAGAAATGAAGATCTCCAGAGATGATTAAAATGAAGGTAGATATACTGTACCTTATACATAATATGTGTTATATGTTACATACATATTTATATATAATGTGTTATAATTTACTTATTTATAAAATACAAAATACAATGTATTTTCTCCCTTATTTTAAATTGCTCTAAAGATAACTGTCTAAAGTAAAACAACAGAAATGTAGTGTAGATGTACAACGTAAGTAAAAGTAAAAAGTGTGACAACAAAAGCACAAAACATGGAAGAGAGAAATTGCAGTGTACTACTGAAAGTTCTTACATTATACATGAGGCAGTATACTATTCCTTTTTTTTTTTTTTTTTAGTATACTATTCTTCAGGGTAGACTATGATTAATTAAAGATGTATACTGTAAATCCTAGGGCAATCACTAAAAAAAATTATAGAGAGATATAAATGATAAACCAATAGTGGAGGGGCTTCCCTGGTGGTCCAGTGGTTAAGATTCCACGCTCCGAATGCAGGGGGCACGGGTTTGATCCCCCTACATGCCACACAGTGCGGCCAAAAAAAAAAAGAAAAGAAAAAAAAAATAATAGCTGAGATAAAATGAAATTTTAAATACCCCCCCAAAAAAAATCCATGGTAACAGAGGGGGAAGAGAACAAAGAACAGACAGCAGAAATAGGAAACAAAAAAAAAGATGGTAGATTTTAGTTCAACCACACTGGTAATTAATTATGTGTAAATGGCCAAAACACACCAATGAAAAGATAAAGACTATAAGATTGGATAAAAAAGAATGATTATATATGCTATCTATAAGAAGCTCAACTTAAAGACAAAGATAAATTAAGAGAATGGTGTGGTAAGCAGCCTTCTAGGCTGGCCCTCAGTATCTCCCACTCCCCTGTGTACAAGCCCTGTATAATCCCCAGGACTGTGAATATGATGGTCTTCACACCCATGACTGGGTTATGTTATATGGCACAGTCAGGACAGGAAAATTATCCAGGTGGTTCTGACCTAATCACGTGAGCTCTTTAAAAGCAGAATCTTCCCCAGCTGGTGGCAGAAGGGGACGTCAGAGAGATCTGAAGCATGAGAGGGATTCCACGTGAGGGAGGATCTCCAATGCTGAGACAGAGGGGCCATGTGGCAAGAACCTGAGAGCAGCTTCTAGAAGTTGAAAGACATTAATGGCAAGCAAGACAACCAGGATCTCAGTCCTACGCCTCAGGGAATGAATGCTCCCTGAAACCTGAATGAGCTTCCGGGCAGGAATGTAGAAGAGATGACGTTGATTTCAGGTTGTGAGGTCTCGGCACAGCTTCTGACCTACAGGACTGTGCGCTAATAAATGGTTGTTGCTTAAAGTCACTAAAGTTTGTCGTAACAATAGAAAAGTAATATAAATGGACAAATATATACCATGCAAACACTAATCAAAAGAAAGCTGGAGTGTCTACTATCAGACACTTTGGAACTACCAGCAATAAAGACAGACATTATATAATGATAAAGGACTCAATTCATCAAGAAAATCGAACAATCCTAAATATGTCTTCACATAACCACAGAGCTATAAAATATAGGAAGCAAAAACTGTGAGAACTGAAAGGAGCAATAGACAAATCCACAATTATAGTTGGGGATTTCAACACTCCTTATTAATTGATAGAGAGTACAGACAAAATCAACCAGAATACACAAGACATGAAGAACGGTATCAGCCAACTTGACCTTGTTGACATTTACAGAAAACTTCATCAACAAGTGCAGAACAACATGTTGTGTTCAAATAAATGCACATGGAACATTTATTAAGATATACACATTTCAGGCTTCCCAGGTGGCGCAGTGGCTGAGAATCTGCCTGCCAATGCAGGGGACACGGGTTCGAGCCCTGGTCCGGGAAGATCCCACATGCCATGAAGCAACTAAGCCCGTGCGTCACAACTACTGAGCCTGCGTTCTAGAGCCCATGAGCCACAACTACTGGAGCCCACGTGCCACAACTACTGAAGCCCACACGCCTAGACCCTGTGCTCCGCAACAAGAGAAGCCACGGCAATGAGAAGCCCGTGCACCACATTGAAGAGTAGCCCCCACTCGCCACAATTAGAGAAAGCCTGTGCGTAGCAACGAGGACCCAACACAGCCAAAGATAAATAAATATATTTTTTAAAAAAAAGATATACACATTTCAGGCCATAAAACAAATTTTAAGAAATTTAAAAGAACTGAAATTATATAGCATACATTCTGTGGCAACAACGGAATCAATAACAGAAAAATACCTGGAAAATCTGGAAATATTTGAAAATTAAACATACTTTTAAATAACTCACAGGTCAAAGAGGAAGTCACAAGGGAAATTAGAAACTATTTTGAGTTGAATGAAAATGAAAACACAACACACCCAAATTTGTATCATAAGGCTAAAGCAGTGCTTGGAAATTTATAGCATCAAATGCTGGTGGTGAAACAGAAAACAAAAAACCCAATTAAAAAAAAAGGCAGGAGGAAGATTTAGGGACACAACACCAAAGAGGTATGAATGGCAAATGACTTGAAAAGACCCTCGGGACTTCCCTGTTGGTCCAGTGGGTAAGACTCCACGCTCCCAGTGCAAGGGGCCCAGGTTTGATCCCTGGTCAGGGAACTAGATCCCACATGCCACAACTAAAAGATTCCGCGTGCCGCATCGAAGATCCGGCATGCAGCAACTAAGACCCGGTACAGCCGAATAAACAAATAAATATTAAAAGAAAAGAAAAGAGAAGACCCCCAATATCCTTAGTCATTAGGGTTGTGCCAACTATAACTATAGTGACACATCACTACATGCCTCTTAGAATGGCTAAAAACAAAAACAAATTAAACCCTGACAATACCAAGTGTTGGTAAAGATGTGGAACATCTCCTTCTCCCCTCTCACTCCGTCCTGGGCAATCACTGGTCTGTTTTCTGCTATGTAGTTTTGCCTTCTCCAGAATACGATATAAATGGAAATCATACAGTGTAGAGTCTTTGAGTCTGGCCTCTTTTACTTGGCATAGGAGTTGACAAACAATGGCATACTGCCCATTTCTGTATGGCCTGTGAGCTTAGAATGATTTTTTTTTTTTTTTTTTTTTTGCGGTACACGGGCCTCTCACTGTCGTGGCCTCTCCCGCTGCGGAACACAGGCTCCGGACGCGCAGGCTCAGTGGTCATGGCCCACGGGCCCAGCCACTCCGCGGCATGTGGGATCCTCCCGGACCGGGGCACGAACCCGTGTCCCCCGCATCGGCAGGCGGACTCTCAACCACTGCGCCACCAGGGAAGCCCTAAGAATGATTTTTAACCGGTTGAGGGAAAAGACTCAAAAGAATATTTCATGACACATGAAAATTATACGAAATTCAAATATTAATGTCCATCAATAAAGTTTGCTATAATGTTAAACATACATTTACCATACAACCCCGAAACCCTTTTCCTGGGCATTTACCCAAGAAAAACTAAAACCTACATTCACAAAAACCTGTATGCAAAGATTTACAGTTTAGGCTTTATTCATAGTTGCCCAAAACTGGACATATCCTAATGTCCTTCAACTGGTCAGCAGATAAACGAACTGTGGTACATCCACACGTTGCAATTCCACTCAATACAAAAGAATGAACTATTGGGACTTCCCTGGTGGTGCAGTGGTTAAGAATCCGCCTGCCAATGCAGGGAACACAAGTTCGATCCCTGGTCCAGGAAGATCCCACATGCCGCAGAGCAACTAAGCCCGTGCGCCACAACTACTGAGCCTGCGCTCCAGAGCCTACATGCCGCAATTACTGAGCCCACGAGCCACAACTACTAAAGCACGCATGCCTGGAGCCCGTGCTCCACGACAGAAGAAGCCACTGCAGTAAGAAGCCCATGCACCGCAACAAAGAGTAGCCCCCGCCCGCCACAACTAGAGAAACCCTGAGCGCAGGAATGAAGACCCAATGCAGCCAAAAAAAAAGAATGAACTACTGATACAACAACATGGATGAATATCAAATGCACTATGCTAAGTCAGGGACAAATATTTTCTATAAAGGGCCAGGGCTTTCTATAAAGCCCCCTCTGTGGGCTTTCTAATGGTTATATAAGCCTCTAGACCCTGTACTGTCACACTTCACACTTGGAACCTATAGAATAGCTTCTATTTTAAGGTACACATAGTGAGTGGAAACACAAAAACAGGAGATGCAGAGTGACAGAAATGGATGAGATGTCTCCTAATATCTATTCTCCCATTTTTCCTTGATAATAGGATTCCCAATTTAGCTGGGCACGTGGAATAGGCTACATTATTTCTTCCTTATGGCGAGGTGTAGCCATATGACTAAAGTGTGGCAGGTGGAAAATAAGTGGAATTATGGTGTATAATTTCTTGAGAAGGATCCATAAAAAATGGGGTGCACTCTCCTACCCTTTTTCCCTGGCTGAAATATGGACATGCCTCAGCAGCCATGCTGGGGCATGAGGCAGCCCTACACAGGCGGAGGGTGAAGGAAAAGCAAGTCAGGAGGAATCTGGCCTTCGTGACTCTGAAACCCCTCTGTGTATTCTGGAGATCTACCTCTGAACTTCTGTTATGAGAAAGAGAAACATAGTTCTGTCTTCTTTAAGCCATTATTGTTTGGGGTATTTTTACTCACAGCCAAAGCTAACCCTAACTATACACAATGAGAATTCATTCCTCACAAAGGTGGTGCCAGAGTGAGACTCCTGAAGACCTCGTGCTATGCAGCCTGAGCTGTCTCATTCCACTCCATTCCGGGCCTGGTTTTCTTCAACCTTCCCTTTGATAAGTTTTGTATGGAGCTTCCCATACAATTCCACTAAATTCCCTTTTTTGCTTAAGTTAGATAGAATAGGTTTCTTTTGCTTGCAAAGAACCTTACCTCATAAAACAAATTTTGCACGCTTTGGAAAAAATCTGAAGAGTGTTTGGGTTGAGTGTCTACTACATGATAAAAGAAAAAAAAAATGCCCAGGATACCATTCCAGACTCAAATCAGCCCAAGTCATCCTATTTTTCACCTTATGTTGCTTATCATGCCTAGTACCTGTAGCCCAGTAGTAAATATCCCAGTCATTACTGGGTTCATTAATCAGGCGATCATAGAGGTTCAGTTGTTTCTCTGTCATGTGGTGCAGATGTGCCTTAGCGAAGAGGCTAGAAACAAGAAAGAAAAAGAAGTTGAAAAGCCTGCCTCCGGTCCAAGAGAAGTGCTATCCCAACTCCTATCCCCTTACCTGAGAAGGATGCAGTTTTCCAGCATCCCCCTCTTCCTGCTCTCATAGAGCAGCCGGGCCCTTTTGGTTTCTATGGATTCATCAGTTCGCTCCTGCCATGGAGGCAAAGGGATTTCAATCATGTCCTTCTGGGAATCTGTCGGGCTGTCACCTCTGTAGCAGCGTCTGAATGATGTCACTCTGAGTGAAGGAGACACTAGGTGGCGTCTTGACAGAGCAAGCACCTGAAACAAGTAAGTCACAAATATCACAGGTTTTTTTTTTTTTTGGCCTCGACCTGCGGGATCTTAGTTCCCCGACCAGGGATCGAATCTGCGCCCCCTGCAGTGGAAATGCAGAATCTTAACCACCGGACCACCAGGGAAGTCCCCACAAACATCTTTTTAACAAGGACGACCATCTTTGTCATTCACTCAACACTTACTAGGTGCAAAATGCATTTGATCTCCTTCAGTCCTTAAGAAGTTATGCTGATTTTATAATAACTATAAATGGAGTTTAATCTTTAAAAATTGTGAACTACTACGTTGTACCCCTGAAACTTATAAAATACTGTAAATCAACTATACCTCAATAAAAAAAAAAAGAAGTTATGCTGATACTGTCCCCGCTTTACAGCTTAGGAAGCTGAGGCTCGGAGAGGCTGAATGACTTACCAAGTTCACCCAAACAGTAACTACTGTGAAGACTGGAACCACCCGTGACTGCAAACATGTTCTTAACCAGTGTCTTTCCAGAACCTCTCCAGCAGAAATATTTTCTCTTTCCTTTGCATTCCCTTAAAATTCTTACAATATGGTTTGCATTCTAATCACCTGCCTGTGTTAAAATCTGAGCATACGGTGATGGTATGGCCCCTAATTCCCCAAAGTTTCCCAATCTAGAGAAGGGCAAAAACTATCAAGATGCAACGAGGGCTTCCCTGGTGGCGCAGTGGTTGAGAATCTGCCTGCCAATGCAGGGGACACGGGTTCAAGCACTGGTCTGGGAGGATCCCACATGCCGCGGAGCAACTGGGCCCGTGAGCCACAAGTACTGAGCCTGCACGTCTGGGGCTTGTGCTCCGCAATAAGAGAGGCTGCGATAGTGAGGCCCACGCACCGCGATGAAGAGTGGCCCCCACTTGCCACAACTAGAGAAAGCCCTCGCACAGAAACGAAGACCCAACACAGCCAAATAAATAAAATAAAATAATAAATTTATAAAAACAAAAATGTATAAAAAAAGATGCAATGAGAAGGTGGTGACGTCAGCAAGATGGTGGAACAGGAAGTCCCACACTCTCCTTCTCCCACGGAGACACAAACTACCCAACAATACACCGACCAATTCCCTTTATGAGAAATCCAGAAACCAGCTAAGAGGCTCCTGAACCTCAGGTGAGCACAAAGCCAGCTGCACTGCAGCTGGAAGAAAAATTCATGGTACTCATTCAACATAGTCCCTCCCCTATGCCCTGGCTTAGCCCAGTGCAACTGGAGAAAATTCTCAGCTCCTGGCTTCTCCCTGGGAGGGAAAGAAAAGACTGAAACATACACCCAACATGCAGCCTTTCAGGGGGATGCCCGATCGACTAGTGTCTGTCTTGTCTGAATCTAAGTGTGACGGAAAAGACGCCAGGTTGGGGGCTGCTGAGAAATAGGTGAGGGTTTGGACTAGCATACACTCACTCGCCATCGTCCCTACCTGTGGCTTAGCACAAAACAAGCAGAAGAAAACCCCCAATTCCTGACTCCTACCTGGGGAGGAAGAGGTAGAATGTGTGTCCTACGTTCCAGCTTTTCGGGGAGCTGCCTGCGAGAATGGCTTCTGTCTTGCCTGTCTCAGAGCACTGACAGGACCCAGCATACTCTAGATATTTGGGGTCCTCTGAAAACCAAAGAGAGCTGGCCGGCTTGCTGCTGCTTCTGAGGACCTATGGTACAGCCGACAGAGGCCAATGGAAAGAAAGGAGGAGCATGCATCCAAAACTCCTGCTTTTCAAGGAGCTGCACAAGGGACTGGTTTCCGTCTTGGCCAACCTGCAGCGCTCATGGGACCTGGGATACTCTGAAGCCTGGGGGCTGCTGAGGAGAGCTGGGAGGCTTGCGGCAGCTCCAGAGAACCTGTAGTACCATAAAGAGACACCAGAGGGAGCAAGAGATTATGAGCTCGTGAAAAAAGAAGCCAGCAAATCCCTCTAGTTGGGAATCTACGTGCACAAATCTAGAGAAGACATTTCTACACAAAAGGTTTGATAGGCCCCCAGATTCTCTACCTGGACCGACTGGCAAAGGTCTTTCCTTGTACAAAGTCAGTCCAAAGAGACTAGGAGAGGTGGTTGTTTTTTCAAATGCATGGATCTAAGCACAAAGTTGCAAGGTGCATGAAGAAATGGCAAAACAAGGCCTAATCAAAGAAATAAAACAAACTTCCAGAAACCAACCCTGGAAACAGAGGTATACGAATTACCTGACAAATAACTCAAAATAAATGTCATCAAGATATTCAATGAACTGAGGAAAACAATGCAAGAACAAAATGAGAATATCAATGAAGAGAAATATTAAAAAAAAAAAAACAAAAACAAAATTTTGGAGATGAAGAATGACCAAATTGAAAAATTCACTACAGGGGTTAAATAGCATACTTGATCAAGCAGAAGAATCAGTGAACTCAAAGACAGTTTATTTGAAACTACCCGATCAGAGGAAGAAAAAGAATGAAAAAGAGTGAAGTATGCTTAAGGGACTTATAGGACATCATCAAGCAGACCAATATAAATATTATGGGAATCCCAGAAGGAGAAAAAAGAGAGAAAGGGGCAGAAAGCTTATTTGAAGGAATAATGGTCAAAAACTTCCCCAATTTGGGGAAAGAAATGGACATCCAAATTGAAGAAACCCAAAGGAGACAAAGGACACTAGACAGTAACACAAAAGCATTTGAAAGCATAAAGCTCACTGGTAAATGTATATATAGGACAAACACAGGATACTGTAACACTGTAATGATGGTGGGTAAATCAGGTTTAATTCTGGCTTAGAAGTTAAAAGACAAAGACAAAAAACTATAAAATACGCTAATGGATACACAACAAAAATATGTAGTGTGACATCAATAACATAAGGTGGGAGGAGTAAAAGAGCAGCTTTTGTATGAGATTGAAATTATTATCAGTTTAAAATAGATGATAAAATGTTTTATGTAAGCCCCACAATAATCACAAAGAAAACACCTATACACAATAGAAAATGAGAAAGGAATTGAAGCATGTCTCTATAGAAGAAAATCAATGAAACACAAGGGATGACAGCAAAAGAGTAAAAAGGGACACAAAAGCTACAAGACAGAGAGAAAACAATGAACAAAATGGCAATAGTAAGTCCTTCCCTGTCAGTAATTATTTTAAATGTAAGTGGATTAAACTCACCAATCAAAACACATACAGTGGCTGAATAGATTTTTAAAAACCCACAAGATCCAACTACATGCCTTACAAAAACTCATTTTAGATGTAAGGGAACATGTAGGCTCAAAGTGAAAGTCTGAAATATATTCCATGCAAAAGGTAACCAAAAGAGAGCAGAGATGGCCCTACTTATATCAGACAAAATAAACTTTAAGTCAAAACTGTCAAAAGAGATTTTAAAAGGACGTAATATAATGATAAAAGGGTCAATTCACGACGAGGATACAACAATTACACATGCAACCAATATCAGAACATCCAAATATATGACGCAAATATTGACAGAACTGAAGGGAGAAATAGTAACACAATAATATTTGCAGATTTCAAAAGCCATTTTCAATAATAAATCGAACATCCAGACAGAAGATCAATAAGGAAGTAGAGGACATGAACAACGCTGTAAGGGCCAAACATACATATACAGAACATTCCCCTAAACAGCAGCAGAATACACATTCTTCTCAAGCACACTGAGGACATTCTCCAGGATAGACAGCATGTTAGGTTTCGAAACAAGTCTTAACAAAAAAGATTGAAATCATACAAAGCATCTTTTCTGAACACAACAGAATGAAACTAGAAATCGACAGCAGAAGGAAAACTGGAAAATTCACAAATAAGTGAAAATTAAACAACACACTCTCACTCTTGAACCACCACTGGGTAAAAAGAGAAATCAAAAGGGAATCAGAAAATATCTGCAGACAAAAACACATCACAAAGCTATGAGACTGAGCAAAAGCGGTTCTAAGAGAGAAGTTTACAGTGTTAACAGTCTATATTCAAAAAGAAAAACGATCTTATGAAACTATGTGAAACCATGACAGATACTAAAGACTTAAAAAGAACAGAGAGACTTAAAAAAAGAGAGAAGGGGCGCCCAGAGTCTGTCGGGCCAGCTCCACCTGGGAAATAGGTGAAATCTGAATTGGGTCTCCCACGAAGACTGACGGTTCAACGATATTACGAAACAGACACACAGTGGGCTCAGGCAAGGGTGAATGTAACCTGAATCTCCCTACGTTGCAAGATCGACCTCTCCTTGGGTCTGCCCTTGCCCTGGGCTATCAGGCAGTTGGACGCTTCTCTCGGCCTCCACTTCAGAGGAAGACGAGATACAGTTCTCACTGCGGCCTGCTTAGGACCCTATAACCCCCACTCTCCTCACCCGCGGAAGGGCCGGGAACACAGCTGCCACCGCCATTTTACCCGACCCGCATCAGAAGTCAGAGGCCCGGCCACTTCCGGGAACTTCCGGGCACCAGTCCCGCAGACAGCAGCTCTGAGGACCTGAGCCGGAAGATGCGTCCTCGCGTATGGCGGAAGTGGCTGTGCGTGTGACGCCGGCGGCGGGGGACCTGGGGCAGAGAGCGGTTCGCGCGCTTCGGGCCTAGTCCGGACTCGCCGCCGCCGCCGCCATATTCCCGGTAACGGGGGCGCGCGGCCGGGGGCCGGCTGGGCCGGAAGAGGGCTCGGGGACGGCGCTGAGGCGGGGAGGGGGTCGGTTGAGTTTGGGGTACCCGGAGTTGGCGGGCGGCGGGAGGCGCGGGCCTTTGAGGGAGGGGGCCGAGGGCGTCGGGCCGGGTCTGTGGGGAGGGAGCGCGGCGGGCCTAGCTGGGGGCGAGGACTAGGCCTGGGTGGGGAGCGGAGGGGGTTGGAGATCCGAGACCCGCAGGGACTCTAGCCGGGGCCGCTTGGGGCCTCGGCAGGTGCGGCGGGCTGTAGCTGCGGGCTTCGCCGCGATCGTTCTTCGCAGCGCCATCCGAGGGCCCCTAGGAGCAGAGGCCTGCACTTCCTCGTCGCGCCCAGGCAGCTGCGGCGCAGCTCCGGTCGGGCCCGAGGGTGATGGGCAGCGAGCCCCGCGAGCCCCGGTGGCCTGGGAGAGCGAGGGGCGGCGCGAGGCCGGGGGCGGGGCGGAGCGGGTGGGGCAGAGCTCGGGCTGCCGGGATGCTGCGTCTCTGGAGACGGGAGGTTGGCAACCAATGCCCTCATCCCACCCTGGGACCCTTATGCCTCTAACTCTGTTTCTTTCTGGATACTGCAGTGGCATCTTTTTTACCTTGTCCATTTTCCGGGCTCGAGATCTTCCTTCCGGAGCCATGTCAGAAGGAGTGGACTTGATTGATATATATGCTGACGAGGAGTTCAATCAGGTGAGCGGTCATCGGGAACATTGGTATTTTCCTGTACCAGCTGAGGAATCACTTGCACCAAACTTGCAGTGGTTCCAGGCTGTGTCAGTCCATGAAGATTTTATAGGCCTAAACACCCCTCTGTCAGATCTAAAATTTTCCCTCTAGCACAGACTTCCAAGATTTCTGACCGTTCTGCTTTATGTTAACTTAAGCCTCCAGGCTTGATTTTAAAAGCTTTGATTTAAGAATAAATAAAAATGAGGTTTAATAGAGTGATGAATCAACCTGTGGAACTTGCTCCCCCAGGAAGCCAAAGTTGGATGTCAGTCTCTTCGAAGACTAACCAAAATTAAAAATCAGAATTAGGTTTGCTATAGTATTCATGAGGATGATGTTGGTACCTGTTCCTTTGAGATTCTCTCAAACTGCCCCTGGAGAAATGCAGTCTCCTCCCCCATAGGGCAGTGAGAGGCATGGTATAAAAGATAGCTTTAACGTTTAATTTCAGCTGCATTCCAGTTGTTTTCTGTCTTCCTTCCTTTCAGAAGTAGCTTGACTCCAGGCTTGAGAAGTAAATTTTATTGATGGATCTCCTTGTTTGGTGGGGGGAGGTAAAGGTGTTGGACAAACCAGTTACGAAGCAGATACAGACTCAGCCACATGCTCTAAGTTGGATTTGTTGGTCTCTATATGATATGTCAAGAAATACGATACAGTAATCTCCTTTGAAACAATAATTTCACATACAGTTCAGTTCTGAGTTCTTGAGGTCAAATCTCAAGAGTGTCCCAAAATCTCTATTTAAAACTTACTAATATCTTGCCTGGATTATTTTCAGCACTGTTCTACTTCAGTAAGCTGGTTCTTCCTGTTGGCATCTTTTAATGGCTACATGTAAGGACCTGGAAAGAGGATAAAAAAACAGGCTAGGGAAGGAAAGTGCTCTGATTGGACCCTGGCTTTGATATGAAGCAACAGAAGAGGTTGATATATGCCATTTCTTTCACTTGACATAAGTTAGTCATTTTCCCATGTCTTCTCAGGCAAACTGAAGTCATGTACATGTGGCTGTTGATTAACTTAAATACATGAAGATTTTTCTTTAAATTTCAAACAAGTCATAATTATTTCTGGATGAGAAAAAAGGTTTAGAATATTTAGTTACAAACCATTGTTTTCCTGAGTTTTTCATATTACTTTGAATCAGACTTACTACTTTTTACTGTTTTTTTAGTACTAGATAGCAAGAAAACAAGGCTCCCTTAGTTGTTTTCAATTATTCATTTTAAAAACTTCTTTTCCCCTAATTTCCTTATCTGTGGGTTGGTAACAGTGCTGCTGATTCACTTTGGGAAATGGGTAGAACAGGGTCCTTGACCACAGGAACATTTGGTCTGAGAAATGAGATTCCATAATTTCTTAAGCAATGCAGCTTGTAGGTCATAGACAAGACATAGGCCTCATCCAGTGGTCACTGCTTTGTCAAGGTAGAAGTCATTGGCCTCAACAATTTGTTCTCTGGTCTCTTTAGTTAAACAGGACTTTTTTATGGGTCTAAGATAGGCCAAAGATGGTGTGTGAAATCAAGTAGACATTTATATCAAATGGACAGTATTTGATACTTAGTAAGTTGAAAAAAGTATAGATTTTGAATGTCTTATGGCTGGGGGAAGGTCAGGGGAAGGGTGCTTTTTTCCCCACAAGTAAGTTAATTTTTAGCAAAGCTGGTTTTAGTATGTTCTGGAAGCGCTAAAGAAGTGGTAAAAGCTCTGTTTGGCTAGGATTGTTAGAAGCAAGCTTAGACTGAAGGCAGCAAGTACACATTGTGTTTTAGAAGGTTATAAGACTGTTATTGATTCACCCCAAGCTTACCCGTGCACAAGAACCTTGTCATGTGTACTTTGCTCCCCAGGGAAAATAAGCACTGTTCCTAGATGGAACCCTATCGTGCTGACTCCTGGATCTCTTAAAACATGTGCTACAAAAGCTTCTTTTGCAGAGCTACTTCACTCCTTTTACAGTTGGAATCTTAGGGTTCACAGCTGCTCTCTTAGGCTGGGGAGAACAACTAGAAAAGAGACTGAGAGCTGCCATCCTGCTGAGTGTTTTGTCTCTGTTCTGTTCCTTATGCAAAGATAGGTACTTTACACAATATGCTTAGTTTTTCTCATTTTTATCAACAAGTATTTATTGAGCTACTTCTGTTTGCTAGGCACTGTGTTAGAAGTAGTGAGATAAAAGGAAAAAATGGATTTCTTCTACTCAAAAGAGGTTCTATTCCTGGTGGTTGAGAGCAGTGGACAGTGATGGAAGGAGAGTGTGAGGTGAGAACTGTGGAAATAGTAATTATAAAGCCAAAAACTGAGCTTTGGTTACAGTTAAAAGAAAATTATATCAAATGGGTTGCTTTGAGAAAAATAAATCCTAAGCTTTATTATTCCCCTTAGACATCAGGAAAAGGGCTGGCAGGTAGGAACATTGAACAGACAGGTGGGGAAGTTCTCATTTAAATTCATAATCATGCAAGTTCTCTTTTGTAAACCAAGAGGCTTCATGAGACAACCACAGTTATTCCTATGCTGTTAAATGCAAAATTGTCCCTGGTATTAATTCAGTATTAAATACATACTTCTTTTTTAATCTCCCTGAAATGAATCCCTCCACATCAATGCCTGTAAAACATTGTATTTTTCACTTAATTTGTAGAATTAGATTTTTCTTTACCTGCATAAAACACCAGCTCATTTGGTAATCTGAAAGACCTCAGGCCCTATCTGTTTTTCTGTCTTAGCAACTGAAGAGTAAAGTGAACTGATGTTGCTAGCAGATTTAAATCCAAACACAACTTGATACATTGTTTCTTCAATAAAATCTTCAACAGAATCCTCAACAGGTCTGCCTGTGCATCAGAAAAGTTCCCACAAACTTCTTTGAACTGAGGCTCTGTGGCACAGAGAGACCATTTGAATCTTGTGACAATTTTGCGTTCATTGAATCCTTTTGTGTTTCTTAAAGTGGTAAGGTAATCCATCCACCAGGGTCTTCCAGGATTGAGTCTGTCATATTCTCTAAGGAACCCTGAAAGAGTAGATTGTTTGCCGAGGCTTACAGTATGGGGGATTTCCTGGTGATATGTTTGATGTCTGAGCTGCCTGAGTCTGCATGTCCTCTACCCAATTATCAGCAATAATTTTTGTATTACAACTTTTAGACACACATCTCTGAATCACAGATACTACATGGAAGGAATTGCAGTTTGGTTCCACTGACCATCCAAGATGGTGTGTTTCCTTATTCCCTTTAAGTTCCATTTCACAATCCTTGATTTATTTTAAAAAAAAAAAAAAAGGCACCCTGGTTTGAAGTGTGAAGTAGTGTTGTCTGAGGATTAGAGCATTGGAGAAGATTGAGTGGTTTCTAAGTCCTTTCTCTACCTTGAACCACAAGGGCAAATCATACCTAGTACATGAATAAATAAATAAGTGGTTTGGGGCTTCCCTGGTGGCGCAGTGGTTGAGAGTCCGCCTGCTGATGCAGGGGACACGGGTTCGTGCCCTGGTCCGGGAAGATCCCACATGCCGCGAAGCGGCTGGGCCCGTGAGCCATGGCCGCTGAGCCTGCGCGTCCGGAGCCTGTGCTCCGCAATGGGAGAGGCCACAACAGTGAGAGGCCCGCATACCGCAAAAAACAAACAAACAAAAAAACTAAGTGGTTTGTCTAGAGTTAGGATTGTTTGAGATGTAAGGCTGTGAAATATTTTACACATAAAATGTTGAGTTATTAGCCGTAGCTTTCTTCACCTTTTTAATTTATTATCCACCCTGTGCTCTCCAATGTTAGCTTCTCCCCGTTCTTCACATACGCATCCTTTTTTATGCAAGGTCCTTATTTATAGGTTTGACTACCTAAAATAGTTTTCCTGTGCTTATTTGCCTCACTGATTCCTTTTCTTGCTTTTAAGTTGCCCCTAAAAAGTTTACTCCCTTTTGCCATTCTCTTTGCGAGATTTTTACAAGCTTCAAACTCCTCTCCTATGGGGCTTGTTAAGAGTGTTTGTAATACTTGAAGCTATTTACATGCCTCAGGAAGTAGAATCCTTTCCCCCTCAATACCAGAACAATCCAATAGTATTATCATGGTGTGCATGTTCTTCAGATAAACTGAGAAACTAAAAGATTGTTTCCAGAAGTTGCTAATGGTATGTAGGTCTAAGAATGCATTTTGTAGTTAGTCTCTTCTCTAGTCGAAGTTCAGGATCGGCAGTTCTTGTGATGGTATTGAAGGGAGAAAGTTACTGGAGCTTCCTGTCCTGAGTTGCATTAGGGGAAATGATTCTCCTTCAGGCAATTAAACAAGTTACTTAATACAGGTTCTTTTATTCCCTTAGTATAGGCTCTTTCTTTATTCCTGTTTTTAAAAGACAGCAATGACATGAATGAGCTATAGTTTCCCTAAGACACTCCGAACGTCTCCCTGTACTCTCATTTTGGCAGTATCCTCTTTAGCACTGTTTGGATGTTTTAGAATGTTACCTGAAAATATACTTGTCTGATCCTTAAAATAAAAAGATCCTCTCTGAGATAATGACATTGCAAAATCTGAAACATTAAGGTCCCTTAGTAGTAGTTCTTTTGATTTTAGGAATTTTTATATAAGTGTTAGCTTGGGCTGCTGTAACAAAATAGCAAAGACTGGGTGGCTTATAAACAAATGTATTTCTCACAGTTCTAGAGGCTGGAAAACTGAGATCAGGTTCATGTTCTGGTGATCAGCCTCTCTCAGTTGCAGACTGCCAGCTTGTATCCTCACATCATGCAGAGCATAGCAGAGCAAGCAAGCTCTCTTGATTCTTATAAGGGCACTAATCCCTTTCATGGGCTCTACCCTCAAGACCTCATCTCATCTTAATTACCTCCTGAAGGCCCTACCTCCTAATACCATCACATTGGGGAGTAGGGTTTCAGTGTATGTAGGGGGGAATCAAACATTCAGTCCATAACAGTAATATATCACATAGGCAAAAAGTATATTTTGCCTATCTTGCAGAATTCACGTTCATATTTGAAAGCTTACTATAACACAGCTTCTGATATCGGTGCTTGTCCTGTTTCCTGACCTTTATATATATATATATATATATTTTTTTTTTTAATTTTTATTTATTTATTTTTGGCTGTATTGGGTCTTTGTTTCTGTGCAAGGGCTTTCTCTAGTTGCGGCAAGCGGGGGCCACTCTTCATCGCGGTGCATGGGCCTCTCACTGTCGCGGCCTCTCGTTGCAGAGCACAGGCTCCGGACGCACAGGCTCAGCGGCCATGGCTCACGGGCCCAGCCGCTCTGCGGCATGTGGGATCTTCCCAGACCAGGGCTCGAACCCGTGTCCCCTGCATTGGCAGGCAGACTCTCAACCACTGCGCCACCAGGGAAGCCCCTGACCTTTATATTTTAGAGAACTTAACTGTTTTTGTGTATCATTGGACATCTCTGGTATTGCTCAAAGGTGTCTCATAAATGTCATGGTAATGTATTGGATCTGCATGTCATTTGAGAAATAGAACTTATAATGGAAAATCCCCCCATTATTCACTTCCCTTTTATTTTTTATATTTCTTTGATGGTTAATGGAAAGATGGGATTATGTACTATGAGTTTTAGAGCTTCTCTAAATCATTTGTGTAAGTCAAAGAGTTTAAACCAATAACTCCCATTCTTTTTTGTGTTTTGGTTCCCACTTTAACATGCTTTTCCCCCGATTTACATTTCTAAATAAATATACTCCCTTTCTTTCCTTCCTTCCTTCCTTCCTTCCTTCCGTTCTTCCTCCCTCCCTCCCTCCCTCCCTTCCATTTTTGGCTGCATTGGGTCTTTGTTTCTGCACATGGGCTTTCTCTTGTTGCAGGAGCAGAGGCTACTCTTCGTTGCGGTGCGCGGGCTTCTCATTGCGGTGGTTTCTCTTGTTGCGGAGCACGGGCTCTAGGCGAGCAGGCTTCAGTAGTTGTGGCTCAAAGGCTCTAGAGCACAGGCTCAGTAGTTGTGGCGCACGGGCTTGCCACCAGGGAAGCCCTACTCTGTTTCTTATTAAGTAGAAGAGTAAGTTTTGTGTAACTCTTGATTTTGGAAATAGCATAAGATGTTGAAAACAAATTTTCATTAGTGTATCTTAGATGTGGTCTTGAGAAGCAGGCCACATTGATAGCAGTAGCAGATGCATCTCTGTGCATTCTTAGTTTGCTTGTTTAATCGTCATATACCTTTTGAGTCTCACAGTTGATTAAAGCTAGAAACACTATAGACTGCTAACAGGGTCTTAGGAGAAACACCTACATACATAAGTATAATTAAGTGTTAAAATTGTTTTACATGGGGAAGTTTTTCTTCCTAGTTTCCTAGAGTAGGACAAGGAAGTTTTGTATGTTTTATAAAATATTTGACCGTGGATTGTAAGTAAATTAGAGTAAAATAGAATGGACAAAACGAAAGGTTTTCAAACCCACCTTTGCCAACCCCTCGTCTCTTAGGACCCAGAGTTCAACAATACAGATCAGATTGACCTGTACGATGACGTGTTGACAGCCACCTCACAGCCCTCAGATGACAGAAGCAGCAGCACTGAGCCGCCACCTCCTGTTCGCCAGGAGCCATCTCCCAAGCCCAATAACAAGACCCCTGCAATTCTCTACACCTACAGTGGCCTGCGTAATAGGCGAGCTGCTGTCTATGTGGGCAGTTTCTCCTGGGTGAGCATGGGTAACCAAAAAGGCTTGTGGGTGGGCTGGAGGGAGAGCACTGGGAGGTGATGGCATTTTCAGAAACCACTGTTGCACTGTTTTGTGCTCTGATGGGGTTGGATTTCTTTTTCCTGGGATCAGGTTGGATTGATCTCTGAAAGAGAACTATCCTGAGGACGTACTGGTGCCGAAGAAAGCAATGATTAAGTGGGTAGTTGCTTTTTCTGCCATCTTGTTACCGCCCCTGACCCTGGGGCTTTTATGTCTACCAGGGTCATCTGTGGGATGAGATTTCAGAGTGAACACCTTGAACTCTTGGTGGTCATTAGATGGTCCTATGATAATGATGGGTGAGAGGGAGCAAAGACCTTGATAGCTGTAGTACGCTCGGGGTAGGTGGTGATTGTTGTTCTGCAAAAGTTATTGTGTGACATGTTTGGGGGCTGGTGCTGGGAGGTGGTGTTTTCAAATTAAGAAATGTATATACTGAGGGGAAAGTTGCTGTCAGTGATCAACTCTAGCCTATCAGATCTATAACTAAAAGCTGCTAGTAATCACCGTTTGAGCTGATGACGAGCCAGCCCAAGTGGCAGTCAAAGTTATAATAGGTTTTAATTTTCTTAGTCTCAAAGACGGGGATTGGGGCAGGGGTGGGTGGTTTTGGAATTCTGCATGGGTGAGGACAATAGGAAAAACGTGCTCTAATTGAAATATTGATGGCCTTCTGGGTTTCCTGTGGGAGGTCATGATTGTGACTAGAATCCTAGGTTTGAGGGAAGGGTTTGGGACATTCTGGGGGAGGGGGGTGTAGCTCTTGACATTTCTTCCTTTTCCATTTTGCCGGCCCCAGTGGACCACAGACCAGCAGCTGATCCAGGTTATTCGCTCTGTAGGAGTCTATGATGTGGTGGAGTTGAAATTTGCAGAGAATCGAGCAAATGGCCAGTCCAAAGGGTGAGGTCTGGATTTGAGAAGCCCCTTTTAGTTTGTAGCCATTGGGATGACATATCTGTACTGTTATTTTGGCCCTGTAATTTAATCCCTCCCACCCCTGGCCCAGTTTACTGCCTTGGTTTTAACAAACCACCTTAGAATGGGGACCTAGCTGCAATGTAGGAGAACATCCATCCATTGAGAGGCAAAGAAAGCTGATTTCTAATTTGAAATAAATAGGAAAATTTTAGCATGACACCTGTTTGTTTTTAGTAGTTTTGTGTGTTTAATATTAGAAAGATAAAAAAAAAAAAAGGGACTTCCTTGGCAGTCCAGTGGTTAAGACTTCGCCTTCCAATGCAGGCGGTGTGGGTTCAATCCCTGGTCTGGGAGCTAAGATCCCACATGCCTCAGGGCCAAAAAACCAAAACATGAAACAGAAGCAATATTGTAAAAATTCAATAAAGACTTTAAAAATGGTCCACATCAAAAAAATCTTAAAAAAAAAATATTAGCAAGGTATCCTTGGCTTTACCAGTTTTCACTAAAAGTGGAAGAGAATTTCTGTGTTCCTGTCTTGGTTGTCTAGTAGATTTCACTCGTTTTTAATTTTTCTTCCTCAAGGTATGCTGAGGTGGTGGTAGCCTCTGAAAACTCTGTCCACAAGTTGTTGGAACTTCTGCCAGGAAAAGTTCTTAATGGAGAAAAAGTGGATGTGAGGCCAGCCACCCGCCAGAACCTGTCACAGTTTGAGGCACAGGCTCGGAAACGTGAGTGCGTCCGAGTCCCAAGAGGGGGTACGTGGAGACCATCTGTATGAAGGGGGGGAAGTTTGTGGGTTTGTTTTCTGTGGTGTAGGCTTGGCCTACGATGTGGAAGAGTTTGAGAGAGGGTGGTGGTGATTATGGGTGACAGCATGGCAGTAGGTAAGCCAAAAAATGAGCCTCATGTGCTAGGAGTCAGGTAGGTTCAGGTTATGGCTCAGTTTTGCCACTAACTCATTATGTGACCTTGGGCAGGTCACTTTACTGCTTAGGGCCTACTTCCCCATTTGAACTAGACACGCGACATATAAAGTTCCTGTCAAGTCTAAATTATGTGTTTCTATCTAAAAAATCAAGTGTATAGCAAATGGGCTTAATTGTAAGACGTGTGTATAAATTATTAAGAAGCAACCACCATAAAATATAAATATGACACATAAAGATGGCTGTAATCTTGTCGTGAACATACACTGGAAGGGTGTTCTGTAAGGAGTCGACCAAGAGGAGTGCTGGAGAGTAAGAATTTAACAGTGTTTCTCCAGCATTGACCAGGGGGGTTGGGTACCCTTTCTGTTACCTGCGATTTTAGTTTGCTTGGCAAGTGTTTCCCATTAGTAAAGAAAGTTGCATCATGCTACCTTAGCCTGATGATAGTATGCCTTAAGCTCACCTTATTCCCTTTATTCTGACCCTGTGCTCACCAAGACACCTTCTGATACTAATTTGGTTTCCCAACTAGGCTCTCCTACTGGGAAGAGAATGCGCTGACCAGCCGACACAAGTATTCCAGTCTGCTTGGCAGTTATATTTCTCATTGTAAATTAATAAATTGTCACTCTGGTTTATGAATCAGTCTCTTGTGAGTTTGGATAGTGTGAATCAATCTCCTAGGGTCCAGTCATCCCTGGGTGAACTGTTAAAATCAAGTTTCTGAACCTGCGAAACCTGGGGACCAACCTTGCATTGTCCTGACTTCAGAAGGTGCAGCCACCCTGCAAGGCCCTGCCTGAAACAGTCAACTGCCATTACTTTCCTTTTACGGGGTATGGCAAAGTTTTCGTTACCCACTTTCTGTCACTGCTTAGGTCCTGCTCTCAAAATAGTGCCTTGTATTTATTGATTGGGTAGTCCACTGGGACCTTGGATAGGTTGACTGAAGGTGGAAATATGGCCACTCAACTCTTGCATAGGAACAACTATGTTCTTATAACTATATTGAGAGCCTAGATGGAAGTGGTGTGAGCTATTGCTCTGGGTTAGAAGGCACATACTTTTCTTCCTTGATAACCTGAATTTTCAAAGTCCATTGTGTTTCAGAGTCTTTCTATGATTCACGCCTCTTCTGGCTTTCTTAAGATGTATAATTTTACAGCTGCATTGAGCACCTAACAGTCCTGGCACCACCTGGCTGTTTACTCCTTGATGTTAGCTTTCTTTGCTGAAGTGATGGTGCTGACTGAGTGGTGTTTTTCTGCGCTGTCATGTTGATGGACTTGGGCTCTGTTAATTCACTAAGTATAGCTGGTTGACTTAGTCTGCTTAACAGTGGTTGCTACTCTTGGGATTTGTGGCCATAGATACAAAAAGAACCCTTGCTAGTGTGGGAACGGTAGCTGGGAAGGTAGCTAACTTTCAGAGGATTACACTTGCTAATACCTCTTCTTTCTTCAGCTTGAGAGAACTCAGGGAAATAGCACGTTGCCATGTGTGTGAGACATGAAAAGCAAGAGAATGCTGTGGTAGGCACTGGTGATAAACTATGTTAGAGGAACCAAGGTGGTTGCCAAGGGGATTAATTCCACCTTGTGCTTTCATCAGGAGTTAGTGTTTACTAACAAGTTTTTGTTTAAGGAGCACTCTTCTTTCTCTCCACACTTGTCTCCTAATGGCATCTTTCTACCTCCAAGACTCCCAAGACCATGTGATCACATTCTTCTGTTGGATTCCACATTAACCAGGCTTAGAGTAGACTGTTAAATTGGAAAGAGGGAACAGGTTTAACCAAATGACTTGACGGTGTCAGAGCCATGTTTCCAGCTGTATACAAACATGTTTTGAGCCCCTGTTTTGCACAACACCATACCACCGTTCCACGATGATGTTCCTAGTAGGCTGCCCTGTGGGGTAGAGGGTTTGGGCCATTGAAATGTAGGGGGAGTTTCCCAGGTTTCAGGCATATTTTGTACCAGGCTTTTGCTAGGAGTCCCTGGTGTCAGCTGTGTGCCATCTGCTCATTCTGTGGGCAGATCTTTCCTTGGCTTGTCTCCCGTGTTTTCTCATTTAACCTCCAGTCTTCTACTCTCTGTTCTGTGGCTCTTCCCCGTCCCAGTTACCAGTTTGGGTACTTGGATGGAGGAAGTGTTATCCATCCCCTGCCCTTCCCTCCCTTCCCCCAAATTCCCTGGCCAAAGAGCCATGGCAAAGAGAAAATTTCAAGTATACAGCAGGATAAAGAAGGTTAACTATTACTAGTCTAAGGAAAGAGTCCCTGAACAACTACCAGAGAAAATGGGATTTCGAATCAGCTTGAATCCAGCTGACCAGTGATGAACATACCTCAGCACTGTCATTTTCTCATGGGTTATCAGGGTCCTTCTGCATTTAAAAATAGAAAGCAAAGCTAAGGGTAACTTAAATGTGAGGCACTGAGAGTTCTAGATAAAGAGCATTCTTTAACATACAGAATTTAGGGTGGTTTTGCTTCCTGGGTTTATGTCTTAACTAGGTTGCCTCTGAGCTTTCTCTCTGAGGCCAAAGAAAAACAGTAGGTGATTTTACCTTCTTTCTCAGCTACCTGTCACCTTCCTTAGTATGGTGTCAGATGACTTGCTGAAGGATGACCTGGTCCCGTGGTTATGTCTAAAGGTTGGACAGTAACAGCGATTCTGTTTTGCTTCATAGGAATACCTCCACGGGCCCACTCCCGAGATTCTAGTGATTCTGCTGATGGACGGGCCACACCCTCTGAGAACCTTGTACCCTCATCTGCCCGTGTGGATAAGCCCCCCAGTGTGCTGCCCTACTTCAATCGCCCTCCTTCAGCCCTTCCCCTGATGGGTCTGCCCCCACCCCCAATTCCACCCCCACCACCTCTCTCCTCAAGCTTTGGGGTCCCTCCTCCTCCTCCTGGCATCCACTACCAGCATCTCATGCCCCCTCCTCCTCGATTACCTCCTCATCTGACTGTACCTCCCCCTGGGGCCATCCCACCTGCCCTTCACCTCAATCCAGCCTTCTTCCCCCCACCAAATGCCACAGTGGGGCCTCCACCAGATACTTACATGAAGGCCTCGGCACCCTATAACCACCATGGCAGGTAAGGACCATCTTGTTCCTTTCAGATCTGAGCCAGGCATAGTGGGGTAGACAGTGTTTAAAGCATTTTGTTCTCCCTGAGGAAGTAAGTGAGCACTGAATTCTTGTATTTTCCCTTGTGGAAACTGTTGTCATAGTATTGAGTCCTGGGAAATAGTTAACTATTAGAGAATGTTTTTGTTTGGTATTTTGTTTGCGTCTTACCTCTCAACCCAAACCATGTCCTTCGTATCCCTTTTTAAGGCAGTTGATTAAATGGAGTGCTGTAAGTCACTGTTAGGAATGCTATGAGTGTCGAGCACTGTTGAGTCATGCCAGAATTACAAAAGTATATGACATAAATCCTGTCTTTGAAGAGAACATGAACATATAAAACATGTGAACAGGCTGAGAACCATTTAAGACATTATACAGGAGAGCACAGTTAAATAGCATAGTACTCTAGAGTATGGTAAAGTTAACAAGGGGTGTGGGCAGTCAGGAGTGGTATTATTTCTGTGTGCAGCCGAGATTCGGGCCCTCCGCCCTCTACAGTGAGTGAAGCAGAATTTGAAGAGATCATGAAGCGGAACAGAGCAATTTCCAGCAGTGCCATTTCCAAAGCTGTATCTGGAGCCAGTGCAGGTAACTCATCCTTACCGTTGCTGCCTTCTCCTTACCTTTAGTTTTTCCATTGTTTTGTCATTTCCATTGGCAAGAAATTCAACAAGATAAAGTTGGAGCACTAGTAGATTCGCAAGAGTGGCACATTTTGAAAAGCAATATGGTAACCTGGTTTCCTGGCTTTTGGGGAGCTCCACTGGTGCTGTTTGTTTAGCCTGTGTCTAGACCTGCCCCATGAAAACCAACTTAGTGCCTAGAATATAAATAACTAATGCTCATTGTGGTGTTTGTTATAGAATGAACTTCCTGCCTCATGGAGATCTTGATCTCAGTGGTTGATCAGTGGATCTTGTGTCTATGTAATGAGTCCAATGCCAAGTGTAGACCTTGGGTTTTTAGAACTGATGATGATGGTGGATATGGAATCTGATTACATTTGGGGATCGAGGCAGAGCTGGTGGCCTCCATGTAACCTATCCTAGAAAGAGACAAGTCTGTTGGGTGTCAATCTTAAGGCATAATATACCCTTACAACTAACTTTTGCCTTGCTGTCAGTATTAAGTGGGCAGAACCAGAAGCCATGTCTTTGAGAGCCAGGGGAACATAACCTTTGGTTCCTAAGAGAAGAGAATATAGGAAGTTTCCGGGTTCTGGTCCAAGTTTTGCATTATAGCACTAATCATATTCACTTTCTTCCTGTGAGTTTCCTACATGAATGTAAATATAGATTGTCAGATCTCCTAAGAAATAAGTTAACTCTGTTATCATCCATTTTCCATAATTTCTCATCTTTGACTACAAAATTTGAATGCAGAGTGGACTAAAGACAGAAAGTATGTATATTTTCTCTCTCTCTTTTTTTCACCAGAAACCTTCAGGACATCTGAGTAAATCTCTTTAAATTAGAAAATAATCTATGCTCATTGTAGCAAGTCAGATATACAGAGTATAAAGAAAAACAGTCATTGTTCTTCACCAGTTCCTTCACACTGAGATGATCAATAACTGAACCTCTGTCTCCTCCCTTTGCTTTGTTCTCATTCCAGTCATTCAAACCACAAATATTTATTGAATTCCTACAAAATAGGCAAAAATTCCCTACTCTGGTAGAGCCAAAATCCTGGTGTTCTTAGATCTCCACAGAATTGCAGGTCCTTCACAGTCTCTGTTCTGTTCTTCACTGCCTCGCACAGGGGGAGCTGCTAGTCCACTGTCACTGGACCCCTGCCTGGTTTCATGCTTTCCTTGTATTATCTTGTCCTTAACGCTAAGAAAGCTTTAGTTTGCAAAAGCATTGTTCAAGTACCCACCCTGACCACTCTCCTTGAGTCCAAACATTGCTCAGATGTGAGGAATGAAGGAGCTAGTTCTTGATGGCAGCATAATTAAAAATATGTGTGTGCATATATAATATATATATATGCACACAAAACATACATGTCTTAGATATGTTACTTGTATGTATATATGTATTTGGTTATAGATTTAAAATAATTCAGACAGAAATATGCAGTGTTAATAAATGAAAGGCTTCTGTACAAGGACCATCAATAAGACCACCTTGTACAATTTAGTGTCTATCCGTCAGATTTTTTTTCTGTGCATGTAGCAAAATATATATGTAATTTTGATGGAATATTGTTTCACAGCTTTTTAAAAATACATTCTGGACATCTGTTACATCAACTAATACCTAACGTTTATTGAGCCCTTACTGTGTGCCTGGCACTGTGCTAAGTGCTTTACATGGATTGCTTTGTTTACATACAGATTTACCTCATGCTTTTTAATGACTATGTAGTATTCTGTAGAACCAATGTTCCATAATTTATATAGCCAGACCCTACTGAAGGAACCTTAAGTTGTTTTTGATTCTTTAATACAACAAACAACGCTGAAACAAACATTGTTTAAATTACATACTTGTGAACAGAAGTAGAAAATTTTTAGATGTGCTGGGTCAAAAAGTATGCACATTGTTTATTTTAATGGGTGCTGTCTGATAACCCTCAGACAATGACGTGCCGGATTATACATCCACTAGCAGTGTCTGAGAGCATCTGTCTGATTCCAGACCACTAGAATATAGGTGCCATACAGTTTTATACCTGCCACTTCTGCCTCATCCATTTTACTGTGGTTCTGTGGGACAGCTTTTTACTCTTGGTTTGTGTCCTCCTGAGTTCTCCTTTTCATCAGTTAGTTTACTGCCTCTGCTCATCCTTGGCCTTTCCCATCCATCCCCTGTCAGGGGATTACAGCGACGCGATTGAGACGCTGCTCACAGCCATTGCTGTTATCAAACAGTCCCGGGTCGCCAATGATGAGCGTTGCCGTGTCCTCATCTCCTCCCTTAAGGACTGTCTTCATGGCATTGAAGCCAAGTCTTACAGTGTGGGTGCCAGCGGGAGCTCATCCAGGTGAGTTGATGATTGCTTCAGCAGCCTGCCAGCCCTGAGCAGCACTCTTCCAGGGACTGGCAGGGGGAGGAAAGGAGCCCAGGGTATCTGGCAAGGACCTAGTTGAAAGAGCAGACCTAGCCCTCATGTCTTTAAGGGAAAAAAATTAATCAAACGTTTACATTAATAAATGTTGTAATGTCTGAAATCTGTGTTTGGTGAGGCAGTGGGCTTATTTAGGAGGAAAGACTGACGTAGTTCAGAACATGGGCTTTGGAGCCACACATTCTTGAATTTGAATCTCAGTCCTGCTCCTAACTACCTGCATGACCTTGAATATGGAAGTTACTCAACTTTCCAAGCCTCATTTTTCTTATTTTTAAAAAGGGGACAATGGTAGTACTTATCTTACAGACCTGTTGTAAAGATTAGGTGAGATAATGCATGTAAAGCTCTTAGCACTGTGCCTGATACGTTAGTAAGATCTCAACAAGTTTGTTATTAATTTTCCAAAAAAGACTAGGGGCCATGATAGAGTAACAGAAGAGTGGTTTAGGCAAATAGTAGAAGACACCAAAACACAATACTCTTAGAAAGAATGGGGTAAGCCCTCTGAGTGAGGCTGAAAAGTATCCTTCTAATAGGAAAAGACATCGGTCCCGAGAGAGGTCACCAAGCCGGTCCCGGGAAAGCAGCAGGAGGCACCGGGACCTGCTTCATAATGAAGATCGGCATGATGATTATTTCCAAGAAAGGAACCGAGAGCACGAGAGACACCGGGATAGAGAACGGGACCGGCACCACTGAGAAAGGTGGGATGAAGCCTCATTGCTGGCTGGTTGATGATCTCTTATGAAAGAAAAATTATTGATAGTAAAGATTTCTCTCTCTCCTTTTAAAACAAGAAAAGGGTATGGGAAGACTTCCTGTTTAGGTAACCAAAAATTCAGGAGGGCAGGTTTTCTGCTTGTTTGTGAGGAGTCGCACCCTGAAATGGACCTGAGATTAAGCTATTTTTGCTTGTTTTTTGACTGCTTTCACCTGGTATCTGAGACAACACGGCATAATGGCTAAGAACACAGTGTCTGCAGGTAGATGCCAGGTTATGAATTCCAGCTCCTCCAGCCATATTACTTTCTGTTCCTCAGTTTCCTCATTTGTAAGTGGAGATAATAAAAGCGACTGTCTCATTGGATTGCTGAGTATTCAGTGAGCTAATCCATATAGAGCATTTAGCACTCATAGTACCTGTCACATAGTAAATTCTCAATAAATGATAGCTATTGTTATTATCATTGTTATGTTTTATTTGTTTATTATTTATTTACTTTCTTTTTGGTTGCGCCGTGTGGCCTGCGGGATCTTAGTTCCCTGACCAAGGATCGAACCCGTGCCCCGTGCATTGGGAGCACGGAGTCTTAACCACTGGACCGCCAGGGAAGTCCCTCATTGTTATACTTTAACCCCACCAAACTTTCAAATGAAAAAATCAGGAAAATTGACCAAGACAGAAAAAAGTAAGACCATTGCCTACTTGTAAGTTTTCAAGGTGCAACATTAATGATTTTTAAGAATTAATATGTATTAAAAAGATTTTGAAAATCAGGATACTTTAGTCAGGAGAAAGCTGATCTGAAAAAAATTATCTTTAAAGCTTTAGAGACTGTGGAGGATATTTCAATGGCAGGATATAATTGTTTTGGAAAAACTTACAGTGATTTTTTTTTTTTTTTAATAAAGCAAAACAAAGGCAGGAGAGTTAGGGGTGGGGAACTACATTAACTCAAGTAACTGAAAAGTTGAGTTAGGCTTGGCTGGTTCAGGGGCTTCAGCTCTGTTATTTTCATTCTCACACTCCAGGTTACATCCCACCAGCTTGGCAATCCCAACTGAAAACAAGCTTCCAACAAAGACTGTTTCTAGTATATAAGCAAGCAAGAGCAGTTGTTGACTCTGTTTCTTTGGAGATCTGTAAAAGTAGTCGAGACTCTGGCGGGGATGGTACGTTTGTGGTTCCTGAAGGCTGTTGCATGACCCAGGTGACTTTGGGGTCTCTTCTCAATTTTGTGGCTTCACATCAAGTACATTAGGATAATGTCCTTGGTGTTTGGCTGATTTGGTTGGTCTGAAGTAATGGTAATTGTGGAAGGTGAGTAGGAATAGTTCTGCTTGGTATCTTTGGGGTGGATAGATGGATGACTGGATGCAGAAAGGAAAAGAAACCCTCCCCTCTTCTTGTGAGTGCCTGTAGTTCACAAGCGGTAGCTGGACTGTAAACTGTTGCCTAGTGACAACCTACTAAACAAGTAAGAAAGGAGTCTTGTTATGTTTGGCTACTGCCCTCTACTTTGTTGTTTCTGCCATTAACTTAAGCGGAGTTTTAAACAGCGTTGGCCTAACTGAGTCTCAGGCAGTGGGCGGGAGGGTGGGTAGAGTGGGTCTGTGATCGATCTCATCCCTCCTGTAGCAGTAGCAGCATTTCCCTTGTTTGAGCTAGCACAGTTGCTAGTGTTGCTTGTAGATTCAGTATCAGTCACCACCCTCCCCAGTCCTGCAGCCCACCGTGTGTGTCCTTTGGAGCTGACTAGGATAAGAGTGACGAAGGAGGTAGTACTTGGTCTGTGCAAAGCATGAATTATAGTCTCTGGGGCCACGTAGGTTAGTAGTCGGAACGTGTAACTGCATGTCACTGTTCTTGGCGGCTTTGCTCCTGACAGCCTTTTGATAGAAAAATTGTGAGATCCTCTGATCATTAGAACTTCGGGGATTGAACACCTGAACCTGAGACTTCAGCTGTCATCTTGCTTCATTTTTTTTCCACCTGTAAAGTGGGACTTTTCTTCCATTATGAGGATGATTCAATTTGAAAAACTGAAAAATCCTATAACCCAGTAGTTCCCAGAAAACAGTCATTTGGCTGGTGCAGGCCTATGACAAATGAGGAAAATTAACTCTTGAGGCAGGTTTTCCAGTTCCCCACTTTTCCTAGTCACCCCTTTAGGTACGTTGGTTATTCCTTCTGGTTAATTAGTCCAAAAGAACTGAATTTGACCCCCCAAAAATGTCCATTTCTCACATTCTCATCCTGGGATTCTTAACTTCTTCTGCAGGTACCAAGTTGTGACTTAGGAGATGTCATGTTGAGGAGATGGTGCCTGGGCCTCATTTACCTTGATAACTTTGCAAGCTCTGAGTACAATACCTTTTAGTTAGAAAATACTAGTATTTATACTATACGGAGAGCTGTTCCCTGAGAGCAAGGGTATATTCCATCCAGGGGCAGCGAAAACCAGCAGGCTTTTTTGTCCATCCTTCCTCAGGATGGGCACGACCTCTGGGACCTGAAGTCTGATTGACCCACTTTGTCCTCTGTCTGCATTCAAACATTACCACCAAAATGGAGCTATAACCTCTAAGAAATGGGTGCTGTTCAGTTGACCCTTGAGCAGTGTAGGGGTTAGGGGAGCTGACCTCTGCGTAGTCAAAAATTCGAGTATAACTTTATAGTCAGCCCTCCATTTCTGCAGTTCTCCATCCACAGATTCAGCCAACCTCAGATTCTGTTGTAGTACGTATTTATTGAAAAAAAATCAGCATGTAAGTAAACCAGCGCAGTTCAAACCTGTATTTTTCAAGGGTCAACTGTAGTTTACTTCTGATGCATTAGTTATCCTCTGAGTCTTGTTTTGTAGCAACAGTTCCCAAATTACATCACTTTTGTGGTATACGTGTGTACGCTTTGGAGTTTGAGGATATTCTTAGGTTGTCTGTGGCTTCAAGTTTTTGTAGTTGTTGGCTGTTGTCTCATTATTTTAGGACATTATCCTGCTTGAAATATAGTAATTCTCACCTCATTGCTATCCTCCTGGTCCAGTGAAAACTGAGCATTCTGTTCAATTTTGATCTAATGCAAAGATTCGGAAACCCAAATGGTATGAAATTGAGGAGTCACTGAGGGCTTTAGTTTCCTCTTACAGGAAATGAGAAAGATACCTGCCTGCATAGATGCTTAGAGAAACCAGAGGCCATGACAGATTCTGAGGACCCCAGGGTGAAATGGTGCCATTTCAGAGTGTAGAAGGATCAGGCAGCTTATGGATGTAGTTTTTCTTGCAGAGCTCCTCCCGGTTACAGAAGTGCATACATTAAAGGTGAGCATTTATGTATAGGCCATGTGGCCAGTTTGGGTGTTAATAGAAATCCTAAGCCTGAATTTAATTCCCCCTTTTCCTTTTTGCTGTCAGTTCTATTTTGTGTGGTAAGATTGACGAGGCCACCCCCTGCAGATGGATGTTACAACGTTGGAAAGAGGGCTGAGTGTACTGGGGACCTTAAGTTAGGCCGAGATGTGACAAGTGGCTTAACAGTCCTTCACTGCTCAGCAGAAGTTCTTAACCGTGCTTTTAGTTTTCTTGGATGGTGACTGCTGATTCTCTTCTTTGACCTCCGTGCTCTGCTTTCTGCTCTGGCCTGACCACATCACTCCTGCTTGGTGTTAGTATGCTTCTTGGCCCCTCACCCACACCTGTCATCTGGGGAGGACTAGAATCTCTTGAGTGGTGGTACTTGGAACATCTCTGGCTCTATGTGTATGTGTATGCTTCTTTAAAAGAAGGAAAAAAGTTTAGTTTTCTTGTGTAAGTACATGCTCCCTGCAAGGGCCTCTTGGGTATTTGGGGGTTAATGGATTTGGTTATGTACACACTTGTTTTCTTACCATTGTACTTCCCATTTCCAGATTTTTCCCCTTCCCCTTAAGGTAAGCTATGACTTGCTCAGAATAGATTTTCTGAAACAGTATTTAAACTCACCATGCTCCCTTAGAGCAACTTTTCTTGAAATGTAGTAGTTTCCAGCCAAAGTCTCCTTTTCAGTCAAACTGCTTTGATGCCTCATTTCATTGTCTATGTTTTGCCCCCTAACCTTAAAGTAAAATGTCACTCCTCTTTCCTCTGTTCTCCTCCAACCATTCCCTCACTACTCACAGTGCCAAACACTCTCAGACAGTTCTGCTGTCTTTTACTTTCCCAGGCTTGCATTCTCTCTGCCTGCATCCCCTACTTCATACGTTTTAACTTTTGAAAATGCCAGTATAATTTATATAAGCCCCTGTTAATCGGAAAGTAACCTCTAACTTGTATTTTCTTTCTTCTCTTCTGATGTTCTCATTGCAGGAGTCTGGTTGGAAGCAAATGTTTTTTTAATGGACTTGCATCTCCTCACCTTGATCAGGACTAAAGGACGGAGGCCGCTCCACCCCTTCCCCTTTCTCCAAGCCCCTAACCCCTTCCAGACACCCACAGGGAATACCCTCTGCCCTGCAAGATTGAAGATTGCCTGGCAGCCCTCCCAGTCCCACTCCTGTTTGCCAGGGTAAAGAACCTAAAGACTTCATGTGGTTGGGAGGGTGGCAGACAGGAAGAAACCATGTCCAGGTCCCTGGTCTCCATAGAGAACGGTGCTTTGTCCAAGGAAACGTATGAGTTTCTGATTCTCCAGGAGCAGTTCAGTGGTGAGGTTGATGGGAAGACATCCTTCCCAAAGGAAACGGATCCTCCCTGTGGGATCTAGGAGAGTGACTGGGTGTGCCAAAATATGCCCAGGGTCCTGCCCTCAGCACTAGGTTTGATGGGGCGAAGAGGGTCCAAACCCCTTGCTAACATACCACTTCTTTAACTCCTTTACCTGCCCAGCCCTTTGAGGAGGGACCATGAGAACAGAAATTACTTTATGGAAAGCTTCTCCTGTTCTTGCTTTTCCCTCTTACTCATTGACGGTTTGTTTCCCTGACCTCCCAGGGGGCTAAAACCCTTTTAACTCCCTGCTGCCCAGCCTGCTCAGTGGACTTGCCCCTCCTAAGCAGAGAAGGCCCATGAGGTTGCTTTCTGCTGGGGAGCCTGGCAGAGCCAGTTACCACCCTCTACTGCTTCTTGCTTGGTTCGGTTGCCTCTTGCAATAACCAGCTCCACTAGATGTTCCCTTTCCCTGGGGCTTTTCCATTTCACATGTGGAGCCCTTCCCCCAAGAAGGCTGCTTCCTTGTTTTAGAGGAAGGTACTGCCATTGGGAGTCGGGGACATCGGACCTCAGCAGTGAAGAACCCTTGTGAAATACTAGGAGTGGGGAAGGAGGCAAGTTGGGCGGGATATGGCCTACTTCCATAGGCTTTTCTTTTTTCAGGTTTGATGTGAGCATGGGCTTGCATCCTCCAGGTACATACTTTTACTTATTGTGGGATAACCCGGCACTAGTAGGTAAAGTCACAAATTTGGTATTTTTTCACCTTTTGAATTTTGACTTAATAGCTCCCCTCGCTCTGCCTGGAGGTACTTGCTGCCTCTGATAAGGAGCAAGGAAGAAGTGGAGCCTGACTTGAATGAGCTCAGCTCAGAATTCTAAGGACCACCACTCTGGGGGCCATATTCTACACAGGCAAATGGAATTGCTTTTCCCATAACATCCAAATTGTGAGGCGGCTGCTGCTGAAAGAAGCAGCAGCAACAGGGTCCTGCGGTACCCACGGGGCGACAGATGCTACTTCTTCACGCGTCTGTAGGGCACGCGACATCGAACAGGAAACGTGGCACGTGGGATGTAGGGTCGCTGGAGACCCTTCTGGCTCAGAGGGGAGAGACTGAGCTGGACCGAAGCCTTCCTCTGTTCCTTGCACGTTTCTGACATAGCCCTCGCTCAGTCACTGAGGGAGTCCCCCAGGGTTGGAGAGGCACATTCCCTTGGGACAGAGGCTACAGGTTTGTAGCTTTTTTCCCCCTGTCCCCCAACCCCATCCCCACCTCCACTTCAGAATATGGCACCCTGCCCAGCCGGCCAAGCGTTAAGTGATGTGCTTATCCTCAAGAGCAGCTCGGGTGTCTTTTTAATGTAGAGAAAACCAAGTAAGGTGACAGTTTAAGGAGAAAAAAATATATAGAATACCAGAAAAGCCGTTTACCCGGAGAATTTTTTTCTCCCCATTTTTGTTTTGTTTTTACTTGGTGACACAATTTTTAGTTTTATTTCCTGATAGCAAAAGGAAAAAAACCCAACCCTCAAAAAGGCCAAGGCCCCGTCCCCCTGTTGTTGGTGATTTGTTTGTCTTTCTGATAGGTTGAAAATTGTGTAATAAACTTGATGACACTGTCAATCTTTTATACTGCATTGTATTTTTTTTCCTTTTGTAACAAAATATTTTTAAATAATAAATGGGGTGTGAGCTGTTTCACGGATTCTGCATTGAATAGATTTGTTGAGGTGTCTGGGACACGGGTGTGGGCTGATGTAGAGGCTTTGGGAGGGGAGTGAATCCCTGAGTTCTCAGCTGGAATTGCACGGTGGGCGTGTGTAGTGCGTGTGGTACACCTCCTAGGAGACCTCGTGCGAACCTTTGGAGGTGCCCCTTGAGGTTTGGCTTTTTTCCTTAGCCATCCAAACAGCCTAGTTAATTCCAAGTCATCTTTTATCCTTCAAGGTTCCTAAGATTTATTCTCAGAATAAATGTCCTACCTTGTACAGTTCAGTTCCGATGTCATCAAGTTCATAAAGGGAAGAGTCCTCTGCTAGGCGTTAGAAGATATGCTGGCTAGTGCCTCCTTCACATCTAAATCTGTCTAACCACGGACGAGCAGCACAACCTCAGTCTCTTTCGTTTGTAAGATGAAAATGATAGCTGTTCTGCCTTCCACATTGGGAGGTCTGAAGAATCATAACAAATGTGAACGTGTTACGTAGACTGCGGCGCTATCTAAATATAAGGGAAGTACAGATTAGAAAGCTTAGCAAAGTGCGGCGGGGTAATCCTTGGGATTCCTGAAAGGCTTTTTAAAAAGTCGGGCAAACAAGAGGAGAGTTAGCATAATAAAAAGATGAACCAGCAACCAGATGACATATAATGTGTTGCTGAGGCCAGTAAAGACAAGAGCAGTATAAAAGCAAGAAACCCTTAGTAGAAGGGAAATTCCTTGAGGGTCTATGATATAAAACTTGAAGGAAAAAAAATAGTTGGAATGCCTCTCAGAACTTAAACCAGGGTTCTCAAGTTGAGTTCCACGGTTGCCTGCATTTCAGTTATGCGCCATGCTTGCTAAAATGCCTTCCTGGCTGCATCAGTCTCTGAAGTCTAGAAATCTACTTTTTATGCTCCAGATGACTTACATAAACTAAAGCATGAGGACTGCTAGTTTAGAGAAGCAAGTACGTTCTTCAGTTTCTCCTAGGGATTACCATGGCAGTATAGGAAGGGAATGAATGACCTTTGGGTCACCTCTGTGTTCCTGAGTGCTTCCTGAAATGAGCCAGACCTCAGCCCCTAGAGACCACCACTGCAGTCACCCGACTAGGCATGTCAGGTGTGACATGTCAGTTCTAGGCATGAGTGTGGATATCCTAGCAGGCCTCTGCCAGGTCTTGTGACCAGGGCCTGCTCCTTGGCCCAGTCCTCTCACTGTCCCAGAATGTTAGTCCTTCAGGTGTGTATGGGGTATAGTGGCTTCCCTTGACACTACAGTGAGTACAGCCTCTGACACGTTAACCCTGAAAGACTAGCTGTGCTGATTCCCATCCTCCACTGCCTCAGTTTCTGTTGTATGATGTTCTACTCTGGTGTGCCTAACTGCATCCACACAGCTCGCCCCAACAAGCATCAAGAAGAATGAGCATTTATGGGACGTCCCTGGCGGTCCAGTGGTTAAGACTCCGCGCTTCCACTGCAGGGGGCACGGGTTCAATCCCCGGTCAGGAACCAAGATCCTGCAAGCTGCACGGCGCGGCCAAAAAAATAATAAAAATAAGAAGAATGAGCATCTATGGAGCCACACCTGGGAAACACAACACGCTAAGCTTCCAGATGCCCATGAAGAAAATGTGAAGACTTCCTGTTCTAAGCCCCATTTTCAATCATTCATTCTTATACTCACGTGGTACCTGTTCAGGAATGGAATTTACTTGATCCAGATTGAGACACGTAAGACAAGGTTTCTAACCAATTAGTAACCAGTTGTATGATGCTTGGCTATGTTACTTCCTCATCTCTAAACCTGCCAAGCTGGGGATGAGATTAAGTTGATCTCTAAAGCCCCTTTGAATTATAAGCCACCTCTAAACTTTCAGCTGAGCCTCCCATTCATTTTTCTGTGTTGCTGGGAGGGGGCCTTAACCAGTGAAACTCTAAATGGAACAGAGAGGCCACGGGGATGAGTTCTCCAGTCTGATGCCAGAGATTTCTTCAAAGCAGGGCTAGACAGACAAGCAGTGTGAGAAGCAGCAGAAAATTAAGGTATTGGTGGGATATGTGATTGAAATGTCAGGGGAGTTTCTATTGGGTTTTTTGTTACTGTTTCATGCTTAATCAGACCTATTAATAGTCTTTGGATGGACCCCAAAGACAGCTCTTAGGCAAGGACACGGAGGGTTAGGAAGTAAGAAAAAGCATCAGTGCTTTGGAAAGTGGAGACCTACATAGGGTGAGAATGAGCCTCATCACAGGAAATAAGCAGTTAAAAACCAGCATGACATTCTTAAAGGCCAATTACTTTTTACTCTGAAGAAAAGCAGATATTCTAGGGTTCACCTGATAGCAGATGGGCCACTTGGCTCAGGGTTTCCTAAAGTGGCTTCTGTGATGGCTTCTTGGGGCTGAAGAAATGGCTGCTATCATGCAAGATGAGAAATAGTTTTAAAGACGGTTACTTGGAGAAGGGAATGATTCACTCATTTAGGGCAACACGCCTCCAGCTTAAAGAATAAAAATAGGGACTTCCCTGGTGGCGCAGTGGTTGGGAGTCCGCCTGCCGATGCAGGGGACGTGGGTTCGTGCCCCGGTCTGGGAGGATCCCACATGCCGCGGAGCGGCTGGGCCCGTGAGCCATGGCCGCTGAGCCTGCGCGTCCTGACCCTGTGCTCCGCAACGGGAGAGGCCACAACGGTGAGAGGCCCGCGTACCGCAAAAAAAAAAAAAAAAAAAAAAAAAGAATAAAAGTATGTGTTCCTTTTATATTAACTTGAAATTTTAAAACAAATGACCAAAAAATATTGGTAAGTTTAGAATATGTTTCTTCCAATTACTCATGCCTCACCCTGGAAAGATGACAATTATCTGTAAGAGGAATGAGAGACAAGATGCTGGCTTTGGGGCAGAGATGAAGAATGTGAGCAGGCAGGATGACAGATCTGAAGAAGACACAGAAGCTGGCAGGGCCTTTAGGGATTAATTGAGGCTGGAGCTGTGGGAAGAAACTCAGTGGGACACCTTCATCACTGCCTCTGTGTCCACACTGAACCACCAAGCGCAGCGGAGAACAAACCGCTGGGATAGTCTCTGCCTTCTCTTAAAGTGGAAGAAATTCTAGGGACGGGTGCCGTGAGGAAAAGGCTACTACAACTTCCGCCACAGAAAATACATCTTTATTATAAAATAATGTTTTGTTTCATGATGAGAGTAGAAAAATAACACTATGAGCTCCAGAGAAAGTTCTGGAGCTCAGTCTCTGAGAAATGGGATGAGCGGCTTTTGCATCACTCTGGGAGCACACCCTCCTGAGGTGCCCCGTGCTCCTGCAGGACGTGGGGCGCAGCACACACAGGGAGTGTGCAGCTCAGGTCCTGCTGGAAGCCCAAGGAGCCTACACGGTCCACACAAGATGCTCTGGCCACGATGATCAAAGAGGAAAACTTGAGGTCAGAAGGGAATTAATTGGTTCTGAGAAGGGCCAGGATGGCGACAGCCTTGCCCCTCCCTATACTGGAGTGTAGAAGAGTCTCTTGAACGGATGATCCTGGTTTAGAAGATGGTGCCCAGTGGGCTTATGCTTGGTTTGTTCCCCAAGGTGTCTGTGCTGAGGAAAAGCTGCAACCTTGCCCAGGACAACTTGACCCACCATTTCTCACTCGTATGGCTAAAGTACCAGAGGTATGTGTGGTCTCAGCCTGTGAGGGCTGCTGGCTGAAATTTTTGTACTTCAAATCCTGTCCATACTGATGGCAGAAAGAAAGAAAGAAACAAAATGTTAAAAGACCAGTGAATAAGAGCAGCTGGCTGGAACTGTTCTATATCCCAAGGCTCTTGGCCCCAAAGAACAAGGAGAATGTCTACCCTAAGTGGGAAAGGCAGTCCCACAGACAACCCTATTTGCCCTTAAAAATCTTCTAGACCCCTCAGGCTTTAGACAAACAATGAATCCCCCCCTGGGATGGGAATCCAACCCTCAGGTGGTAGGAAACGGTCCCTCGGCAGCAGTACCTGGAGAAGGCAGCCAGGGTGAGCACCTCAAGCAGCAGCTCTGAGCCACAGAAGAAGAGCAAGATGCCGTTCATGATGGCTTCCAGGCGGAGCACGTAGGTCTGCAGCAGCAGGTAATAGGAGGCCATCATGGCAGATGGGAAGGTCAAGGCCATGCTAATACCAAGCGGCATCTTTCGTTGGCAGAGGTTTCCCTTTGTACCTGTACAGACACAGCCCATGGAATCACCTCCAAGTGGCCTGCCTTCCCTGGCCTCAGAGGAAAGGCGGGCGGGATGGGATGGACTGGCAAGCAGAGGAAAATGCTCCTGAATGGGGATGTGCAGGTTTATAAATGCGGTCCCACCATGTTAAAAACTAGAGGCTTGGGCTTCCCTGGTGGCGCAGTGGTTAAGAATCCACCGGCCAATGCAGGGGACACGGGTTCGAGCCCTGGTCTGGGAAGATCCCACATGCCGTGGAGCAACTAAGCCCGTGCACCACAACTACTGAGCCTGTGCTCTAGAGCCCGTGAACCACGACTACTGAGGTCATGTGTCACAACTACTGAAGCCCGCACACCTAGAGCCTGTGCTCTGCAACAAGAGAAGCCACCACAATGAGAAGCCCGCGCACCACAACGCAGAGTAGCCCCCCGCTCACCACAACTCGAGAAGGCCCGCGCGCAGCGACGAAGACCCAACACAGCCAAAAATAAATAAAATTTAAAAAATAATTTATAAAAAAACTATACATGGCAATAAACGTTCTCATACAGATATCTTAGCATATCTGTAGAAGTATCTGTCTTCTTCAACCATTTTGGAAGGGAAATTGTTAGGTCTAAGAATACGAATTTTACCTGGTAAAACTATTAGCAAAAAGGTTGTACTAATTTATATTCCCAGAGGGTGTGGGAATATAAATACCCACAAGAGTGTGAAACCACAGAGACCTGTTCCTCACAGCCATTCGAATGCTGGGAATTTGGAAACCTTTTTAATCTGATGGGTGAAAATGTTACCTTGTTTTTTCAATTTGCTTCTTGTTAGTGAGTCTGGGCATTTTATCATGTGTATTGGTCCTTGTAATGATTCTTATGTGAATTGCCCATTAGTGTCCCTTGCTAATTTTTTCTTTTTTTTGCTAGTGATAATTTTTTTTTAATTTTTATTGGAGTATAGTTACTTTATAATGTTGTGTTAGTTTCTACTGCACAGCAAAGTGAATCAGCTGTATGTATACATATATTGCCTCTTTTTTGGATCTTCTTCCCATTTAGGTCACCAGAGAGCATTGAGTAGAGTTCCCTGTGCTATACAGTAGGTTCTCATTAGTTATCTATTTTATACATAGTATCAATAGTGTATATATGTCAATCCCCTTGCTAATTTTTAAAACTAGGTTTTTTTCTTAGCACTTTATGTGAGCCTTCTTTATCCTTTGTTATATGTGTTGAAACTATTTTTTTCCCCTCAGTGTGTGTTTTAACACCGTTTTCAAGGATGAGATATTCTAACTAATAAGGGCTTGCTCTGTATTTCTGGGGATATAAAACTTGTCCTAGAGAAATCCTTATTCAGAGAAGTGGAGGGGATCTTAGTGCTGACCTGTGCAGGCGTCTACTGCCCTGGATAGGTGTCTACTGCCCTGGACATGGAGGTACAACTGAATCTATTCTCCCAAGCAAACCAGTGAGAGGAACCAGGAACTCTTGTATTAGTTAGACAACTGGGAAGGAATTATCTAATATCTCATGTCACCACCTACTTCTGGCCCTGCAGAGCAACAGACAAATAAATCCTGACCCAAAATATGAAGCAGCTTGAAACTTCAGAGAGGGGGTAACAGGATATACCACCAGATCCAATCTCTTATGGTGAGCCTAGGTTATGTATTGAAACTTTTCCTTGTTAATCAGGTTACAGATACCAGCTCGTCTCATAAGGAATGGAAATATTCTCTGGACAACACTCACCAAAAAACAGTCGAATTACTTCAATTCCAAGATAAAGGAAGAGCATCGCCACATCCAGTACTAGATTGGCTGTTGGATATGGTAGCAGGAAACCTGCCAATACAAAAGTCAGAGCTTGCAAACAACATAGAACAGGACACACAAGAACTCCCACACACCTGGGAATAAAGACAACACGAGTCTTATCAGCGTTCCATGAACTACTTAGTGAGATGTGGGCAGGATCTGTTAACCTGCTGCAGGATCTGTTAACTCCTGGTGCGGCTACGTCTGTTAGAGGCAGGCTCGTTATTACGGGGTTTTACTCCTAACTCGGAGAGTCTATGGGGACTCTGCTCTCCACAGTAATCAGACGTACATGGGTACACAGGCTGCTGAAATGAAGGTCACCAATGGGCTTAAAGTGGAGTTCAGCAAAGAGGTGATGGGGAAGAGTCAGAATGGAGAAGTCCACATTTCCCAAACTCAAGAAAATCTTGCCAAGGGGCTTCTTACTAAATCATTCTCAAGGAAGTCACCTGATGAAGAGACTTCCACCGTGCAACGAAGAGGAGCCCCAGGGGGCAGAAAAGAATGAAAAACAAGAAGGCTTTGGGTGGCAGCTGGCACTGGGCTGAAGTGGGGAAGGGATGTTGGGGCAAGGGGAGTCAAAACCCCAGGCCTTACCTTTATACAGAAATACGAAGAGTTCCAGCAGGAAACAGGTAGCATAATACCACCCGTTCAGAAAGAACAGGATTTCCAAGGGGGTGGAGGACAACCGTTTACCTGAAAATATGAAAACAGAGAAAAGAGATGGGCTGGAGGGCAGCTCAGCCTCAGTTATTTCAATGGTTCTGTGTCTAACTTGGAGGAAACACGAGGCCGCAGCTAGTGGAAAGGGCCACGTGGGGGCACTTCTGATTGCTGACGAGGAGTACGTGTGTATATACGGTGTGGAGGGGGGTTTCCTTCAATCCCCTTCTTTCCGGAATACCGTCAAACTCGACTCCTTCGGCTTTGGGGCTGAAAGTCAAAGCGTCTCTAAGATCTAACCTCGTCACTATTTGGGAAGGGAAATTAGGGCTCAGAGACCAGCACTGGCCTGTTTGAAATCACGCTGCAAATTCGCAACTGACCTGTCCTAGAATAGGCCCAGCCAAGGATTTGGGGGTATCTGAGACCCGCACCTCGAGACCTTCGGGCACTCAGGGTGGGTGAGTCCGCCAAACCCTGCTTTGGACAAGTGAGGAGTGATGTCCCTAACACCCGAGAAGGAAGGGTTTAGGTCGAGCACTGGGAGAGAAGGTTGGGGGTGGGTGGGTACTGAGGAGAGCGAGACCAGCGACTCACACACCTCCGGAATCTCACCTCGCGACGCCATCTTCAGTCCCCATGGAAACTGCATACGCGGCTACAGCTACTCCTGGAGCAGCGAGGCGTTGCCGGAAGCTGGGGACGGAGCGGCCCTCTATTCTGGCCTCTCTACCCGCCTACCTCACTCTATGGTTACGTGGTGCCTGGGATGTCTCGGTGCAGTCCGCGCGTGCCAGCAAATTGCTTTCGCTGGGGTTTAGGCTGCCGAGCTGAGAGAGAACAGTGGCCGCCCACCGAGCAGTTGTCCTCAGGACCCCGGGAGCGGGAGCGGCTCTTGGGCTTCCCCATCCCAGGTTTACAATGAGTCGTCTGAGTGTAGCCAGTAGTGGTAATGTGACCGCAGGATTGGCAAATAGGCCCCGGCCCCAAGATTCTCTTTACTAACAACGATCTGAAAATGAGAAACGGTGTGCACGACAGTGCTATGCAAATGCACGGTGGGGTTTGGGGTCTTTTGTCTAGCAAGCAGCCTTTTTTGGGGGGAAAGGGTAGTAGGGGGTTTTGTGCCTCTGATTTACGAACCAGGTAGTTAGAAGACACCAGAATTAATCGGAACTAGAGGCTCCTTTCAAGGAGCATAAGTGAGACAGGAAGATGAAGCATGATCACCAGGTGACCCGAGACGTGTATGGGAGTTGAGAAGACAAAGTACTCGCGGTGGGAATTGAGAAAAGTTTACAAGAGATGGTCTGTAAACTGGGCCTTAAGCCTGCTTGTGATGTGGAGCAGTAAAAGCGTGTTACCATTCTCAGAGGAGTAGAAAGAAGGGCTTTGTTTTCGTTTCTGTTTTGGCTGTACGCGGGCCTCTCACCGTTGTGGCCTCTCCCGTTGCCGAGCACAGGCTCCGGACGCGCAGGGTCAGTGGCCATGGCTCACGGGCCCAGCCGCTCTGCGGCATGCGGGATGCGGGATCCTCCCGGACCGGGGCACAAACCCGTGTCCCTTGCATCGGCAGGCGGACTCTCAACCACTGCGCCACCAGGGAAGCCCGAAAGAAGGGTTTTGAAGTGGACTCAGGTTAACTTGACTGTTAGTCACTGTCAGTAAGGGTAGGACAGGAAACATGGCACAGTCAAACCAGGTAATTTGAGTAGAGTGACTAATTTTTTTTAAACTAAATTTGTTTTTTTATTTTTGGCTGTGTTGGGTCTTCATTGCTGTGCTCAGGCGTGCAGGGGCTACTCATTGTCGTGGCTTCTCTTGTGGAGCATGGGTTCTAGGCGCGCAGGCTTTAGTAGTCGTGGCACGTGGGCTCAGTAGTTGTGGCTTGCAGGCTCTAGAAGGCAGGCTCAGTAGTTGTGGTGCACAGGCTTAGTTACTCCACAGCATGTGGGATCTTCCCGGGCCAGGGCTTGAATCCGTGTCCCTTGCTTTGGCAGGCAGATTCTTAACCACTGCACCACCAGGGAAGCCCCGACTAATTCCCCCGCACCACCCCCAACCCCGACTAATTTTTTTTTTAAGTGTACAGTTCAGTGGCGTTAATTACATTCACAATGTTGGGTAACCATCACCATCATTTACAAAGCCTTTTCATCATCCCGAACAGAAACTCTGTAACCGTTAAGCACCCACTCCCCCCAGCCCCTGCTAACATTAATCTACTTTTTATGTCTATGAATTTGCCTATTCTTTATATTTTAAATAAGTGGAATCATACAGTACTTGTCCTTTTGTGTCTGGCGTAATTCCATTTAGCGTGTTTTCAAGGTTCATTCATGTTGTAGCATATATCAGAACTTCATTCCTTTTTATGGCTGAATAGTATTCGTGTGTGTGTGTGTGTGTGAGTGTGTGTGAGTGTGTGTGTGTGTGTGTGTGTGTGTGTGTACACCACATTTTGTTTATCCATCTGTTGAGGAGTGGACACGGATCTCCGTCTTTAGGCTAGAAAAATGTTGCAGTGAACATCATTATAGAAGTATCTGTGGAAGCCTCTGTTTTCAGTTCCTTTGAATATATATCTAGGAGTGGAATTAGAGTTTTTTGGTAATTGTATGTTTAACTTTTTGAGGAACCATCAAACTATTTTCCACGGTGTCTGTAACCATTTTAGATTCTACCAGCACTGTACAAGGGTCCCAATTTCTCTGCGTCCTCATCAACACCTTTTATTTTCAGTTTTTAAAATTGTTATTATCACTATCCTAGTAGGTGTGCAGTGATATCTCACTGTGGTTTGGACCTGGGATCCTTTGCTGCAGTGCTTGCACCTGGACAAACATCTCCCGGAGCAAAAGAATACAAAGAAACTATAAGGGACTGAAAATAACTGCATGCATGCATGGTTTGGACAAATTATGACCAATAAGATACAAAAAGGCCAAAACCCAACTGCTGCTTTTTGGGGGGGGGGGCAGAAGCAGGGTACTGCGCATGATCGCACATGATCCCTGCACACAGCACCACCGAGGGGGTGGGCAGACCACCAAAGCCACCCCCCCGGCCTGACCCACCCCTACCCTCACCCTATTTAAGGACCCAGCTCACTCCCGCCCCCTCTTTGGGAAGTGAGCAAGGGCACCTTTTTCTTGTTCTCACTCCCTCATGCTGCAGCATGAGTTCCAGTAAAGCTTTGCCTAAATTCCTCATCTGGCCTCTTACCCATTTCTGTTGATTAAGGAGTTCAAGGACTCAAGTTGGTAACAGCTGCACCAATTTACACTCCCACCAACAGTGCAGGAGGGTTCCCTTTTCTCCACATCCTCAACATCGCTCGTTATTTGTTTTTTTTTTTTTTTTTTTTTTTTTTGGCAGCATCAGGTCTTTGTTGCAGGATCTTTGTTGCGGCATGCAGGATCTTCCAGTTGCAGCACACGGGCTTAGTTGCCCCACGGGTTTAGTAGCCCCGTGGCATGTGGGATCTTAGTTCCCTGACCAGGGATCGAACCTGCACCTCCTGCATTGGAATGCAGATTCTTAACCACTGGACCAGCAGGGAAGTCCCTGTTGTCCTTTTGATAATAGCCATTCTGACAGTTGTGAGGTGACATCTCATTGTGGTTTTGATTTGCATTCTGAGTGACTAACCTTTCAGACAGTGCTGTATTCATAGCTAGTTGGGGTGGAGGTGTGGGTCAGTAATTGTTTTTTCTGGGCTGAAAGGAGAAGCAGCAGAAGCAATTCCCTGAAACTGGAGAGAGTAATATTCAGGGAGAAGTCCCACCAAGAGCTGTGAAAGTCTGAAAAACTGGTGAATTTATATCTGAGCTCTTCCCCTTCCCTCTCCTCTGCGCTCTGATCTCCGCTTGTGCCTCCCCTTGGAACTGAACTGCAAGCCTGGGGTCTTTCTTTAGTGTCAGCGGAGCAAGGCACACAGCAAGGCTGGGAGGGGTGGAAAGGGCTCTGGAGCCAGCACATCTGCCTCCACTGCCTGCTAGACAGGAGTTAGGCAAGTTCCTTCTGTGAACCTCAGATGTCCAACTCTAAAAGGAAGGCGGGCCAGCTGTTTGTTTTTGTAAGTAAAGTTTTTTGGGGGAACACAGGCACACCCACAGATTTACATTTTGTATACAGCTGCATTCATGCTACAGGCTTTCATGCTAAGTTAAATAGTTGCAACAGAGACTATATGGCCCATGGGCTTACATACTTACCATCTGGCCCTTTAAGAAAAACTTTGCTGACCCCTGTCATAGAGGATGGCAAGGATTAACATGCCACAACTCCACAGGTGCTACAAGTAGGCAATAAGATTGAACTACTCATAGCGCAGCAAACAGCAGGAGCATCATCATGGCAGCCTGTTTCCCCAGTACCCAAGTCCTACGAATGACACAGTGAGCCCCAATGGTGGTGCGTGCAGTAGGTTATGCCGCATCTGAGGAGCCCAGGGCCAAGGGCTCAGAACCTTTTTTAGCAAGCAGCAAATAAGCCAGGCTCCCCCTACTCTGGGGGAGGGAACAATTACACTGTAGTCACACTGTGGTGGCCTTGGCCTACCTACTTGCCTATGTGCTCAGTGTCAGGAGACAGGCCTTTCGTTTTGGAGTTTTCAGCAAAAACAACGTGCAGATCATTGTTGCTTTTGTTGTGGCCATCCATTTACAAGGCTTGGTGTCAGTCTATCTCTTGTAAAAATAAAACACAGTGTGTGTGTGAAAAAAAAAAAAAAAAGACCCAGGAACTAGGAGAAGGAAAAGGTTTATGATGCTTCTATTAAAAAAAAAAAAAAAGTGACCCAGCAATCCCACTACTGGGCATATACCCTGAGAAAACCAAAATTCAAAAAGAGTCATGTACCAAAATGTTCATTGCAGCTCTATTTACGATAGCTCGGAGATGGAAGCAACCTAAGTGCCCATCATCGGATGAATGGGTAAAGAAGATGTGGCACATATATACAATGGAATATTACTCAGCCATAAAAAGAAACGAAATTGAGCTATTTGTAATGAGGTGGATGGACCTAGAGTCTGTCATACAGAGTGAAGTAAGTCAGAAAGAGAAAAACAAATACCGTATGCTAACACATATATATGGAATTTAAGAAAAAAAAATGTCATGAAGAACCTAGGGGTAAGACAGGAATAAAGACACAGACCTACTGGAGAACGGACTTGAGGATATGGGGAGGGGGAAGGGTGAGCTGTGACAAAGCGAGAGAGAGGCATGGACATATATACACTACCAAACGTAAGGTAGATGGCTAGTGGGAAGCAGCCACGTAGCACAGAGATATCAGCTCGGTGCTTTGTGACCACCTGGAGGGGTGGGATAGGGAGGGTGGGAGGGAGGGAGACGCAAGAGGGAAGTGATATGGGATCATATGTATAACTGATTCACTTTGTTAGAAAGCAGAAACTAACACACCATTGTAAAGCAATTATACCCCAATAAAGATGTTAAAAAAAAAAGTTTTCTTTTGACTTCTTAGTAAACTATAGAGAAAGTTGAAAAAATAAAAAAATAAAAAAAAATGGATAACCAACAAGGATGTACTGTATAGCACAGGGAACTCTGCTCAATGTTATGTAACAACCTAAATGGGAAAAGAATTTGAAAAAGAATAGCTACATGTATATGTATAACTGAATCACTTTACTGTACACCGGAAACTAATGCAACATTGTTAATCACCTATACTCCAATATAAAATAAAAAGTTAAAAACAAAAAAACAAAAAAAACAACATGCAGGGGCTTCCCTGGTGGTGCAGTGGTTAAGAATCTGCCTGCCAATGCAGGGGACACGGGTTTGAGCCCTGGTCCAGGAAGATTCCACATGCCGTGGAGCATCTAAGCCCGTGCGCCACAACTACTGAGCCTGTGCTCTAGAGCCCACAAGCCACAACTACTGAGCCCATGTGCTACAACTACTGAAGCCCGCATGCCTAGAGCCCGTGCTCCACAACAAGAGAAGCCACTGCAATGAGAAGCCCGCGCACCACAATGAGGAGTAGCCCCCACTCGCCGCAACTAGAGAAAGCCCACACGCAGCAACAAAGACCCAACGCAGCCAAAAATAAATAAATAAAATAAATAATTTTTTTAAAAAACCCAAAACGTGTGCACCAAGGCAGGCTGCCTCTCCCAACATCCAGTGAGTGCCCTTGGTAAATCAATGATTTCTAGTAGGCTTTTGTGATTCTTTTGGGTTTTAATGTACATAATATCACATTATCAGAAAGTATAGTTTTACTTCTTCCTTTTCAATCCCTGTACCTTCAATTTCTTTTTATTACCTTATTGCACTGGCCAGGACCTTCAGTATAATTTTGAATAGAAGTGGTGATAATGGATATTCTTGTCTTACTCCTAACATCAGGGGAAAGTATTTATTTATTTAATAAATTTATTTTATTTTTGGCTGCGTTGGGTCTTTGTGATCATATGCTTTGCTCCCTTTATTCTGCTAATGTTATGAATTACATTGATTTGCAAAGGTATAATCAACCTTACCTTCCTGGAAAAAACCAATATGGTTGTGATATTGAACAGAAAAGAGTTGACATAGCAGGCCTGAGACTGCTCTCCTTAGAAAGTTCTACTTGCAAGGTTGGCCTTTGCCTGGTGTCTGGGAACTCGTTCAGAAGGGTTTCCACCAATCCAAAGTGGCTCACTGTCTCTAAAATGTTAGCACAAACTATGTGGTTTATGCTGAACACCTGCTTCCTTCTGAAGTCTGGAATTTTGGTACATGCTAACTATTCTTAGTTTGCAGAGAAATTTTATCATGAATGAGTGTTGAATTTTGTCACAGATACAGCTAATTAACGATCAAATGTTTTTTCCCCTTTATTCTACTGATTTGGTGAATTTCACTCATTGATTTTTAGGTTTTTTTTTTTTTTTTTTTTGCTGCGCCATGCAGCTTGGGGGATCTTAGTTCCCCGACCAGGGATGGAACCTGTGCCCCCTGCGGTGGAAGCAGAGTCTTAACCACTGGACCGCCAGGGAAGTCCAATTTGGTTTAAGGTTGTTAAACCAACCTTACATTCCTGGGATAAACTCCACTTGGTCAGTCTAGCTGAAGATTAATCAACTGACTTTTCAAAGAATTAACTTTTAGGGCTTCCCTGGTGGCGCAGTGGTTGAGAGTCCACCTGCCGATGCAGGGGACACGGGTTCGTGCCCTGGTCCAGGAAGATCCCACATGCCGCAAAGCGGCTAGGCCCATAAGCCATGGCCGCTGAGCCAGCATGTCCGGAGCCTGTGCTCCGCAACGAGAGAGGCCACGACAGTGAGAGGCCCACATAACGCAAAAAAAAAAAAAAAAAAAAAAAAGAATTAACTTTTAGTTTCGTATTTTCTCTATTATTTACCCATGTTTTGTTTTTTTCTGGTTCTACGTTTAGCCTTCTTTCTTTCTACTTACTTTGGGCTTAATTTGCTCTTTTTCTAGTTTAATGTGAAAACTTAGACTGTTGGTTTTAGATCTTTCTTCTTTTCTAATGAAAGCTGCATCATATGCATTTAAAATGTATTTTCATCACGATGTAGTTCAAAGTACTTCCTAATTTCTCTTATGGTTTCTTCTTTGATCGATGGTTATTTACAAGCGTATTATTTAACTTGTAAGTATGTAATGGTTTCCTAGTGTGGCAGTTACCAACGTATTGCTCCTCAGCTCCGGATAAACACTTCCGCACCTATTCTGTGCTAATGGACTAGACTGGAAGCGTTTCTCCGTTACAGCGAGCACAATGTTAGGCTCTGTCAGTTAGGGCGCTGGACGAACACTGCAGGAAGAAAGGGGCTTTTCTTCCTGGTTCCAGCGTGCTGTGTTTTGATTTTTCTTGCTCCTGCTGCACAGTCTATCAGAGGTGCCTGTGTGTGGGGACTTCCACTGGTGCTCTGCCCCAGCTGCATGTCAAGGGGGTGTGGGGCTCACTGGTCTCTTAGGTGATCACCTTGCCTCTGCCTCACACCTGCAGCAGCATCCTGATCCCCTATGTACCCCTGCCCACCAGCTGCACCCTAAAGGGTTGTTTCCCAGGGATTTTCTGGTGTGGACACCACACTCCCCAGACTCCGCCTCTGCGGCAGTGCCCCAGTTCCTCTGTAACCCGCCCACCAGCCTTGGGTCACTTCCTAAAAGTGAAGTTTCCTGGGGTCCTCCCAACAGAGACATGCTGTGCTCCTCAGGGCATTCTGCACAGCATTGCATCTGATCAAGATCCTCATTTCACAGCAAAGGAAGTGTGGCAATGGGCTTATACCTCGCCTGGAATAAGGTGGTTTAATTGAAAAGTAGAATCGTTTACTGAAGGCTCAGTCATGGTACCAGTTGGGAGACAACACCCTGAAAGGATGGGGCTTCTAATTTACAGAATGAAGTATGTCTTCGAATCAGAGACTATTATATGGTGCTGTCAACCCCCTGGCCAGCACACATGGGTCCAGGAATCAGGGGTGGGAGAGGAATGACTCCTCTCACTATTATACCTAATAACGCACCCACAGAGTCTTTGCCTCTTATCCTGAGAAATTTGAGCCTGCTGATTTGGAGATCTTAGTTCCCAAGTGAGTAATACTCCATAAGGGGACACAACAATGGTACCACTGAATTGGAAAATGAGATTGCCACCTGGCCAATTTGGGGTCCTTATGCCACTAAACCAATGCCCCCCCCCAAAAAGGGGAGGAGGTTCCAACCTACTGGTTGGAATGACTGATCTGAGTCCCAAGGGGATATTGGGCTGCTGCTACACAATGGAGGCAAGGAGGACTGTCTGGAACCCAGAGGATTCTCTGGGGCACCTATTAGTAAATCCATGGCCGCCCCCAGAAGTAGGACTCAGATCACTTAGGAATGGGGGTTTGGGTCGCTCTACCAGTTAAAGATCCCGGAGCAGCAGCAGAAGCTCTAGCTGAGGGCAAAGGAAATATGGAATGGGCAACTGAAGAAGAAAGCCATGGATATTAACTATGACCTTGTGAACGGTTAAAAAAATGACCAATTACAAAAACGAGGGCTGTGGTAGCTTTGTGTATGCTTCTTTGCTTCTTGTATGCATGTGTTTATTTGTATATACTGACCATTTTCTCCTTTTTACCTCTCTATTTACAATTTGTTGGAGGTCAACTTTGTAATTTTTTTAAAATAAATTTATTTATATTTTACTTATGTATATTTGGCTGCGTTGGGTCTTCATTGCTGCATGTAGGCTTTCTCTAGTTGTGGAGAGCGGGGGCTGCTCTTCGTTGCGGTGTGCAGGCTTCTCATTGCAGTGGCTTCTCTTGTTGTGGAGCACAGGCTCTAGGCACACGGGCTTCAGTAGTTGTGGCACACGGGCTCAGCAGTTGTGGCATATGGGCTCAATAGTTGTGGCTCACGGGCTCTAGAGTGCAGGCTCAGTAGGTGTGGCGCATGGGCTTAATTGCTCTGTGGCATGTGGGATCTTCCCAGACCAGGGCTCGAACCCATGTCCCCTGCATTGGCCAGCAGATTCTTAACCACTGCGCTACCAAAGAAGCCCCAACTTTATAATTTAATCTTTAGGTAATAGAACATTTAGTGGGACCACGACAAAGTTTGTGGAGTAATTAATACAGAAGTTCAAATATGTGTAGAATGGTGCATGAAAAAAGATGGACATTAGTTCCACATTCACCTGTAGAACCTGTCCTGTGATAGCGGTACTGGAATCAGCATTTCTCCCTTACAGTGAGCACTCTCTATCAGTAGAGGGTGCTGGAGGGATACTGAAGGAACGAAAGGGCTTGTCTTCCTGGCTCCAGTGAGCTCTGGTGTGCTTTTCCTTGCTCACGCGCTGTGGTCTATTAGGGGTGCAAGTGCCCTGTGTAAGGGGACATCTAGAATATCGGGTGGTGCTCTCCTCCAGCCACATGCCAAGAGAGGCGCTCCCTCGGCAACCTCGCAAACCTGGTTCACACCCGGTGACCACTTTGCTGTGGCCCTCCTGTCAAGGATACTGCATGTTCCAGGCCTTGCACCCGTGGCAACTCCCTACCTCTGTGCACTTGCCCCCTCAGCCTTATCTATGCCCTGGATTGTTCTTCCCAAAGCCCTCCAGGCATGGACAGCGTGTATGCACAGCGGTGCCCCAGTTCCATGTGTCTGCTCGCCAACCTTGGCTTTTCTCCCCAGAGGGTAGATTCTCATGGTCCTCCATGCCCCGCGTGGACATCATACACTCCAGGCCTTGAGCACACAGGGCACTCCAACTCTTTTGGTGCACCTGCCCAACAGCCTTGGCTCACCTGTGCCCTGGAGGGCTGTTTCCTGGGATCCTCCCTATGTGGAAACTGTGTGCTCTGGGCTTGGTGCCTATAGGTTGTGTCCCTACGTTCCCTGTGCGCCTGCCCATCAGCCTCAGCTTGCCTGTGTCCTCGAGGGTTGTTTCTTGCCTGGCAACTGTGAACCAGCTCTGGCCTGGGCAAGCCAGTGAACCTGTCCACCACCCAGTAGGCTGCCATGAGGTCTGAACCCCAGCCTTGGGGGTGGGGGCCTTGGGTCCTCAGGCCTCAGGAACCCTTTTAGAGTTCTCTTTACATCTTTATAGTTCTCCTCTTATAACTTAATGATTCTATATATTAACCCTGCCATGTTTAAATTACTGGGTGGTTCTATCTCCTGATTGGACTTCGACTGAACCACCGAGCTATCTTATTGTTACTAATTTCTAACTCAATTCCATTATTGTCAAAGAACATACTCTTTATCCTTTTAATTTATTCCTTTAAATGTACTGAGAATTGTTTCATGGCTCAGCATGCGGCTTATACCGAATATTCTGTGTACTTGAAAAAAAATTTGCATCTTATATTCATATGTATTATAAAAAATTAATAGGAAAAACATTTAAAAATAGTCTTTATATTTACTCAGATACTATTTCTGATGTGCTCCATCTCTTTCTGAGGATCTGAGTTTCCCTCTGTTATCACTCCCCTTCAAGCCAAATAACCCCTTTAACATTTCTTACAGCGTAGGATTGTTGGCAATGAATTCTCTTAGTTTTATCTGAAAATGTCTTTATTTCAACTTCTTTCTTGAAGTACATTTTTGGTAAATTTAGATTTCTGAGTTGACCTTCGTTTTCTTGTAGCATTTTAGAGATGTTGTTACACTGTCCTCTGGCCTCTGGTTTCCGGTGAGAAGGCAGCTGTTAATGGTTGTTCCTCTGTATGTGGTGTGTTGTTTTTCTCTTGCTTTCAAGATTCGCTCTTCATCTTTAGCTTTCAGTAATTTTGAGTATCACGTTCCTAGACGTGGCCTTTCGGTGTTATTCAAGGTGGCTTTGTGGAGTATCTAAAATCTGTAAATTTCTTTCATCAAATTTGGGAAATTTTTGACTGTTTTTTAAATATTTTTTTCTGCTCTCTTCCTAGGACTCCAATCACATATCTGTCAGACTGTTTGACCTTATCTAACTGGTCTGTGAGTCTTTTTAAAAAATCCTTTTTTCCTTTGTCCTACAGCATGGGTAATTTCTATTGGTTTATTTTCTAGTTCATTGACCCATTCTGTAATCACCTCTTTTGCTGTTAAATCCATCCATTTAATTTAAAAATTTTCAGTTACTGTGACTTTTATTTCTGGCATTTCTATTTTTCAAGTCATTTGTTTCTATGCTCAGGTAGGTAGCTTGCCTATCTTCTTACTCACTGAGAACATACTTTCATTGCTGCTTTAATAACCTGGTATGTTAATTCCAGTATCTGGATCACCTCAGTGTTGGTGTCAGTTTTCAATGTTAACTGTGGAGACTCTGGTTTCTATTATGTCTCCAAAGAGTGATGGTTTCTTTTATTAGGCAATTAGCTTGGGTGGATATACAGTGCAAATCACACTTATGGGTTGGCAGCTCCAATCTTAGTTTAGATGTTCAGTCTTTAGCTGAGCTGCCTTGAGTCTGATTGGCTCATTTGTGGTCCAGAGTTTGGGCAGAGATGTGGGCAGACAGAACTTGGGGATTCCTCTCTCTCTGGCTCTTCCCTTCTGAGACTCCCATCTTTCCCTCCAGGGGCTTCAGCTGCCCTGGCTCAGTACTCGAACTGTGATTTTCCACCAGCCTATTGTACCTACCACTTTGTCAGCTGCTAAGTTACAAGCAGCAAAAACAGGGAGCTTTCTCTGCACAATCCTCTTCTGAGTGTGAACTCCCCACCAAACTTTCCTCTTCCCTTCATTCTCCAGTGTCTGTAGTAGCTGTTTTTCGTATTATGTCCAGGTTTTACAGTTGTTGTGTGTGGAGGGGTCATTCCCAAGCATCTTAGCCATTATTAGAAGTCCCTAGGTGTAGTTTAAATATTTAATCTATTTCCTTCATATTTCCCTCTATTTCTTGAGCATATCAATCATAGTTTAAACTCCTTGTCAACTTTCTCCAATATTTGGCTCACCTGTTTCTATTTTATACTTTTGCTATGGTTTTAAATAGTATCTCTTGACTTGCTAGTAATTTTTATTAGATCCAGAAATTGTGTATAAAAAAATTAGAGCATCTCTAGATGTTTTTTCTTCCACTCTTTCCTCTGCTACGCAAATGGAATGGGGGCCGATCACCTTAATCCACTCAGGGACTACATGGTCTGTGGCTACATTGTGAGTATAAGCCACAGTCTACCTGTTTCACCTTGTTCCTAGTAAGGAGCCCCCCTGAGCTTGCAACTGAAAGCCCTGTGTGTTCACCAGTCCCCTCCCCCGGTGGGTTCTGAATTCTAATCATCAGCACAATAAGTGTGCCAAAAATTCGATTCTGCTTTTCAGAGGTTTGAGGCTTAGCCTCTGGCCCTACACAGCTTCAGAATTTGGTAAGTATCTTGAACAGAAAATGTGTTGTTTTTAAGCCTCTTCCAGTCCCCAGCTTTGCTCCTCCAGTGTCACGAGAGCACTAAGCTCAGCTGGCTTCTCTGGTCCCCGGCTGCAACCCTCTTGTCTGGGCCATGCTTGGATTCTCAGCCTCTTGCTCAAACCCCGAGTCAGCAAATGCTCCCACAGGAAAATGTGCTGCAAACTTTCAGCTCACGTCTCTATGATTCGCTCTACTTCAAAAATTTAGGCCCTTTAATCCTCTTTCCTTCAGGAATTCTCTAAGGCCTTTTATAAAGACAATTTTTATATTTTATCTGGTTTTTCTAGTTCTTGAGTAGAGCATTGGGCAGCCAGAAGGAACTCCATGGTACTAAAAGTCTCTAAGCACTTCTAAAGTGTTTATTTTCTTCCTCTGATCTTTGAAAACTGACTGTCCCCAAGCAGTCAATTTATATCACAACTTAAAAATATATTCCTACTGCTAAGTGAAAAAAAAAGCAAACTATGTTATGGCTTATTCCCCATAATCACAACTGTGTATAGAATATGAATACATACTGTCCAAGATTTGAAATAAATAACTGGGGTTGGATATGGCAAGTTTTTCCTTTTGTAAAAATGTTTCTGAAATGTTCTGTTGTCTGTAAGAGGTATGTTAAGTAAATGTAGATTGTCAAGGAGGGGAGGGAGAAGGAACTCGGTGGTTGAGATATAGCCGTGGGAAGAATAACTGCATAAAACTTTTTATAACTTGAATTTTGTATCACATGAATGTATTAGCTATTAAGGAAAAGAAAGAAAGGAAGAGAGGGAGGGAGGAGAGAGGAAGGAAGGAACACCACCCCTGCCCCGAGACTCCTGGGGCCACAAAGTTCCATTTATACCGTGAGTGAGGAAACAGGCATTTGCTTGTGCTCACTAGCTGCAGACTACAGAGGACGGCCTAGCCCTGGTTCCTTCTGGGACACAGAAAATTGCCTTCCAGGGATTGTGATGAACAAAGGGGATTATAATATTCCTATTAAGAGCTTTTATGAAAATATTTTAAAAATTGGGCTATTGTCATTTTTTTGTACAGATGAAGGTATAGTAAGTATAGACAGTAGCTTTGTTAGGACTTTTTAGATCGCTTCTTCCAATTATAGGATATGGGATCTTAGGTATTTTCTTTGAACACTGTACCTTTTTAAAAAAAAAATCTGATAAATCTGGACAGCATGGCTGATTAACTAGTCTCTCTTTCCCCAGAACTTCATTCCAGCCTTCTAAACCAGGGGTCAGCATACTATGGCCTGGGGGCAAATCTAGCCTGTTTTATATGGTCAAGTTTTTTTTTATATGGTCAAGCCTGTTTTATATGGTCAAGTTAAGATTAAATTTACATTTTCACATGGTTGAAAAAAAAACCAAAAGAAAAATATTTTGTGACACAGGTCATTCATTTATGTGTCATCTCTGGCTGCTTTCATGCTACAAGATGTCAGAGTTGAGTAATTGCAACAGAGGCCACACAGCCCTCAAAATCTAAAATATTTACTATTTGGCCTTTTACAGAAAGTTTGCTAACTCCTGGGCTAGAGTATCTCCAAATAATGAGTTTCACAGAGCAACTTTCTTGGGTGGGGGTAGACTGACTGAATTAATGGCCCTCTCTGTATCCATGTCCTTTTTTTTTTTTTTGTATCCATGTCTTTTGCCAGGAAACTCTGTAGCACTTTCCCAGACACTGGGCTCAGTCACATGACTTGCTTTGACCTATGGGAGTCTGGAGACACAATACAAGTAGAGGCTTGAAATGGGATTGCACCCTAGGGCTTGTTCTCCTGCTCCCCTGCCACTGTCTATAAACAGACCCAGGCAAGTCTGCTGGAGGATAAGTCATGTGAAGCAGAGTCAGTCCAGCTGAGGCCAGCCCAAGTTAGCCAAGAATCAAGGATCTCAAGATCATCACACCTGCCTGGCTGACCCACAGCTGACCACAGACACATGTGCAAGCCCAGCAAAAATTACCCAAACCCAGACAGATCAGCTGAACCCCAAGACTCAAGAGCCATGGAACTGTTTATTGTTACATGCCACTGAAGGTTGGTGCTGGGTCTGTTACACAACATTATTCTGGCAGTAGAAAACTGATACTATGGGCACACAAACTTTTCTTTTGCCAAAAGAGTCTAGGGAACCTTTTTACTCTTCTGAAGGCAATTTAGGGCTCTGACAGGGGGAGAGACTGAATAAAACACAGAAGTCTGGAACTCCAGGGATGGGGGTGGGGCATCAAATTACATCCCGAATTTCACCTTGTCCTCACAGTGGGATTCAGTAAATGTCCGTATTTGCTCTGTGGCTCCATCTGCCACTGGACCAAGTAGATGCTAAGGCTAGGACTTGGCATGTCTCTTAACCACGAAGAGATCTAGCGAGGCAGAGACGCCATCATTTATGGTAAAGAATTTACTTCCTATTTATAAAATGTAGAAAAAGTACCTTGGGTATAAAATCTAAATGTCTGAGGTGTGATCAGTCAGGAGCCCAGAAAAGTCACTTTGCATCCTTCAGTCATCAGTGTGTAGTGCAAATGGAACAGGGGCTGGGAGTTCCTCCTGTACTGGGCTCAGGGAAAGCTTCCCCAGGATAAAGCCACAGAGCCCTCTGTGAGGAAGAGGGGTAGAGAACAGGAAAGGAAAGGGGGCAGAACTGCGGCAGGAGGCCGGGAAGGGATGATGTACGGGAGTCTGTATTAGGGAACACTTTCATTTGCTAGAGGGAGGATCTTCCTTCTCAACTGCTGAACACAACTGGCCTGGGCCTGTCCTAGAAATGTCAAGCTGCTTCCTAGTGCACAGGGCTGACCATCCCCTCTGCAGAGCCCCAAACGTGGCTTCTGTCAGGAAGGAAAGGCATCCATCAGTGTGACAAGAAGCGGTCACCTTCGGACTTGCATGAACTCCTTGCGCAGCCATAAGGAGTCCTGATAGAAGCGAGGATCACCCAGTCTCACAGCTGTCTGTTTGTAGAAGTAACAGTATAACACTGCCGCTGTGGATAATAAACAGAAAAGAAGCCTCAGGGATGCTCCTGAGTATTTGTTTCAGGGTAAGAACATAACCGGACGAGGCTGAGGGGCCCTGCCTCATGATTTCCCAGTGACTCCCAAGAAGGGCAGAGGGCAGTGGTCTCTCCTGCTCTTGGTGTGGCTGTCCCACTCATCCCACGCTGCTTGTGATGGGCTGGGAAGCCAGGATCAAGGCCCTGGCTGCCAGAGCCACAGGTGGGACCAAAGTGAGGCCTGAGGATGCTCTGGTCCTTACCTAGTCTCTGGAATACAAATAACGTTTGAAGTCCATCTGTCCAGACAAAGCGGTTGGAGTTTTTCCAGCGTAAGTTCTGAAGGAGATATGAGTACACAGAGAAATGTGAATGGCTAGATGAGGCCCTCACATCTCCAACTTGGTTAGCTGCAGAGATGCCACCTGGTTTAATAGCAGGCTAATGCACCCCCATTCTTTCTTTCCACAAGCCCGAGGAGTGCTTTTCAAAGGAACCTCAAGTTCCCTTTTTTTTTTTTTGCTACAGAGGGAAAATTCTTGTAACTCTGAGGGAGGAAGTTTGAACTAAGCCATTTATTCCATTTCATCCCGTAGCCTTTGCCGAGGAGAAATGATACACATCATCTCAGGAGTTCAGCATGGTCACTGTCTTGCCTTGGAACTCTCAGGCTCAGTTCCTGTCAGATAAAGGCTCGGTACACTCAGGGTTTAATCAGATTAACAGCTTCACAGCACAAAGCCAGGGCTATTTGGCTCCAGGAACCAGAGCAGAGACAACCCTCTCCGGGAAGCACCTTGAGATTTCGGCCCTGCTCTGCTTCTTCCCTGTGAGCTCTAGTGCTCTCTGTAGAATCACAAGGGCAACCTAACGGGACGTTTGGTCTGAGAAGGCACCTTTAGTAAAGAAATGACTAGAGAACCCTGAGGTTTTAATATGTTCCATAAAATGAGTACATGAGAAGCACATGAAATACCCAAAGGGATGGAAGAATTTGTGAAGCAGAAGAAATCTGAGGGAATTCCCTGGCGGTCCAGTGGTTAGGACTCCGTGCTTCCACTGCAGGGGGCAGGGGTTCAATCCCTGCTCAGGGAACTAAGATCCCACCAAGCCATGCCATGTGGCCAAAACAACAACAACAAAAAAACAAATCTGAAACCATGAAAACTAGATCTGCTCTGAGGCCTATGTTAGAACCAAAGGGAGGCATCTTGGGGGTCGGTTTTCCTAGTGTAAGTGATGGGGATGCGTCAGAGGGCATGCAGCACTGAAGGGCCAGCGGCACGCCTGCCTATTTCCCACGGGACGCTGATGCCTAAGAATATGCTGTACCAACACTCACCTGCCCAAACAGCTAACGATGAAACAGATTCAACTTCCTGTTTTAGCCCTGGCAGGCCTTTTGGGGCAAAAGTGAATTGAATGTTCCAGAAGTGTCCCTGGACTCTTGGATAAGGCTGTTCTTCAACATATAAGGTTAGATAAAAGTGCCTTATGAAATTCTCATGTGTCCAGCTTCAGGCTGGACCACATTCATTTCATCTGTTTCTTATCAAGGACTCTGTGAGATATAAACATCCAGAGATTCTGGGTTCCCACAGAAAAACATTCCTAGCCCTTTAAGGATTCAGAGCCTCACTCTTACCATGACCCAGACATGAAGGGAGATGCTGAGGGTGAAGTACACAGCTGTCAGGATGATGGTCCCTTTGAACTTATGGAAGAGGAGGTTGACGAGGCCAGCCTGGAAGACGAAGGTGTTGAAGAACATGAGGAAAATGATGATGATGTTGAAGAGGACTGCAATATCCTGGATGCTGCAGACACAGAAAACAAAAGGACGGCCAAATGGAGGCCTGGAGAGGACCCAAGAGCCAGCCCTGAGTCCTAAGGGACACCATGGAGTCTGTCCTTCCTTGTTATATATAGTCCTCTGAAACCCCCCCAGAGGTAGTTTGGGTTTTGGACCCCAAATGACCCGAAGCTAAAACTACCCGCTGGCCCCATCAGTTGAGTGGCAGTCTATGGACAAGGCTTTCCTGCTGACACTCCCCACTCAACAAAGCTCCCAGGCACCTGTGAGAAGCAGCTAGTTTCCTCCCTGTATCCAGAAAATGCCAGCCCTGTCTGTCACATAACCTGGTCCTGTCAGACGTTTTCCTCTAGCAAGACAGCAATGCACCTTCCCTCATCTGTGCACGGCTGGCTGCCTTAATGCCATTCATGTCTCATGTCTCAGTGCAAATGTCCCCTCTTCAAAAAGACTTTTCTTTCACCCCACTACCTAAAGTAGCCTTTCGCTCCCCACCCCAGGTACTTTATATCCATTGTATAACATTTATTACTATTTGAAATTACCTTTTTTTTTTTTTTTTTTTTTTTGCGGTACGCAGGCCTCTCACTGTTGTGGCCCCTCCCGTTGCGGAGCACAGGCTCCGGACGCGCAGGCTCAGCGGCCACGGCTCACTGGCCCAGCCGCTCCGCGGCATGTGGGATCTTCCCGGACCGGGGCACGAACCCGTGTCCCCTGCATCGGCAGGCGGACTCTCAACCACTGCGCCACCAGGGAAGCCCTACTTGACATTTTGTAACCCTCTTTCATGGCACCGTAAGACAATATTTCTACTCGAAGATAGAGAAAATGACAGTGTCAGCAATCTGGCCCTCACTTTCAATGTGCACTGCTCCCTGTGTCCCAAACCCTTGTTAGAAGTATATCAAAACAGGCCCACGTCTATGGACCATGACATGTCTATGGACCATGGAGTACCCAGGACAAAGTGCAGTTTTATTCTCCCTGATATTTCTCTATTAATAACTTTAAAATGCTAAATTATGATTGTCGGGGACTTCAGACTGCTTGGGTTGAGCTGTCCCACCCACTGAACTTACATGAAGAGCACCAGCTGTATGACGGGAGCCATTCGGAGTAGCTCCGAGAAGGAATTGACAAAGAGGTCATAGGACAGCAGCAGGAACTGCAGGGAGAGCACCAGGCTATAGTTACTGGTCTGGAGCATCTTCCTTCTGCTATCTTGGGCCCCCAAGGGCACATTCCACAGTTCCCAGAAAGCAGTCCTAGTACTCTTCCAGGCACTGAGGGAGAAGTTATAGTTCCTCAGAATCAGAGCTGTTTCCCTTGCTCTCAGACAAGGGCCTACTGATGCAAAAAAAAAAAAAAAAAAAAGGAGGTTAGAAATTCATTAATACATATTTACCGAGGACTTATTATGTACCAGGCACCATTCTAGGTGCTTGGGATACGTCAACGAACAAAACCAACAACAACAGAAAAACCCCAACTAGTCACTCCTTCCAGGGACCCTCACCCTCAGGCCTTTTTCCATGACCGGAACCCTCTAGATGTACAGCTCTTTCTAAACACTTTTGAGTCCAAAGGAATCTAGGGATACTACACACAGTGACTGTCTGGTCATGTAACAATACTAATTCTATTACTAACTGCAGCAGCAAAACCTTTGTATATCACTTACAATATTGCTTACAATTCTAAGTGCTAACATTACTTAAATCTCTCAATAACCCTTGAGGTAGAAGACACACTATTACTCTCCCCATTTTACAGAGGGGACAATTGAGGCCCAGGGAGGTAAAATAATTTGTCCAAGTTCACATTGCTAATAAGTGGCAGAGCTAGCGTTCAGATCTAGGCAGTCTTGGTCCAGAGTCTGTGCTCTTAACTACTGCACAAAGCTGCCTCTTACATAACTGACAGGTTTATATGTAACTACGTGGGAAAAACAAATGCTGGCATAGGAGAAGCGGGAAGTGGTGCAGGCAGAAAAAGCTGAGAGCAAACAGTGCTCTCCTAACGTTTACGATTATGGTAGCAACACAGTGGCACCAGGTAAGGGGAGCTGGGCTTTTATTTTCATTTATTCCAAGACCCAGAAGCTGCTTTGGGGGTGTCCTGTGACCCCCTCCAGCTGGATCAAATCTATGAACAAATTTCAAAATGCTTCGAAGTGTTACAGAACGATTAAATTCATATCGGTAAAATGTTACGGTTTACAAACTCTTCATATTCATTTCCTTATTTAATCCTACACCCATCTTGAGAAGCAGCAGTTCTTACGCTTATTACCCCACTTTACACAGAGGCTCTGAGAAGCTGCGGAACCTCGTCCACCTCACCTGATGGAGAAGTCCCACTTTAGTGGATGTACGAAGGTGCTTTTCTCTGAACCGAGTCTCCTTATTCATCAAATAATATCGATAGCTACCAGCTACATACCGACACCATGATAAATTTGTCAACCAAGACAATTTCCTTTAATCTTCGCAACTACTCTGCAAGGTGGGCAAGAATTATCCTCATTCTACAGGCAAGGACACAGGGTCAGAGTTCAAGTCGTTCCTCCATGTTGCAGGTGAGCAGAGCCAGGATTCACAACTAGGTGTGAAAACAAAGCCCGTGCTCTTAACTACTACTTCACAGGCCACCACAGAAGGCTGCTGTGAGGATCCGTTCTATAGAGCCGCCCACCGCCATCTCTACGGGAAGGATGACCCTCACGTCGGGTTAGGGCAGCGCTGATTCCCAAGGTAATGAAGCGGTCTTCGCAGTTTGTCCACCGCTATCTGCCGCGTTCTCTCTGTCCCCTGAGTAATTTTCCTCACCCTTCCTAATCCACTTTAAAATAGGGCTGCCTTAGCAAAAAACCAAAACCAAAGCAATTAACAAAATTCCGACTTCTGGCCACTTTACCCACTCCTCCTCAGCGTTCTCACCTAGAAGGCCCAACGTCGGTTGTCACGGGGACACCGTCCTGGCTTCCGGAAACCGGTTTTAAATTCCGGAAGTAGATGGGTGACGCGGGCTCCGTCTGCGCCGTGCTACCCGCTTGTCCTCGGCTTTTTCTCCCCGCTCTTTGGCCCGCTCGGTCGCCATGTTTCGGTCCCCGCATTCCTGGGCCCGCCCCTCTCTCACCGTCGCTGCGCCCTGTTCCAGGGCTCCCAGCTGCGGGCCAACGCCTCCCGCCCACCCCGCGTGCGGACTTGCCGAGGGCCAGCCCCTGGCCAGAGGCTTCGCATCGGCCCGAACATTTCCGCTTCCACGGAATCGAGGGGGTGGGGGTGAGGGACAGGACCGATCCGTGACGGCGTTCCTGGTCCCTGGAAGCCCGGGCTTGGGGAAGAAACGCCCGTGGAGGAACTGGAGTTAGTGTCAGCACCTTATCTGCCGGCCACCCCGCGGCTCTGGACTTCATTTCCCAGGCGGCCGCGCGCGCAAAGCGCGCGCGACCGGAAGTGCTACAAGCTTATAAGGTGACAGAGCGGCCCCGCCAGTTGGCTGTAGAGCGGCTGTGACTGGTGATAGCGGGGGTTCTTGAGAGTCTCTCACTCCATCTCCCAGGAGCCTCGGGAGCTGCGGGTCCGGCGCCGGGTGGCAAGAGGCGGGTCTCGGAGACCCCAGTACCCCTGCGTTCCACTGTGGTTCGGGGGTGAGAAAGAGCCCGGGCTGGGAGTTCAGGGACCTGGGTTCGAGTGCTGGCTCTGCTACTGCCTCGCTTCGCGCTGTCGGGACCCCTCGCTCGGCCTCAGTTTTCTCTTTTACGAAATGGACATCGTTCTCTGTGCCCTTACTTACACAGGTGGTGGAAGGAAGCTCTTTGGAAAGCACAGAAGCTCTTCGGAAGTCGCAGTCAGCAGGTGGAGCCCCTCGCCTTAATTTGCACCCAAGGTTAGCTGGGACCAAGGGATCTTGGTCCCGGCGGAGGAGTCAGGGATCGGTCCCCGGGTTCCTGGAACCCTACTCTGGACACCTGAGGCCGACCAGAGGCCGTACGAAGGGCGGGGCTGTAATCACTCAGGTGCTAAGGAGGGCCTTGCTTATCTACCTCCTGAGTGGAATTTAGGGCCCCTCACTCCTGAGTCTCTGACTACGAAGCTGCGTTTGGAAGTGAGGAGTCCTTGGAGCACAGGGGGAGTGAACCTGGAGCCTTGTACCAGCTCGGCCACTCACCGTGGCCAAGTCACTTTCCTTCTTTGGGCCCGAATTTTTTTTTTTTTTTGTTTTTGCGGTACGCGGGCCCCTCACTGTTGCGACCCCTCCCGTTGCGGGACACAGGCTCCGGACGCGCAGGCTCAGCGGCCATGGCTCACGGACCCAGCCGCTCCGCGGCATGTGGGATCTTCCCGGACCGGGGCACAAACCCGCGTCCCCTGCATCGGCAGGTGGACTCTCAACCGCTGCGCCACCAGGGAAGCCCTGGGCCCGAATATTTTTGATCCGTAAGATAAGAGTTCAGGACTTGAGCCCTAAATCTGGTTCTCAGGATTCCTAAAGCCCGCACCATTCATCTGAGAAGTGGGAGCAACAAACAGACTTCCTGTTCCTTCATCTATTTGCACTTCTAAATAATTGTGAAAGGGTTTGGAATAGAGCCTTTTCCTAAGGCTAGGGCCAAGTAGGATATACCCATTTCCTACACCAGGGCCTGATCTGTTTTAGTGCAGCCTGGGAGAATCCTTTTTGCTAAGGGATTGAGAAGTATATTAGGTTGGAGAGTAGACTCCTTAGATCAGGGTCAACAAACATGACCCACAGGCCTAATCTGGCTGGCCTAAATGGTTTTTACATTTTTCAATGATTGAAAAAAAAAAAAAGAAAATGATATTTTGTGACATGTGGAAACGATATAAAAACTGAAATTTCTTTGTCCATAAATAAAGTTTTTCTGAACATAGCTCATGTTCATTTGTGAAGGTATTATTTATGATTGCTCTTGCAATGCATCAGCAGAGTTGATGACATAGTTGTGACAAACCGTATGGCCTGCAAAATCTAAAATATTTACCATTCTGGCCCTTTACAGGAGTTTGCCGACTTTTGTCTTAGAATGCGTCTCTACAAGTGAGGGCAGAATAGGACTGGTGGGCACATCCTGAAATCTTAGCACATCCTGTTCTCTTGGAATAAATGAGAGGATATTCTTAGCATTTGGATTGCAATTTTCACTGCATTCTTCCTTTTTCTCTCCTTTTGCTCTCTATTTCGAGCAGAGGGAGGGCTCGTCTGTGTACTGTTGGTAAAACATTCCAGCCGTCTGTTAGGGAAGTGTCTCCATTGTCTTTTCCAAGTCTGTCCCAGAGCAGTAATCCAGGACCTCTTCTAGGGGGGTAGATGTGATCCCTTTTGGATTATATTTTCTTTTTTCCTCTTACAAAGGGAGGGGAAAAAAAAGTAGATATTATTCAATGGATGGAGCCTGCTGACCGAGAGCTCCTTTGTGCTGACACTTCACTGGGGGGATGATTGAACCTCTGGTGACCTGAAACTTCTGCTGCCCTTACAGGAACTAAGGGGATAACTCTTGAGGCTGGGTAGCAAATCTCTGAGCTCAGTAGCTAAGGTAGAAAGCTTCTAGAAATCAGGTGGCATGGTTTTCTCTCTCCAACCTCCTGGAAGCTTATTTTTTCCCCCAGACCTCAGATCTTACTTTCTCAGAGATTACTGCCACCTTGGATCTCTTTGTGACAGCTTAGCATCTGTTTGTGGTTAGGTGGACACCTGGCATGGAGAGAGCTGGCACGACATGGAATTGGGGACACTGAGAGGCCTGGGCAGCCATGGGGGCCATGAACTTGAGGTTTTTGTTAGTCGTTAGGATGAAATGCTGTAACAATACTAAGAAAATTATAATACTGTACTCTCACAATGTCCTTACATACATTTTCTCGACTCTCTGACAACCTGTGGTCAAATTAAAAACATGGGCTTTGAAACCGAATAGACAAGGGTTTGAAACTCCCTGCCCACTTACTGGGTCCTATTTAGTCTGTCTGAGGCTTAGTTTCCTCATCTATAAAATGGGGATAACTCCACACGGGCTTGTCAAGATGAGTAGATGGGATCATGTGTGTAAGGTTCTGGTGTGGTGTCTGCTCAGAGCTGCCTTTCAGTAAGTTATATCCTATTGTCATGGTTTTCTTTCAGATGAGAAGACTGAGTCCTACAAATGTTAAGTGAGTTGCTTAAGGAGCCTCAGAGCATAAGAACTGGAGTCCAGGCCACCACTCTGTCAGCCTGCCAGTAGGTATAAAGGTGAGGGTCAAGTGTTTTATCTTCTTGGGAGTTCTTGATTTTAGGGGCCTCTTCTCTGTTAGCTGGTTCAGATTGAGGGACCTCAACTGCAGGAAGCCACTGTGTCAGCTTCTTGGCCTGAGTCCACGGGGCAGTGTGCCTGCCTTGAGAGCTGTGCCCATGCTGAAAGCAGGGGTGTCCTGTGGCTTTGCAGACTGCCTGCCAACTCACGCCCACTTGCCTGTTTTTTTTTTTTTTTTTTTTGCTGTACGCGGGCCTCTCACTGCTGTGGCCTCTCCCGTTGCAGAGCACAGGCTCCAGACGCGCAGGCTCAGCGGCCATGGCTCACGGGCCCAGCCGCTCCGCGGCATGTGGGATCTTCCCGGACCGGGGCACGAACCCGCGTCCCCTGCATCGGCAGGTGGACTCTCAACCACTGCGCCACCAGGGAAGCCCAGCCTGGCTTTTAAGAGCAGCTGCTGGGCTTCCCTGGTGGTGCAGTGGTTGAGAATCTGCCTGCCAGTGCGGGGGACACGGGTTCGAGCCCTGGTCTGGGAAGATCCCACATGCTGCGGAGCAACTGGGCCCGTGAGCCACAACTACTGAGCCTGCGCGTCTGGAGAGGCCGCGATAGTGAGAGGCCCGCGCACCGTGATGAAGAGTGGCCCCCGCTTGCCGTATCTGGAGAAAGCCCTCGCACAGAAACGAAGACCCAAAACAGCCAAAAATAAATAAATAAATAAATTTTAAGAGCAGCTGCTTAGGGGGCTAAGCATTCACCATGCCTGAAACCCGGGTTGGTTTCTAAGTTTATCAGGTACACGTGGGAACCTCAAGATAAACTCTTGCTTTCTAGATCATGAGTTCTTGCTTCCTCTTTTCTCCTCTGGACTTTCCCCAGAGAAGAGAAAGCAGAAGTTTCAGGTCTGGAGACAGCTGGGGGCTTTTGCTCAATTAAAGGTGTGGCGAATGGGGACTCTGAAGACCCCACCTTACCTCCCAGTGGGAGGATTAGCCCATAGAGGTCACAGTCTGGGGAAGAACTTTGCTGCAGAAGTGGGATCCTATAGCACTTTCTCCCAAGTGGCCTAATAGTAGTGTGAAGATTGTGATTTTTGCCTCCTTACGTTAGAACTGAAGCCCTGGGCATTTGTGTGATCTAGCCTGGATTTTGATTTCTGTCCTTTCTTTTCATGGGGAGTGGGGTTATAATTCTTTACCTTCTGGTCCTGTGAGGGGAGACGCATCCTAGGGCTCTGGATCTAGAGCCTTGGCATCGAGCCGCAGCAGAGGAGACCTCTCTCCAGGGCCAGCCCTAGGCCCAAGCTGGCTGCACTGTATGCTGCCAGGTGCTGGGGCGGGGCCTCACTCATTGTTCATAACCAGAGATTGGGTTCACCCAGCCATCAAGGCTTCATGGGACAGTGCCCAGGCTGATAGCAGGGGAACCACCCTTCTGGCCAAGAGCAAGGTCAGTGTTACCTCCTTTAGCCTGCGTGTGGGGTGCGCCTGAGCCAACAGGGACGTGTGATTTCCGCTTTCTCTAGGAGTGCTTGATCAGAATGGCTATGGGATGGTTTTATCTGTCCGTCTTGGCGCTGTGCGCCCTGGGCTTGATGTGCATCCTCTCCACCATCTATTGGATATCGTGCTGGCAAGGTGGCTTCGCCTGGGATGGTACCATCCTCATGTTCAACTGGCACCCGGTGCTCATGGTTACAGGCATGGTGGTGTTCTACAGTGCTGGTGAGTACAGGTCAGCAGAGGAGACATGGTGTGGCCCGGGCTCGTACAGGGCAGCGCTGTCCCTCTCCATCCTGGCCTTTGTTACTGTCGGGTTCAGGGCTATGGGGGTGGGGTGGGGTGGGTTGTTTTTGGGCCCAGGTGTCATGTGGAGGAAGAAGTCGTGCGAACGGGAGCATCTGAGAAGGGTAGCTGCATGGATACTCTTGGACGGGAGTTGGCGAACTTTTTCTGTTAAAGGCCAGACAGTAAATATTTTAGGCTTTGCAAGCCCTATGATCTATGTTGCGACTACTCAGCTCTGCTACTGTGTTGTGAGAGCAGCCAGAGACAACACGGAAACGTGTAGCTGTGTTCTGATAAAACTTTATTTATAGTGGTGCGGGTGGGGAGAGAAATAGGTGAGGGAGAGCAAGAGGTATGGACTTCCAGTTGCAAAACAAATGAGGCACAGGTACAGTGTAGGGAATGTGGCCAGTAATTATGTAATATCTTTGTATGGTGATGATCATAGCTAGACCTATCATGGTGATCATTTTGAAATGTACAGAAATATTGAATGACTGTGTTTTGTAACAGGAAGCAACATAGTGCTGTAGGTCAATTATACTCCAAAAACAAACAAACTCATAGTAAAAGACAGCAGATTTATGGTTACCAGGGGTGGGGGGAAGGGGAATTGGATGAAGGCAGTCAAAAGGTACCAACCTCCAGTTTTAAGATAAATAAGTACTAGGGATGTAATGTACAACATGATAAATACAGTTAACCCTGCTGTATGTTATATATGAAAGCTGTTAAGAGAGTAAATCCAAAGAGTCGTCTTCACAAGAAAAAAGTTTTTGTCTATTTTTAAAATTTTGTATCTATATAAGAAGATGGATGTTCACTAAACTTATTGTGGTAATCATTCCATGATGTATGTAAGGCAGACCATTATGCTCTACACAAACTTATGCAGTGCTGTATGTCAGTTATATCTCAATAAAACTGGGAAAAAATAAGTACAAATTTTAAAATTAATGTTATTTAAAGTATTATTTAATATCAAATATAATTTGATAATAGCATCCATAAGCATTAATTACCTAGACATAAATCTGACAAAAGCCATATAATATTTCTACAGAGAAAAATATAAAACTGTATTGAAATTAAAGAAGCCCTAAATAAATGGAGGGATATACTACTGTGTAAGTGGATTGCAAGACTAAACATTGTAAAGATGTAAATTCTCCTGAAATCGTTTTGTAGGTTTATTTCAACCCCAAGGTCTCAGTGCTTATTTTTGTGAAAATTGACAATCAGACTGAATTATCTTGAAATGCAAAGGGCCAAGATTAGTCAACGTGGTTTTGAAAAAGAGCAAAGTTGGAGGGCTTACTCTCCCGTCTATTCAGGTTTATTATAAAGCTACTGTAATTAAGACAGCGTGGGACCTACTGTATAGCACAGGGAACTCTGCTCAATACTCTGTAATGGCCTATATGGGAAAAGAATCTAAAAAAGAGTGGATATATATAAATGTATAACTGACTCACTTCGCTGTACACCTGGAACTAATACAACATTGTAAATCAACTGTATTCCAATTAAAAAAAAAGTGTGGTAGTGATAAGTGAATAGACAAGTGAGGAAAGGTGGCTCTGCAGAGCTGTGGGACAAGATGTTCTTTTCAATAAACGACGTTTAGCCATATGGAGTAAAAACACTTTATTCACGAAAATCGGCAGCGGGCTGCACCTGGCCTGTGAGCGGCAGCCTGCCAGCCCTTGCTCTAGGGAGCGGGGGCTGGAGCCTCCGTGACACAGTCGGGGCCGTACCTGAGGGGTCTCCTTACTCCTGCCAGACCCCTTGCCCCGTGCATTCAGAGGCAGGCCTTGGGGCCCAGGTGAGTCTCATTTTCGCCACTTGTAAAATGGGAATAATGACGGTGATAATAGCAGCTTACCCCGTGTACTTTGGATACATCCTCCCACTTTTGTTCTTACAGGAAGCTTGTGAGGCGGGCTCTATTGTTGCCTCCATTTTACAGATGAGGAAACTGAGATTTAGGAAGATGCCAAATAGCTGAGAGGAAGAACCTGGATTTGGACCTCGGTTATCTAACCTTAAAGCCTGTGTCCTTGACAACTCACTTCAGTTGTGAGAATTCATTCAGTTAGATGAAATAATGGATGTGACATTGCTTTTCAACCTGTAAAACTGCATACAAGTGGCATTTATTATTGTTATGACAGAATGGCAAGTCCATGAAACCTGTTCTACCCACCCCCCCCCTTTTTTAAATTGAAGTATAGTTGATTTACAGAGTTGTGTTTTCTGGTGTACAGCAAAGTGATTCAGAGATATATATATGTGTGTGTGTATATATATATGTATATACACATATATATGTATATATTTTCAGATTTCTTTCCAGTATAGCTTATTACAAGATACTGAATATGGCTCCCTGTGCTCTGCAGTAGGGACCCACTGTTTATTTTATGTAGAGTAGTTGGTATCTGCTGATCCCAGACTCCTAGCTTGTCCCTCCTCTGGCTCCTCCCTTTTGTCATGGTCCTTGTCTCCCCGCTTCATGGTTGATGGCTATACCAGAAATGATGCAAGGATGGAAGATGCTGAGGAGTTGATACTGATGTCCTAGCATTTCCTTCTTTTGTTGGGAGGCTGTCTGGGATCACGTCAGGGTAATTCCCCTAATGCACGGGTGAGCACAGGGGAAGAGGCCGAGCCCAGGGACTGCTCTCTCTCCTACAGCATCACTGGTCTACCGCCTGCCCCAGTCATGGGTAGGGCCCAAGCTGCCCTGGAAATTCGGCCACGCAGCCATGCACCTGCTGGCCTTCATCCTGACTGTACTGGGGCTGCATGCCGTCTTTGACTTTCACAGCCGTAGAAAGATCCCCAATCTCTACTCCTTGCACAGCTGGCTGGGCATCACCACCGTCTTCCTCTTCGCCTGTCAGGTGGGTACTCTCTGTTCTCCTTTGGATTCCCACAGCTGCCAGCTCTCGTTGGGGCTTCACTTGCATCAGCACCAAATATCCCTCTGCTTACTGCCTGGAGACGGCCTTGCAGGGCACATCCTGTAGAATCGGCAGTTTGAAGGGCTGTGGGAGATTGGTGGTTCCCGAATTCACCCTGTTCCAGCTCTTACCCCTCACACGGCCCACCTGTGGTGCTGGAGCCCTCTAAGCTAACTCTGTCACAGCACGCACCGCACTGACTCTAAATCATCTTTTCTGCCCTCTTCTCTCCCCGCTTTCTGTGAACCAGAAGCAATTCTCGAAGTAGTATCCGTATTCTGATGTCAGCCCTGTACAAATGAGTTTTGTGAGCCAGGACAGGAAGGAAGCAGAGACAAACAAGGATGGCTGGGTTTGCAGGAGACTGGGGATAGCTAAGCATTTCATGTAGGTAACATTCCTACATTCCTTTGTGTAAGACAAACAGACCCCAGTGAGGAGGCTAGGTGTGGTGCTGGGGCAATGCCTGATGGGAGGTTTGAGCTGGGAGATAAGGGCAAGGGTTCACTGATGGGTAGGAGGCACTGGTGGGTGGGATGACCTGGCGTGCCTTTGGTCACACACAGTACAATCAAGTACTTCCTGTGTCCACAGTGGTTCTTGGGCTTTGCGGTCTTCCTGCTGCCCTGGGCGTCCGTGCGGCTGCGCAGCCTCCTTAAACCCATCCACGTCTTCTTTGGAGCTTCCATCCTCTCTCTGGCCATTGCATCTGTCATTTCCGGCATTAATGAGAAGCTTTTCTCCAGTCTGTGAGTGGGACGGAGCCCCCAACTCTAAGGTGGAGGGGGAGGAACAGGGTCTTCAGAAGATGCACTCGATGATCATAGGACCCATCCAAGGGAGGGAAGCTTTTGGGATGGGGCTTGTTCCTGATCTGGAAGGTTAATGGAATCGGTCTTTCTTTAGGCTGAGATTGGTAAACTGGTCAGCAAATACCCAGCATCAAAGTGATTTAGAACCTACTCTGTGGCAGAAACTATTCTAAACATCTTAAATTTAATCCTCTAACTGCCCTACAACATTTGTTGTCATTGCCACTTATACATTAGGGAACAGAGGCACAGAGAGGTTAGTAATGCACCTAAGGGCACACAGCCAGTAAGTGGCAGAGCTTTGTGTTAGGACTAGAGGCTGCATGCCTAACCACTCCCATTCTCCGTTCTTTGAAGTAGTGGGGGTGCAGTGAAAAGCAAACAAGATTTGAGGTCAGACCTGGGTATAGGTCTTGGCTGTGCCGTTTCCTAGTTATGTAACTGGACAAGTTCATTTCACGTCTGGGAGCTTTAGCTTCCTCACAGGGAAAAAGCATTCTGCAGACACTTGTCATGGCAGAGACTTGGAAAGTATGTTAATATTCCAGGTCACAGCAGGTCCTGGGAAGCTTTTCTTATCCTCTGTTAGTGGCACTGAGTCTCGCATTGGGCAAAAGCAGGTAGAAAAGTTTCTTGAGCGCCCACATTGTTTCGTCATCCTCAGGAGAAACAGCACCAACTCATACTCCAGGCTGCCCAGTGAGGCTGTCTTTGCCAACTGCTCTGGGATGCTGGTGGTGGTCTTCGGGCTGCTGGTGCTCTATATCCTGCTGGCTTCGTCTTGGAAACGCCCAGAGCTGGGGATGCAGGCCGAAAGACAGGTATGGGGTTTTGGTCTCCCATTCCAGGTTGGGGTAGGGCCGGGTCTAGGGAAGGGTCACCCAGTAAAGACTTGGGCTTTGCCAGGAAGACCAACCCAGTAACGTGGTGGGAAGCCAAGGTGCTTGAAGGTGGGGTTAGGCTGGCTGACGGGGCGCACCAGTGGCAGCCCAGCACCTCCTGGCCGTTGCAGCAAGCGCAGCTGCTCGGGCTCAGGCTCCTGGGGGCCTGTCCGCTGGGAGAGGGTGGGGGTTACTCCCCTCCCCAGATTGCTGTGGTTTCACGAGGGGAAGTGTAGCCTTGTCTTCTCCGAGGACGGGCTTGCGCATGATGAGGGTGTACGGTAATTTCTACTTCTCCGGCTTTAGGGCTCGTCTAGTGGGATGGGAGCGTATCTATACTTCTCCGGCTTTAGGGCTCGTCTAGTGGGATGGGAGCGTATCTAGCGGCTGCTTGGTGACGGCTTGAGTGCTTGCAGCACGTTTTGCCTGTTCTTGGCCACGCAGGCACCTGAGGGACATGGTGAGATGGGGTGTGTATTGGCTGAGGGGCTTTGGAGCTTCCCTGAAAGGTGTGGCGGCGTGGGCTGGGACTCGCCCTGCAGGTTGGGGTCTGAGCATCTCAGGCCTGGCGTGACTCCTGCAGGTCAGGGGCCATTTTGACGTTATGCCATTAACCTGTGTACATCTGCCTGTCTTTCCAGGCCCTGTTGCACGGCGGGGAGTGAGGCAGGAAGGCGCTGCCAGGAGTGGCTGGTGGTGCGGTCTGGACTCCTTCAGGAGCTCTGCTCTCCGCGGGGCTCTCGTCCAGTCTCCCCTCGTCTCCGTGGTGGACCTGCTCTCTCCACAGCTCGCTGCCCACATGCTTTCCTTGGTGGCTTTGGCTTCTCCACCTCTTCCTGGCATTGACTTCTCAGGTCGTTCGTTTACCCCAGGCCCTCCTTGCCCTGGCTGCTCACGCCGCTCCTGCTCGCGTGAAGTCAGGCTCATTTCCCCTCACACCCCTAGGGATGTGGCAGAGAACCCCGAGAGCTCAGATGACCTGGGAATCAAGTGCAGTCCGTACCGTGAAAAGTGAGGGAGCCGATGCTTCCTCAGCTTTCCCTTGAAGTTTAGGCCGCTGCGCCGGGCCAGGCTTCATCTGCTCTGTTACCTCCATCCAGCCCATCTGGACACGAGGCTGGGCGGGAACACGGTGACGCGACGGAAGGACAGGGGAGAATGGCAGAGCTGCTTCTGCAGAGGAGAAGCTGAGGAGCTGGCTGCCCATCGCTGTTGTTTCCCGTCGCTGCATTCTGTGTCTGCGTGCGTTGTATGTGCCCTTCTAGCTGCTGCTGCAACTGGGGCCTGGATCCCGGCCCTTCCCTATGACTGATGTGCTGTCGGACAGCCTTATGAGCCCTGGTAACCTGCTCTCCCAAGAACAGCCTGTCCCACGGAGGAGTAGCAGGGGTGCCTCGAGCCTCCTTTCCTTTCCCTCATCGGGTCCAGGCTTGCCTGCCTGTCCCCGGGCAGGTTCAACCTTGCTCTCTCGGCAGGGCACTTGCTCAGCTATTTTCACTCTCCAGCTTGCCATGAAACATGCCAGAGTCATGGTGCATTGTACCCAGCAGAGCCCTGGGAGCTAGGCCACCTCCAGAGGCGTTCCTCACTGAGCGTCCAAGTGCCTCACTTGCCCCCACGATAGCTACGTGCGTGGCACACCCAGTCTCGGCTGTGATGCCAGAATGTGCCGCCGCTCTTCCAACGAGACTGTGGTGGCGTCTTGCTCCTCTCCTAAGTGTTGGCACTGCCCTCTCCAAACAGGCCCTGCCAGGTCCCAGGCTCCATACTGCTGTGCTTAGGTGACAAGCAGCATGACGACACCTGGGGTCCCGAGTGGGCCTTACCCCCTGGCAGGGGCCATGAGGCTGACTGTCCACCCCACCCCACGTGGCCAGATGCTGGCAGGAGGACCATGACAGAACTTCTCAAGTGGCTGAAGCCCTCAGAAGCCACTGGGATGACTGCCGGGCACCTTGGTCATAGGACCAGCTCCCCCTCTTTGCACATGGGTAGGCATTTCACTTATGAAGCTTGATTTTCATTAAATGTGTTTTCAAGAATCAAAGCCTTCTCTGCTGAAATGACACTGTGGTTAACTGAGCTCTGGGCAACTTGCAAAAGCCTCGGGCTAGTTCTGACCCTCAGACCCGGAAATGGGCAGACCTGAAGACACCAGAGAACCGCATGACTGTCTTAGAATCACATGTGACTCCTGGTTCGTGAGCGTGTCTTTACTAGTGAATGGCCCTTGAGCACTTGATTATCTTACAAGGAAGGAGATGTTTCCTATTTCATAGTCTGAAACACGACACTCAAAAAGGGTAAGTGACTTGTCCCAAGGTCACCCAGCCAGGAAGTGGCAGAGTTGGGATCCACAGCCCAGGTGTCTGATGCCAGTTTCCTTCCCAGCTGCTGGGTGTGTGCATCTGTGCACACTGATAACTGTGCCTTGTGCTCAGGGACCTGTGGTGTGGCTGATGGACAGGGGACCCTGGGCAGAAATAGGGAAGCTGAGGGGCTGAGGAAGCCTGCAGCCAAGTTTGGGCAAAGTAAGTGGTGGCCCCCTTCCAAGTGTGATGAGCTGAGGCCACCTGGTGGTAGAGCAGACGACTCAAGGGGTTGGATGCATGTATCGGTGATACGGGTAACTCCCAGTGAGTAAACCCCTGGACTGCTGAGGCCATTATCTTCACCAGTTCATTTGAATCCTTTCCACGTGCCCATGAGGTGGGCACCGTTCGGATTTTACAGATTCTAAGAGGCTAAATAATAGGCCTGAGTTTACGTAGCTAGTCTGAAGCAGAACCAGGATTCAAAGTCACATCTATGTCTAAAGTGAATCCATGCCAGTGCCTTTAACTGCCCCCCTGCGCCAAGTATGGGCCAGGTGTGCGCTGTGCGGTCTCCAGCACACCCCACGTAGACTCAGCAGCCCCTCGTGCTCTCCCAGGGGCCATCAGTGATGGCTCTAGAGAGACCCATGGGCTGGCCTGGGCACAGTTTCTGTCCTACCGCTGAGCCTTAGAATATGGTGATTTCTTTTCCTTTTGGAGACCCACTTGCCCATTTGATTCCTGAAGAATCAGTGAATTCTGTTAGTTTAGTGCTGAGAAAAGCACACCCATCAGGTGTGGTGTGTGCACTGGAAGCACAGGAATGGGGATCCCAGTGGACTTGGCCCAGCTGCACAGACCCTGCCTTTGGGTCTCAGGCGGTAGGAGATGGGAGATGAGCATTTCAGTGGTGGGGTGAGGTCTTAGTCGGGGGCGGTAGTGGGCCCACTTGTTCACACGCTTGGATAAAGGTCCCTTAGAGGAAGCAGCAGCTCTTTTGCTTCAATGTGGTTTATTGGCTTGCTTTTTCACACTCAGTTCAGGTGCAGAAGACCTTTCACAGGGAGTCTTAAAACCAAATGAGAGTTGCCAGTTAAAGATTGTGCTGCCACCTAGGGAAAAGCCTTATCATCGAAGCTCAGAACTGGCTGGGGGCAGAGCCGGGTGACCCTAGGACTCCCCCTTCCCTGAAGAGGGAAAGGTCAGTGACCCACTCTGGGCCTGCAGTTTCTACAGTGGAGGAATTCTGCAGGCTGGTTGAGGAATTCCTACTGAACTCAGAAGACAGGGCCCGAGGGCGAGAGGCGTGGGAGGGCGAGAGGCGTGGGAGGGCGACAGTTCTAAGGTACAAGTAAGTGACAGCAGCGGCTGGGCATAGCAGTGAGTGAGGCCCTGAGGCCCGGCGAGGCATTCATGCCTCCTGGCTCTGCAAGACCTCCAGGATAGCACGGAGAATGGCGGCGGCTGCCACCGCCCCGGGGTCTGGCTGATCCAGGCGCGCAGAGCTGATGTAACTGGCTCGTCCAGCTCCAGCTTCCATGTTCCTGGTGGCCTCAGCTGCGGCTTCTGCACTCTGAGGGGTGGGGGTGTGGAGCAGGTTCAAGAAGCAGCCACCAGGCTTCCTTCCTGCCATGGACCCCGGCCCCTTCTGTCCCAGCACTGACACCAGGGTGGAGAGGTCACATCCCACACACTGCTAGCAAGGCAAGGGGCCACCATTCACCAAGGGCCTGCTACGTCCCAGACCCTGTGTGGGCGCCCTACATATCTTTTCCGTCCCACAGCAACCCTCTGAGGCAGGTGCTCTCCTCCATTTGTAAAGAAGAAAACTGAGGTACAGAAAGGATGTCAACTTGTTCAAGGCCGCATGGAGATGGGAGCCTGGTGGTTCTCAGTCTGCCGCCCTGGGTGGCTGGGCCCAGCCTCACTCACCTTGACTGCCTTGCTCAGGATTTGGAGATTAGCCCCTGGGCTCTTCCAGGCTTGGAGCTCCTGTCCTGCTGCCCACAGAGAATCCAGCTGGACAAGGTGAAGGAGAGGGGCTGAGGACAGGCCCTGCCACTGAGGGTGGCCTTCAGGGCTTCTACGCTCAAAAGGGGGAAGGGCTGGGCCAGATACATACCATAGTCCTATCCCCTGGGGCAGCCTTTCCATACCTGGCAGGGAAGAGAACAAATGAGGCTCCCTGCAGGCAATCACTTTGGGGGTGGGTGGCATCAACCACCTCCCCCAGCCCACCCCCGTCTAAGGCCCAGGTCCCTGGCTCACTTCTGCATGGCCTCCAGGCCGGCATCCATGGCAGCGGACCAGGCTGGAAGGTCAGTCTTGGCCTTGAGCGGCTGGGCCGCTGCAGTCAGGAAAAGGCCATAGAGCTGGGGAGGGCCAGGATGCTGAGCACACGGGGCTGGCCCAGGCCTCGGCCAACCCAGGACCCGTCCATGTCAGCCCTTTGCCCCCGGGGGCTGCCGGCACTCACCGCCCCGGATGAGCCTCCCATCTTCTCCAGTAGCAGGAGGGCCAATTTGGAGAGTAGCTGGGCAGGGCTGGCAGGGGGTGGGCCCTCCTTCAGCCACCCCTGAATCGCTGAAGGCAGAGAGAGATGGTGAGGAATTCAGAGACCCACCCTGCCATCTGCCTGGATTCCAACCAAGTACCCAGGCCTCGCTGCCAGCCGGAAGGAATGGGTGCTGGGAGGGGCTGAGGGAACCAACATGAAGAGACTCCCAGAGTCCCTCTATATCCCGCTGCAGTCTGGAGAGGGCTGGGAACAGGTCAGGGACAGGGACCTCGACGGTCACCCAGCAGGTGATGATGCTTCCTCGCGTCCCTGCTTCTTTTTTTTTTTTTGTCTTTTACTGATTTACCTTGATCATGGTTTGTCTCTCCTACCACAACATAAGCCACGAGGGCAGTGATTTTAATCTGCTTTGCTCGCTATTTTATCCATAGAGTCGAGGACAGCACCTGACCTGTGGTTGGCACTAAATACTTTTTTCTTGATTCAACGATGCTGGATAATTAAGAACTTTTCCCTAGTCTGGTTTGGCTGAGAAAAATAAGAACAGAATGAGTTTCCCTTTAGAATAATCTAAAGTTTGTATTCACTGTAAAATATTACATTTTATTCTGCGATAACAACCTTCCTACATTTGTAGTGTTAGAAGTGTCCCTTTATGAAAACAGGTGAAAGGGATGCTAGGTTTTGTGAACGACCTCTCTTGGCAAAATAAAAGTTGCCAACCCCACGTGAGCACTCCAGATGTTTTTGAAATCCTTTTGGTTCATGAACTGCCAAAATGTCACCATCAGTGTGCCACACCACCCCCTCTGCTGCCCCAGGTGGGTCCTGGCACCAACCTCTGGCAGCGCAGCTGTGGGTGGTCCCACAGTCCCCGTCGCCGGCAGCGCGGTCCAGGGCGTTCAGACGTTCCTCCAGGCCCAGAAGGGTGGCGCACACCCGCTCCAACACAAGCACCATCTGCTTCGAGGCTGCGCCTGGAGACAGAGGACAGTGGGAAGGAGGCCTGCCCGGCCCTTCTCACAGCCAAACGTGACCCATGTGGGAGGTATGGGCGCCAGGGCCCCTCCACGCCCCTCTGCACTCCCTGCACCCTTTAGGCCTCAGGCCAAAGCCCGGGGCCACCTTCCCCAACAGCATGGCTTGTACCTCCTGCAGCAGTGGAATCAGGGGCCTCCAGGGGCTTGGCGGGGGCAGCCCGGCACCGCCTCCGCCCAGTCACCGAGACCTTGGCCACGTTAGGCCAGGCCGAGGCGGTGGTCTCAGCATCTAGGGACAGCAGGATGACTCTCTTAGAGACAGGCTGGCCGGCCAGGGATCAAGTGGGGCCTGGACTCCCCACCTGGTGGCCCCGTCCCCTCCACCGCAACAAGCAAGTACTGGGTGCCTACTGTGCACAAGGGAAAGGGGAGGGTCCCCGGTGGAGGATCCTAATGCCCACTCCTTCACAGTCAAGTGAGAGCTGGAGAAGGCTGGGGAAGCCAGAAAGGGCCTCCCCACAGGGTCCTGATTGTCATGGTCAGTCCTGATGGGGTCTCTCCAAGTCCCCTTGGCTCCTTGCAGCTCCAAGGGCCCCTGGCTTCGCTGACCCCAGCTTCCAGGTCTCACCTATCAGTTTCAGGAGGGGCTCATCCACCAGCAGAAGAGTGAGAGAAATGCCAGGCATATCCAGGGCTGACATGAAGGTGCCCACCAGGGCACGAGCAATCTTCACCCCTCGGCCCTCTGCAGTACCAGAGCGTGGAAGTGTGTGAGAAAAGGAGGGAAGGACGGGCACTTACCCCCAGAGCATCAGAGAAAGAAATAGAGTAAGAGAAAAACAAGAACTTTGCGAGTTGGGGCTCTGAGGTCAGATTTCCTTGGGGCATCCCTCAGTGACGCCCTGAATGACCACATTCCCTGGAGGGTCCCTTCTACAGGGGCAGATAAGTAGTCTCAGTTACTGCGTTCTTACCACGTCCCAAGTACTGTGTTAAGTGTGTTACATAACGTTTAATCCCATTTCATCCGCACAACAACCCTATAAGGCAGGGACTATTATTACCCCCTCTTTACAGACAAGGAAACAGGCTCAAGGCACCCAGCAAGTAAGTGGCAGAGGGACCGTTGTCTAACTCGGGCTTGACAAACGCGTACAGCCCATGCTCTGGACCATTGCAAGACCCTATCTCAGCTGCGTTTCTTACATCCAGCTTCAAAGGGTTGGAAGGAAGAAGCTCGGGGGGTCAGGAGGTCCCCTTCAGTGTGGGGCTCACCCAGAGAGCGGACGGCGGCGTCGGCTATGATGCCCAGTTCCAGGAATGACAGGCCACCCAGGTTGTTGACCATCAGCACCACTGAGGAGCCTGTGGGCAGACACGACACCTAGGTGAGACTCTCTGGGCCCCATTCCCAGAGGGGGAGGAAAGGCTGGGAGACAGTGTGACAGCCCCCTCACCGGACCGCACAGGCACGTGGGACACGTTGGAGGGGCTCGTCATGTGGTCCAGCATGAGCGCCACAATCTCGTCGGCGGTCGCCATCTGTCAGAGGGAGCCGGGAGTGAGCTGCGTTGGGGGCCTTGGTCTTGGGCCAACCTTCGCCGGGAAGTCCACATACCTTTATCCGGTGCACGCCAGCCTCCCCGTGGATCCCTGTGGATAGATGCAAGCACTGCTGACCTGCTCGGGGCCTGGGGATTCGCTCAGTGTGGTCTGGTCAAGGATTTTCTAAGTGCTCAGCACCAGGCTAGGCACGTGGATGTGGGGAGTGCGGGCTGGGGGAAACCGACAAAATAATGAAAAATACACCGTCTCTGGCTTGGTGGTGGAGAAAGCCAGAACTTTACTTTTTTTTTTTCTCATTTTTTTTTTTTTTTGCTGCCCCGTGCAGCATGTGGGATCCTAGTTCCCCGACCAGGGATCGAACCCGCGCCCCCTGCATTGGAAGCGTGGAGTGCTAACCACTGGACCGCCAGGGAAGTCCCCTTAACTTTTAACTAGTTAAGTAGCTTAACTACAGGCAGTCACAGAGGCCAGCTGAGGCCTCTGCCCATCACTTGGGAAGCACAGGAGAGGAAGAGGGAAGGTTTTGCAGCTGGGGTGGCCTCTGAACGGCTCTTGAAAGAGGGGCTGCATCTTGGCAGGGGCAGGGGTACCTGAGAATGGTGGGAGCACAGGCAAGGAGGTGGGCAAGGCACAGAGCCCCTGTGGCCAGAGCCCTGCGTGTGGAGGGCAAAGCTGGTAGAAATCAGGCACGTTGGGCCAGAAGGGCCTCATGCACCCACTTAAAAATACTAAGACCCCCTAAGGGACGGCTCCACGTGAGCAGAAGGACCAGGTACATGGCTCCCAGGGCAGAAGACAGGGAAAAACCCAGGGAGCAGGCATGGCTGGACCGGGGAGGGGGCGGAGGTCACAAGCTTACCCAGGCCCAGCTCCACCTCATCGGCTGAGAGCTCAAAGGTGGGTTTGGAACCCGGCACACTGCAGGAGGACAAGCTCACTCCCAGGGTTCCTAAGAGAAATGAGGTGTGAAAGGGACGAGCGCTGTGCTCTCGGCATCAGGCAGCAGCAATGCCTCGGAAGCCTCTTCACCGAGACAAGCTGTCAGACGCTTCATCTCAGTGATGGAAGAGAAACCTGGCTCTGGGGACCCAAGGCTGCTGTTCTCAGGAGCTCCCGCAGGGAGACCCTCCCTCAGCCCCTGGGGAGTGACTTGGGAACCTGCTCCTGGTCCAAGGGGGGTCCTCGACCTCCCCCGCCTCCTCCCCGAGCCCTGGGCCGGCACTCACCCATGGCCTTGGAGACCTCGCTCACCCGATCTGTGATCTCCTCCAGCCCCGCACCTGCCTCAGCCAGGGCACCCGCCACCTGCACCCACAGAGATAGGCCCCCAACGGGAAAGGAGTCACTGTACCACTAGAGGGCAGAGGACAGGCTGGAGCTGAATTTCTATTTGGGAACAGGGAATCTCTTCGTCCTGCCCCATCAACCTGGCCTGCCACACTTAGGGCACCTGCCAGGAATATTCAAGAATCCCAGAGCCAGAGGAACTTTACAAATGGAGAGATGGGCCCAGAGAGGGGAGATGATTTGTCCAGTGTCACACAGTCAGTTGGTGGCTAGTTTCCCAATTCCTAGCCTACCATTTTTTCTCCATGGCATATACACCGTGGCTCACTTTACCCACCTACCCACTTTTTTGCCAAGCGTCTAGTATATGCTGAAAAGGGGAACAAAGGTGTCTAAGTCACAGTCCCTACCTTGAAGGAACTCGGTCTGGGAAGGGGTTGGGGAAAGAGACAACACAAACTGAACATTTCACGCGAGGTGGCAAATCCGACGATGGACAGGTGTTATGGGAACACTGAGGAGGGGGCCATAGTGTGCTTGGTGTGGTGGGAGGGAAAACCTCCCAGAGAGAGACACGTCAGAGGTGGGCCTCCACATAATAGTAGGACACAGCCAGGCCAAAGGGGGGTTGGACAGGGAAAGGATTTTCGAGGCCAACGACTCAGCAGCAGCAAGGCCCCAAAGGTGAGCCATAGCCCAGTGGTACAGAGAACTGGTGTTAATGGAGCATGAGGGGACCACAGGGATGATGGGAGAGGAACTTGAGGGAGGAGGGGCACGAGTGTGGTGGGCGCCTGACCGAGGAGCCTGGGTTGACTCTGGGAACCCTGGGGGGCTTTCTGTAGGGGAACAACCTGGTCAGATACACATTTTTGAAAGACACCTGTGGGGTGGGGTGGGGAAGAGACTGGGGGGCGGGCAGGAAGCAGGCAGGGGAGCCGGCTGAGGAGGCAGCTGCAGCCACCTGGGCGCGAGCAGATGAGCACTGAAGCGAGGCTGAGACAGGAAGGGCAGGGCTTGGAGGAGGATGTGTGTTTGGAGGCGCTGGGGAGCAGGGTCACCAGGACGGGGCGATGGTTGCAGGTGGGGAAGGGCAGGGAAGGGGCCGGGACGATGAATGCCTGGATCCGGGCGGACATGGTTTTGGGGACGGTGGGGCCCTCCTGGATCAGGGAGCGCTGCGGAAGGAGTGGCTTCCTGGGGGGGTGGGATAGATGGCTGGAAAGGTCCAGCACCAGGTGCTGCCTGGAGAGAGAGGGCTGGGACGGGCTGGCCAGTGGTGTCCCAGGAGGGGACCCTCACCTTGTGTATGAGCACTGTGCCACAAAGCCCGCGCCTGCCTGCCTTCTTCAGGACGGTGAAGGCGCTGTCATCCCCGATGACCACCATCTCCACAGGGATGCCCTCCGCCCGGGCCTGCTCCCGGGCCAGGCCAAAGTTGAGCCGATCCCCAGTGTAGTTCTTCACGATGAGGAGGGTCCCCACTGCGGGAGCAGTCGGTAGGGCCCCATCAGCACTCGCGCTCCCCACAGCGGCCCCTCCCACATGCCAGGCTTACCTGTGCCCGCCTGGGCCACTGCCCTGATGGCCGCCAGGATGCTGCCCACTGCAGGCGACGTGAACACGGCTCCCGCAATGACCCCTGTCAGCATCCCCTTCCCTATGAAACCTGAGACAGAGAGGTGGGGAGAGGATGTTGGGTGGGGACCTGTGCCTGCAATCCCTGGGGCTCCCCACGCTCCTGGGCTTCATGGTTTGGTGAGCCCTACTGTGCACTTGGTGCAGAAGAGTACCTGCGCTGCTCTCCCCAGATCTATCACCTCCTTGGAGAGGCCTTCCCCGACCTCCCAACTGAAGTAGTCACTCACCCATGTCCAGCTACTTGCTGTCCCTTTAGCCTGCTCTCCTGTCTTCACTACCTCACTTACGTGCTCTGGAATGATCGCTTTCACTTATGTGTTTACCTGGCTTCTGTCTCCCCAAAGGAGAATAGAAGCTCCATGAGGGCAGGCGCCTTGCCTGTCTGGGTCACTTTTGCGCCCCTAGTGGCCAGACAGTGCCAGGCACACAACAGCTGCTCATGAATGTTTGCTGAGTGGATGGATGAATTTGCCAGAGAGAAACAGGAAAGATACAGAGGATACAAAGCCTGGTCCCTACCCCTCCCCATGCCCCCATCCCCAAGCTCTCATGGAGAGTTCACATGCCTGGCACTAAACAGGAAACAATCCAGGACTGTCCATGTTGAATGTGAAAATGCACGGTGGGAAGAGGAATACTGCGCTAGGCTGGAAAAGTCAGGCAGGCTTCATAGAGGAGGGGACGGCAGGTCAGCTGGGCCCGGGAGGCCAGGAGGATTCACGGAATCACCGACTATCAGAGCTGGAAAGGCCTGAGAGGTCATTTGGCCCCACCTTGTGCTTTTATAGATGTAGAGACTGAGGCACAGAGAGAGGCCACGACTGGCCCCAGATCACAGCTCAAGGGAGTGGGCGAGCCAGAGCCAGGACTGGGCTCCTGACTCTGGGCCAGGCTCTGAACTGAACCTCCTAACAGCACCAAAGATCTCCCAGAAGCCCCCCGTCCACTCTGCCCAGAGCCCACTGCCACCTCTGGCCCAGGGTGCTCACCGGCATGGGCGGGCTCATGGCCAGAGCCCCCACCCGACAGTAGTGCCACCTGGCCCTTGAGACTATCCAGGTCAGAGCGGAGGGCCACACGGTGGCCTTGCAGGAGCTGCAGGTTGGGGTTGCAGGCCACCAGGCCAGCGAGGGCGTCATCGGCACAGCCTGCCACCGAGTTCACTAGCTTCTTGGAGGTCTGTGTGAGAGGAGCGGGACGAGGTTCTGGTAGAGTTGGCAGGGCAGCCCCATCCTGCCCAGCCACGTTGCTATGACTCACACCCCAGCCCACACCCACCCAGGAACTCCAGGCAACAGTGGTTCCTTGAATTAGGCATCTTTTTATAAGGTGGATGTTCCCATGATTTCTTATTTTGCAACTTCTTATTCAGTAACTAATTTATGGCTTAAATTTATCCTGCAGAATGACTCTGATACAACGAAAATGGGGTAACTGGAGTTCCGAGTATAAAAAAATTAATGAAGTTGGGGGACTTCCCTGGCGGTCCAGTGGGTAAGACTCCGAGCTTCCACTGCAGGGGACGTGGGTTCAATCCCTGGTCAGGGAACTAAGATCCTGCATGCCGCACGGTGCGGCAAAAACATAAAATAAAATAAATAAAGTAAAATAAAATTTAAAACTGGGGCCCAACAGCCTTCTGTCAAAGGAGGAGAAGCCCCAGATTGGCGCTCCTGTGCCAGGGGAGGGGGCCAGACAGGGCCCACACCCATCTGCTTCCTCTGCAAAATAGGGATTTAATAACTAGAGTATATGCCCGCTATATAGCAAAAAACTGAATGCAAAGGAGCTACTCCCTTCTTCAACCAGCTCTGAAAAGCTGGAGCTAGCTGAATGAGGTCTGTAGACTGTGTGCCGCTCCCGCCTTTGTCCCAAACAGTGAAACTGGTACCCAATAGGGTCAGAGAGGGCCAGGCTACCAGCATCGCCTGGTGGCCTGGGGGAAGCCTGCAGCTGAGCTTTCCCGGAGGCCCCTTCCCCAAGCCTGCGAGAACCCCATTCCTTCATGCAAACTTTGGCCTTTCCTGGGTCTGGCGGGGGCCAGAGCAGTGACTGTGAGCCACACCTTGTTCTAAGTGCTTTTAAGCACATCTTGTTTAATCTTCTAACAACCCTATGGAGGAAAATTAGCCCAGTGAAGAAACAGGCAGATTTACATGACTTTGCCCAAGGTCACACAGCCAGCAAGTGACCGGGTCCACCTGGCTCCAAAGCTGGTTCCATTTTGGCCTTATCATGCTGCTCTCCCCAGGGGCTGAAGGGAGGCTGAGAGTGGCAGAGGTCCTGTCCTAGGAAGGGCACGGGCTTGTGGCTCTCAGAGCCTGCCAGGGACTGGAATACGCAATGAAGTCGAGAGTGGGTCTCAATTCCAAGCCCAGTCTCCAGCACCACCACCCTCCAAGAACGTGCTCCCTTGCCATCCCTGACAGTCTATCCTGCCTGGGATTTGCAACCATTCCCGAACCAGAGCTAGAGGAGGGCTTGGGGTCCGGTGCCATCCTTGGTTCCCAGTGGCCTGAGGGGATGGAAAAAGAAAGAAAAGTCGACCAGGCAACTATGGGAGGCCCCTAGGATCCTGGTCTGATCAACATCTCACCTTTTAAACTGCAGATGAGGAAAGAGGCTCAGAGAGGTCAAGTCTTTGGTAGAACGTCACATGGTTGGTTGGTGGGAGGCTGAAATTTGAACCCAGGTCTGCCCAGGCCTGTTTTCCTCCAGATCAGTTCAAGAATGGGCCTGGGGCATGCCCAGGGGCATGCTGAGCCTCCTGCAGTGAGTGTAGATCCCACAAGCCCACACATGCCCAAGGCTCTGGAAGAGGCACCAGGTCCTTCTTCACCACTCCTGTGACTGGTACTGTCTATTACAGAGTAGGCAACTGTTAATGTTCTAATCTAAAGGCATGACCCAGACCAGGGGCAGATGGGCCCTGGAGGGACTCAGAGGCTGCAGCCACAGGCCTGGCTGGGCCCAGCTGGGAAATGAAGGGAAGTCAGGCCCTGAGACGGAGGATGACCCTCTCTCTTAACCTCAGGAGGCAGTAGCATCTCTTGGTCAGGGAGCAAGGAACTCCAACATGCCCAGGGCTGGCACCCCTACTGCCCCAAGACCAGAGCGCCCTTCCTCTGCCCTGGCCCTCAGGGGACTCACCATGGTGGGGAGGCTCTGAAGGAAGTTGAGTTCACACCTTTGCACTGAGCTGCCGGAGGACGGGCAATCCCGTGGGTGCTACCGGGCCTGAGCACAGTGAAGGTGACAAGCAGTATCTGCAAGAGGGGGTAACAGCGTGAGCTGCTGCAGGCGCTTGCAGCCTTCTGGCACAATCGTGCTTTCAGGGCCCTAGTAATTAGGGAGCTGCCCCAGACTTTGACCCAAGTCCAAACTCTAGAATGTGAGCTGGGGATGGAGAAGAGCATGGGGTTGACCAAGGTTCATGCCTGCATCTGGCTGCCAGAACACTGACTGATCCACATTGGGCACACAGCTGCCTTATGCTCACGAGTGGTGCCCACCTTATCACCAAGGGGCAAAGTTACCCACAGAGTAACTTATCTATTACACAGGCCTCGCATGCAGTGAATACATTCATAAAGATCTTCACACGCTTGCTCTTGTCAGTGTTGGGACCACACCAGGAAGGTGACGGCTGAGTCTGACTCCATTTTGCTTTTGGGAAACCGACCCAGAGAGCTCTGGTGATGTGTCCAAGGTCATACTGTTAGGAGCCAGGACTCAAACCTATGTTTAGTTTTTCTACAAATCCCGTGTTCTTTCTACTGATAATTCAATGCCTCTAAAGCAAGGCAGAAAGTCCCAGATGCGTAAAACCACACAGTAAACCGCAACGACATTTTAGCTCCTTTCGGTTCAGTCAGGTTCAGAGGCGTCTTGGAGTCATCCAGGGTCTTGGGCTCACTGCATGTGTCTGCAGTGGAAAGAATCCACACCTGCCTCGGCACCTAGCTCTGTCTCTTACTGGCGGATCTTGGGTAAACCAGTTCCCCTGAGGCTCAGCTTCCTCATCTGTAAAATGGGGGCTGCCTCCTCTGTGGCCTTGCAGCAGGTGCTTCAAACCACGTGGCTCTCCTCCTAGTCCTTGCAGGGCCTGTCTGATGTGGAGCGGCCTGTAAGTTGCAGGGCTGACTGCTTTCCTGGGTCCCTAAGGTTCTCACCAGGGAATTTTTGGTTTTGTGTTTGAGGTCAGAATTTGCACAGCCACGGGGGGACTAACTGTGCTGGGCAAGTGGCCTGCTTGGCCCTTGAAACACAAAGTCTCAAACACAAACACAAAGTTCAAAGGGGAGAGGGGAGAGCCTAAGTGCCTCCCCCCGCGCATGCCAGGTGAAGCGGAGTGATCGGTCAATCTAGGGTCAGGGCAGGGTTGGGTTTAGAGGTACTGGGAAAGCTAGGGGAAAGGAGATACAAACCTCGGTTCTAGTCTGCGAGGTGCACAAATTGATGTCACCTTCCTCCCCTCTCTCTAGGCCTCTGCAGTACCTTCCGGTTCCAGAAGGGGGAACAACCCCGAAGGCTCCTGGAGCAAGGAAGATGGAGTGGACGGGGTCTGGGAACGGGCGAGGGGCGCGGACTAGGGATGAGGTCGGCGGGTCAGCTCCGGAGGAGGAGGAGGAGGAGGAGGCAGCGTCGGTGCACCTCCGCGACCAGCTCTCCCCAGCGTCCACCACCTCGGGAACCGCCGCTGCTTCCCAAAGACCCGACAGGGTGCCCTCATCCGGGTACTCCAAGCTCGGGCGGTAGGAGATGGGCGGGGCCTCTGGGGGCGGGGCCTCCCTTGGTTGGCCGCCTCGGCGCCTTGAGTCCTCCAAGAGGCCAGGTGAGCCCGTCCCGTGACGCCCCGCGCCCCGGCCGCTCTGGCCTGCAACGTGTCTCTGGGGCGGAGACAGCGGCCGTGGAGTTCGCCGCGCGCGGGTGGGGGCTCCCTGTTTCTTTGCTCGTGTCCGTCTTTTTTTCGTTTCGCCTGAGTCCCGCTGGGCTGCCCCAGGCCTCGACATGTCGTACAACTACGTGGTAACGGCACAGAAGCCCACCGCCGTGAACGGCTGCGTGACCGGTGAGGCTGCCAGGGCAGGAGACCCCGGTGAGGGAGGGAGCTGGGGGGAACCGAGGCCTAGGGAAGCCCGCGGCCCCCGGGTTGCCGCCAGGACCGGGCCCAGGGAATGGAAGGCGCTGGCGGCCGAGGGACCTCCTACAGCCCACGGCTTAAAAGAAGCTGTCTCAACACGCGCCTTTGGGGGAGTAAAAGCTGCTCTTGAGGGTCCCCTTTCGTTCTCGGAGGTCACTTGGCCTCGAGGACAGGACGCGCCCAGTGGGACAGAGAGTGGAATGTGAGTTGTTTGTGCGGTGTTGCTTGGGCCGCGAGATTGGCCGCGTGTGGTTAGGGGGGAAGGGGCGGTGATGATGGCGACTTTGGGGCAGGAGCCTGGGAGGTGCAGGAGATGGAGGGATGTGAGGAATGTCCGTACTCACCCGAAAGAGAGGAGTCCGCTTTGCCTGGGGCTGTTGTTTACAAGAGGGAGCTGTTGGAGAAGAGGGTTTGGAATGGCCCAGCCCAGTGCTGGGTTTGCCTTGTTTGTTTATGCAAGAATTGTTAAGGACGCAGATGTCCAGAACCCAGCAATAATCATCTTGAACCAAGTTCTCAACAGAATATGAAGCTCTCAAACTTGTATTTTTATGTAAATCCGAATCATGATTCCGAAGGAAAACTGTTGTTGGAGAGTTGGAGGCTATGAAGGAGTGTGGATGGGGTTTCGGTAGACTGCTGGGAGGGCAAGAGGTGCAAACAAAACAAGGTTTTAAGGTAAAGCTCTGAGAATTCTCTTCGTTTGATCTAGTCTGTTTGGTAAAGATTTTGTGAAAATTCGAATTTGGACTGAATAGGAAGAAACACTTTCTCCAGCATCCCTTAATTAGAGTATGAGTCGGCCACTGCGATAGGAAAAGTGAAATTCGAGGGCACAGAGCCATCTGAAGGGTTTTCACAGTCACTGGCAGTTGAAGGACATGCTGCTCTTAGGCCCAGTCCAGTTTCTTAATCTGATGAGGGAAGTAGCGTTCTTGAACGTGTGAAGTGAGACTCTGAGGATTTGGTGAGAAGGGAGTGAATGGAGGGAACCGGAGGAATACGTGCAGTAAGTCGAGAATTCAGGAGGTTTTAGGTAGAAGTGATAGGATCACTTAGATAGTGCTTTGGCTTCAAAGATTAGAGGATCTGTTCTTTCAGGACACTTTACTTCAGCTGAAGACTTGAACCTGTTGATTGCCAAAAATACGAGATTAGAGATCTATGTGGTCACTGCTGAGGGGCTTCGACCCGTCAAGGAGGTGGGCATGTATGGGAAGATTGCTGTCATGGAGCTTTTCAGGCCCAAGGTAAGTGCTCTGGGTTGGTTGGGCCCAGCAACAAAGGGAGAACTGTTAGTTGTAGTCGGGTTTACGTTGTTTTACGTCACTGCTTGCTTAGGATGGGTGCAATAAGGCTTAGGAGAGAAACTCTTCTCTTTTTGAATGGCAGATTTCAATTTATATTCTAATTTAAAAAGCTTCCAAGAAATAGAAGGAGAGATTTGCTAGGGAAAAATTTATCAAGTTGACTTTTTTTTTTTTAATCAAGTTGACTTTTTAGAAGGGACTATTAAAGCAGTTTGAAATGTGGGTCACCATCCTGTGGGTCATCATAGTGATTCAGAGAGTAGGCTCTAGAGTTAGGGCAGTACTGGCTTTATTCCTTATTAAATCTAATTTTGGTTGTCATCTAACCTTTCAGAGCTTTGTTTCCCCATCTGCAAAATGGGGATAACAGTATCCAGTCCTCTGGGTTATTGTCAGGATTAAGTGATTTAATAACAGGACGTAGCACATAACAAGCATTCACTGTTAACACATCACCAAATTATTATTGTTATTATAATTCGACCGTTTCTATCTGTAAGTGAAGCTGATGGGGAAGCAGTGGGTTCAAAATTTAAATTATAACCCTTTGAACAAAATACTCACTTTGTTGGGGTCTGTGTTAATAAGTAAGAGAGACTTTATAGATGCACTTCAGCTTCCTTTGTTCACTTTTTTTTTTCTTTGTCCAAGTACTTGGAGGGGATTAGAGGAGGCGTTACATTCATCTTTCAGAATTTGAATGGAGTAATTGAGATTAGCTGACGTGGAACTAGATGAATACGTTATATGTAGAGCAGAGATGAAGAATCATGAAAGTGGACTAGATGTTTACCAGCTTCAGTTCTGGCCTTTCTGTACACACCCTTAGGGTGTGTGCGTAGCTAATGTGTGTTACATACTTACCGTGGGTTTTTTCAGGGAGAAAAGAAAATTCTTGAAGAATTTAATATGCTTAAAGGATGATTAAAGGCTAGACAAGTATTCCTGTTTTCAAAACAAACCTCTTTTGATAGTATGATGTTGGTTTCCAGGGGGAGAGCAAGGACCTACTGTTTATCCTGACAGCTAAGTACAATGCCTGCATCTTGGAGTATAAGCAGAGTGGCGAGAGCATTGACATCATAACGCGAGCTCATGGCAATGTCCAGGTGAGGTGATGAGAGTTTTCCAGGTAGGGTTGTCATGATTTGGTGAAGAACATTGTACTGCTGGGGCAGCTCTCTCTCTCTGTGATCAGAGAAACAAGGAGAAAACACTAAGGACTTCTGCAGTTTACTCAGAGTCCAAGGGAGAAGGTAATAATTCACTGAGATTCAGTGTTTTGCAAAAAGGCGTACACTGACATTTGGGCGTCCTGACGTGTCAAGAAGACGCCACTAGTTTTACTGCCACTCTTAAAATCACCCTGGGAAGGTGGTGCGCAGTGTTTTCTGTTACTCTAGGTGTTTGAGGTTCTTTCCTAACCCCAGTTTTATTTCTCAGGACCGAATTGGCCGCCCCTCAGAGACGGGCATTATTGGCATCATTGACCCTGAGTGCCGAATGATTGGCCTGCGACTCTATGATGGCCTTTTCAAGGTTATTCCACTAGACCGGGACAATAAAGAGCTCAAGGCCTTTAACATCCGCCTGGAGGAGTTGCATGTTATTGACGTCAAGTTCCTATATGGTTGCCAAGCACCTACCATCTGCTTTGTCTACCAGGTACTGGAGCAGGAGGAGAGAGAGAGAAGCTGTATGGTTTGGCACAGTGGGAGTCCATTTTTGCCAGTCAGAATGTCTGGACGTCATGGTAGGGCAGGTAGAAGTGTTTAATGTATTTGTCCTGAAATGTTTTGAATGATATAATTAATATGTGTCAGGTTTTGGTTGCACCTTGAGAGAAGAAGTACTTATCGTGGAGGCAGGAAGCAGTCTGGGGCCTGTAGCAGGCTTTAATCCTGAGATTACACTCTGGTTGTGGGCCTTGGAGATTTTATAGGGTGACCCAGTTTATACTTTGTCTCTTGCTGGCATGCTAGGGGATTATTAAAACTTAGCTCTAAAGAAATGATCTGGAAATTCCCTTACAAGCAATGAGAAAATGTCTTGGGGATGCTTTATGTGTCTTCCAAGAAGAGGTGCATTTTGATCAGCACTCACTTTCTGGTGACCGCTGGCTCTTGAATTCTATTTTAGTCTGTGCCTAAAACTTTTGTAGAGCTGATCCTGGGCAGCTGTTCTCTGGGCTAGATCTGTTGAGGGGGTGTGGGGTGGGGGCAGGGTGGCAGAGCACCAGACTAATATGCTTGTATCTTGGTGATATCTCAGCCTTTTAAGAAAGGGCCATACAGTATGAGGTTATTTCACTAGCATGTGGTTGAATAAATGATGGAAGAAAGCTTAGTCCAAGTCTAAGTACTGGGTGTGGGCATGTAAACACTTTTTAAACACTGTGTTAAGTTTTGGAAATACTGATGTATTTTTGTATATTTCTTAGTGTCACAGTAAGTGCTGTAGTTTTGAGGCTGGTTGATATAAAGTTTATTTGAATAGGTTGAAACCAGCTTAGGAGATTTTGTTTAATCTCATTTACAATACATTAAATATCAGGTCTGAAATAATAACTTGGAATCTCTCTCACTTCTTCAGTTTTGTAAATATCAGGTCATTAAAACATTGATGTTGGTTATTCAAGGCTGACTCTGTGCAGCCTCAGGGCTGTGGGTTGTGAATGAGCTTCATTTCCATATGTGTGTCTCAGAGGCCCAAATCCAAACCCCAGCTTGAATTTATGGTGAAGTTGAGTCTTACCCCTAATCATTGATAGGAAAATCTTTTCATCAACTAAAAATGATTTTTTCTCCTGTTTTGTGCCCAAAGGTCAATTTGAAAAATACCACGTGAGGGAGCTCCTTGGTGGTCTAGTGGTTAGGATTCAGTGCTTTCACTGCTGTGGCCCAGGTTCAATATCTGGTAGGGGAACAGAGATCCGTCAAGCCACGTGGTATGCCCAAAATTTAAAAAAAAAAAAAAAAAAGGAAAATCCATGGGAAAGGTAGTCATGCAGAGTGCTTCAGGAGCTGTAACAATGATGAAGATGTGGGCCCTGCCCTGAACACACTGTCGGATTCCTTCCATAACTTCTTAGAGCTTGGTCTGGCCTTTGATGAGGCCACCCTCCACTGGCCCCATGCCAGCTCTTTTAGTCTCTTAAAGGTGTCTTTGATAGCTCCAGGTCTGAAGTGAGTCATGAATCAAAACAAGGAGGGGAAGATGGTGTTGACAATGTCAGGATTGGAGGTTTCGACTAACTTTAGAGGAGCAGCACGCTCTGTTCTTTACCGTTACCCTATCAGAATGCATCTGAGAATTGTATCAAACGGAGCTTTGTTTTAGACTGTAATTGATTTTTATTAAAAAAAAATTTTTGTGGCAGTATAGTTGCTTTACAATGTTGTGTTAGTTTCTACTGTATGGCACAGTGAATCAGCTATACGTGTACATATATCCTCTCTTTTTTGGATTTCCTTCCCATTTATGTCACCACAGAGCATTGAGTAGAGTTCCCTGTGCTATACAGTAGGTTCTCATTTGTAACAAACAAATTTTAAAAATTTGTGAGATGTGTTTCACTTCTCAATGTGTTTTTCCTCTTTAGATATTTTATAAGTTCCTTGAAGATAAGGACCAGAGAATATATATATATATATATATATATCTTATATATGTACATGTACATTCACAAATGTACACATATGTACATTATATCTCTGTAGTGGTTAGTACAGCGTGACACGTTCATTTTTCTAAGTTTTAAATATCTCTTTGTTGGTTCAGTTGCTAGAAACAGTTAGCCTCAGTCACAGTCTACCCAGACTATCAGAAGCTCAGCTGGTGGCCGTTAGCATGCTGATGGATAAGGTTGGGAAGGCTGGCGTGACAGGAGTGTCAGATGCTGTTCCTTTCAGGGCCCCTCTCCAGCCCAGGGCACCCTTCGTAGGGACTAATGGTTCTACCTTTGCTCACCTAGGACCCTCAGGGGCGGCACGTAAAAACCTATGAGGTGTCTCTTCGAGAGAAGGAGTTCAATAAGGGCCCTTGGAAACAGGAAAACGTAGAAGCTGAAGCTTCCATGGTGATTGCAGGTTTGTTGGGGGATTTAGGAAATTTGCCTCTGCCCCACTTCTGGGCCAGTTCCCTATTGCTCCTTCCTCACCTTCTCTGCCCTTCATCTCAGCACTCCAGTGCTGTTGAGCACATGCATTGTTCAGCCCTCCCTTATGTCTCCTATCTGTAAATGTGCTTCCGTTTGTTTTTTGCATTTTTGTCTTTGGGATTGTCTTGTTTTTTACCCTTCCCCCAAAAGTATAACTTTCCTTTATTTGGGGTGGTGGGGTTAACTAAAACAATGAGATTGATTTGCAGAGTGGCATATGGAAGTTAGTCTCATTATTTTATTGTTGGGCAAAAATTAAAAAAAACTGAAGGGGACCAATAGAGCTTATTTTATCTGGCTCCTTTATTTCATAGATGAGGAAACAAGGCTGAGGGACTTGCCCATGCCTGTGCCTCACTGACAAAGCGTAGGCTGGAATCCAGTCATCTTTGCTCTTTATCCTATATTCTTCCCCCAGCACTGTTGTGTGTTTCACCTAGTAGAGAAGTTTTAAAACTCTTAAGTGCAAATTGGCTCTTCTATATGGTAGCCCTGATAATGGGGGAAATGAAGCTAAGGAACAAGGAAAAAAATCTCAGAAACTCCGAAAGAGTGGCAATAAAAGTACGACCAGGAGTACAGAGTGGGCAGCCTACAATTTCTAAGACAGTAATCTCAGAAAAAGCTTATCATAGTCCATGGACTTTGATGTCTAAAAAATGATTGTCTTCAAGTTTGCCTCAGAGATAACTGGATCAGTGCCCTTGCTGCCTCAGGGTTTGGCAGGTCCCAAATGCTGAGCATTTTAATGCTACTCTTTCTCCTGCAGTCCCAGAGCCTTTTGGAGGCGCCATCATCATTGGACAGGAATCAATCACCTATCACAACGGTGACAAATATCTGGCGATTGCCCCTCCCATCATTAAGGTGAGCAGCATTCTTTTCCCTTTTTCTTCTTTCTGTTTGTTCCCCCGCTTCTTTTCCCCACCATTTGTCAGAAGGGGATTCAGAAGTATGTCACATTATTCACTATGTATATAAGATGTTGTGTTGGTCATTGGGAATACAAAGAGATTGGCTTGGTGTTGCTTTCAAAGAGCTTGCCTGCTAACTAAGGGAGAGAAATAATCAAAATTTGGTTTATCCTTTCCATTCACTGGGGCAATTTGAAGAAAGGAAAAATTTCAGGAATTCTAATGAATGTTAATGTTCTTAGAGCTCAAATCAGGTAAAATAATATAGTGAATACTATATATAGACTTAAAAAATTAGTCACAAAAAATTTCACCTTCAAATTTCAAGTCATAGAAATGAAAGCTTAAAAGCTTAATTTTATTTTTTTTTTGAGGATAAATAACAAAATCTGTGGTAGCATGCATAGTCCAGTCAGTACTTACAGCTGCTTCTCTTTTATGTATTTGTTTTCCAGTAAAATAATATGTGAGTAAACATTTAAAGTATGTTGAGCTCCTCAGAACATTGTCTTCAAAATAAAACGTCCTCAAAAAAAATAATAATAATAAATAAAACGTTCTCATTTTTGATCACACATGTAATGTGAGCTGAGTGGATTCCTTGCTCATGAAGTGGCTGGGTTTGGTAAAGGGAATGGTCTGCTAGACTTTATTCTCTGGTTGTGGAGGATGCTTTATCTCTAATGACTGTGTCTTCCCTCTTGGCAGCAAAGCACAATTGTGTGTCACAATCGCGTGGACCCCAATGGCTCCCGCTATCTGCTGGGAGACATGGAAGGACGGCTCTTCATGCTGCTTTTGGAGAAGGAGGAACAGATGGATGGCACCGTTACCCTCAAGGATCTCCGAGTGGAACTCCTTGGGGAGGTAGGCCCTGTCCCTACTCTTCTACATTTCTCCTAGGTGCCTCGTGACCCCAGATGTGTGGTCCCAAACTGCACCTGGGAATTATATTACTTAACACCCAACAACAAATGCTCAGTCCTGCTGTGGAAGTTGGTTTTTGAATGAGTAGATTCTAGAGAATCTCACAGGCAGTGGGGTACTACCTCAAGTATTAAAAAAAAAAGAGAAACAAAAAGGATACACTGTAGAATTAAAGGTTAATCTAAGGCTGATACTCAGTTATGGGAGGACGTTCTACAAAAGTATTGTTAAGAACAATGCAGCAATTTTAGAGGTCTCTAGCTATTTTGAGGAGACTGGAGCTGTTGGGATTAAAATGATCATTTGGAGCAGGCACCTGCAAGACAAATCGTTGATTTTTCTGACTATAGGGATGTGATAAATGAAGAGTCACAAACTTCAGAGATTTAGGAATGATCGTTGAGTGTGACCTGGGGATTTGAAATGGAGAATTGTTTTGGGAATCGTGACGGCAGGTGTGATTTTTCTCAGCACATGTCTGAGAGGTGGGTAGGACGGTGTCTGGATCCCACGTGAAGTCCATTCTCATGTCTTTCATGCCCTTGATTTTCTTTTAGACCTCTATTGCTGAGTGCTTGACATACCTTGATAACGGTGTTGTGTTTGTCGGGTCTCGCCTTGGTGACTCCCAGCTTGTGAAGGTGAGAAGACATTTTCTTCTTTCTGGCTTCTTTCTTGCAGTCTTCACTGCTTCTTCATTAAGTTCTTTCTGTGTTTAGTACCTCTCAGAGTTTCTTCAGTTCATCCATATGCCTGCTATCCACCTTTCTACTTGGTTGATTTAGCATCCTACCCTGACTAGCTGTTTGTCCTAAATGTTCATTCAACAAATGTGCCGGGCAAGGTGCTAGGTACTGTGGGTACAATGATGAACAAGAGCTAGCTTCTACCTTCAAATAGGTCATAGTCTAATGTATTTGATCCCCTCTAGAATATGAGAATTTGAACCTTCTCTGCAGAAGAATGCATGCAAACATTTTACATTAATTTCCAGCTGTTCCTCTGAAATCCATCCATGGGATGCCAGGTTAGAAATCCCTGGCTGGTTAGTGGGTCACCTCTAGGATAACCATGTTCCTTAGCAGTTCCCTTCTAGAAGCATCCAGTAGAGCATAAGAAGCATCCGTAAGAGCATAAGATCTTCTTAGAGCATGAGAAGATCTAGTAGGGTTGAGTTTCTTTTGGATGATAACTCTCTCTTTAGGGTGGGTCTGGAGCATTCTAGGCCTAGCATTGTTCTTTCTTTTTCAGCTCAATGTTGACAGCAATGAACAAGGCTCCTATGTAGTGGCCATGGAAACCTTTACCAATTTAGGACCCATTGTGGACATGTGTGTGGTGGACCTGGAGAGGCAGGGGCAGGGACAGGTAAGGGGGTCATCCTGGAAAGGGATAGTTGGTATGCCCACTCAAACGGTGTCCTCCTGGGTCTGCTTAGCTAGAATGGGGAGTGTGCACTGCAGATAACTTTTAAGAGCCTCACTCACTAATTTCCGATGATGTGAGGATAACTACCATTTATTGAGTGCCTATCTTGGTCTGCCAGGCAGTCTACATACATTATCTATAATCACACAAGCACTGTGTTAGATAGGGATTCTTGGCCATTTCAGAAGTGAGGAAACTTAAGGCTGAGAAGGATTAAGCAACTTGTCCAAGGTTACATAACTACTAAATGGCAGGTGTGTCTGCCTTCAGATCCTGTGCTCTTTCCAGTAAACTAGGTTCCCAGGGTGGAAACAAGCTTGCTAGGAATAGTGGTAGGAACCTTTTGCTTCTTGGACTAGGATATCCTGTCTGCTTGATAAATTTGAGAGACTTTGGAGATCAACCTCTGCTAAGTCTGCATCCTCAAACCTAGCTCCACAACAAAGGGTCCTTGGTTTTAGGTATAGCTTGTTTACTTTGTGAGCATCAGTCTAGTTGCCTCAGTCTGGAGCGGGTTATTTAGAAACCTTTTCTCTACTTGCAGCTGGTCACTTGCTCTGGGGCTTTCAAGGAAGGCTCTTTGCGGATCATCCGGAATGGAATTGGAATCCACGAGCATGCCAGCATTGACTTGCCAGGCATCAAAGGTATCCTTTTGGTGGACATAGGATGCAGATCTTACTTGAGTGACTTTGGCCTCATTACATGTCATGAAGACACTTCCGGGGGGAGCAGATCAAATGAAGAGTAAAAAAATTCATAATGCCAAATAAGCGGTAGAAGCTTAAATATATTGAAAAGTTCCAAAGTAAACTTAAAGAGAATATTGACCGAAATTGGATAATGGGGCTTCCCTGGTGGCGCAGTGGTTGAGAGTCCGCCTGCCGATGCAGGGGACGTGGGTTCGTGCCCCGGTCCGGGAGGATCCCACATGCCGCGGAGCGGCTGGGCCCGTGAGCCATGGCTGCTGAGCCTGCGCGTCCGGACCCTGTGCTCCGCAACGGGAGAGGCCACAACAGTGAGAGGCCCGCGTACCGCAAAAAAAAAAAAAAACTTGGATAATGGAGTAGAGGAATGGTGGAAGAAAGATTACAAGTGAAATTTAATGTTGTTTATATAAGGGAACTGATAGAATCCGTAAAGAGAGAGGAGACTGAGAATTTCATAGAAAGATGTACATGTAAAGGTAACTTCTAGAACAAAAGTACAGATCTTTGTAAATTCCAAGAGAACATAATAGTCGAAAAGATCAAAGAAAGACTACATAGTGAAAGACTTTTATAATATACAAACAGTAAACATAACCTAAAATAATATGACAGAACTGATATCAAACATCTGTATGAGTAACTCATATATCAGATATCTGGTACCAGTAAACAAATGGGCTAAACTCACCTGTTATAAGAAAAAGATGATCAGATTGGATCATAAGGCAAAAATTAATTCAAAGTAGTATATAGGAGGCACATCTTAAAAAAAAAATAATTCAGAATATAAAAAAGTAAGAGGATGAGAACATATTAATAAAAAAATAGAGGTTTATGAATTAGGAAGAGATCATAAAACTACAAAACTCAAGAGAATCAACTGAAAAGCTAACAGGCAGTAAGAATTCATTAAGGTAGGATATAAAATTAATGTTCTGAAATCAGTAGTTTTCATGTAAAAACACAATTAGAAGGTATAGTAGAGGGAAAGAGACAATTTACAATAGGAATAAAAAGATAAAATACCAAGGAATAAGTTTAACAAGAATTGTGCAAAATCTATGTAAGGAAAACTTTAAGATACTCTTAAAGGATTAAAAGGATAGATTGATCAAATGAAAAAGACATGCCAAGGTCTTATAAGTTAACATTATAAAGCTCTTTCTCTCTGATTTTTATATTTAATGTATTTCAATAAAAATATCAATAGGTTTTTTTTCTTTGGCCTGGGCAAGTCAAAGACCAAATGGGAAACAGAAGCAGCAAGAAAAACTAGGAAGGGCTTCCCTGGTGGCACAGTGGTTGAGAGTCTGCTCCGCGACGGGAGAGGCCACAACAGAGAGAGGCCCGCGTACCGCAAAAAAAAAAAAAAAAAAAAAAGAAAAGCTAGGAAAACTTAAAGAGCAATGAGACGGGCCTAGTTACCAGATATAAAAACGTACTATTAAACCTTAGAAATTAAAAGTTTGGTTTTGGTGCACGAATAGGCAAGAGTCCCATGGGCAGACTCAAATGTCCCGAAATAAACACAACTGTATGTGGGACTTTAGTGTACAATAGTGGTGGTATCTCAGGTCAGTGAGGTAAAGATAATTCTTTTGAATAAATGGTGTTGGGATAACTGGAGTCATTTGGGAAAAGATAAGTGTGGATCCATACTGCTCAGTGTATACCTTGCTAGAATCTAAATGGATCAAAGACTTAATATAAAAATATGAAGCCATACAAAAACTAAAAGAAAAAGGTGGTGAATTCTTTTCTAATTTTGGAGTGAGGATAGTCAAACAATGACTCAAAAGTACAGAAGCCAAAAAGAAAGATTAATAAACTATCAGCATAAAAATAAAACACTTCTGCATGGCAAAAACAAAACACTGCAAGCTAAGTTAGAAGAAATGGCAAATTGGATAAAAACGTTTGTAGTTTATCTTATAGGCAAAGGCCTAATCTCTCTTAATTCATAAAAAATTTCTAGAAAGACCACGAAATTTCCTGCCCCCAAATTAGCAAAGTACATGGATAGACAGGTAACAAGCCTAACTTATAATAAGTGCAAATCAAAACAAAATAGTGATACTATACTTTACCAGATGCCAAAGTTGAAGTTTGACAACACATTGTGTTGGTGAGGCTGTGAGAAAATGAGCGTGCTCACTGAAAATGTCTGCGGAAACTACAACTGCATCTAGTGATTTGCCCCGCAAGCCCAATTCTGGGCATCTAGCCCATTGACCTTTATATGTATAAAGTGACATAAATACAAGATTACTCATTGTGGCGTTGTATATTGTGGCAATATACTGAAAAAGGGTCCATCAGTGGGAACTAACTAATAAACTGTTACATCCATACAATTAAATACTGTGCAGATGTCAAAAACAAGAAACTATTCTGTTATGATAAAGGCCCAGGCATATATTAGATGAAAAAACAAGGTGCAGACAGTTTGTGATAGGCCATTGTATATTGGCTTGCAACACAGTGTTTACCTATTTTCCTAAATTAAAAAGAATTGGAAGGATAAACTACTATTGTTTACTTATTTGGGGGCTAGGTTGGAAGGAGAGGTATAGGGGTGAGACTTCTGTGTTAAATATTTAAAAAATAAATTTTGGAACTTCCCTGGTGGTTCAGTCGTTAAGAATCTGCCTGCCAATACAGGGGACACAGGTTCGAGCCCTGGTCTGGGAAGATCCCACATGCTGTGGAGCAACTAAACCCATGTACCATAGCTACTGAGCCTGCACTCTAGAGCCCGCGAGCCACAACTACTGAGCCCATGTGCCACAACTACTGAAGCCCCTGCGCCTAGAGCCCAAGCTCCGCAACAAGAGAAGCCACTGCAGTGAGAAGCCCGTGCACCGCAACAAAGAGTAGCCCCGGCTCGACACAACTAGAGAAAGCCCATGTGCAGCAACGAAGACCCAACACAGCCAAAAATAAAATAAATTTTAAAAAAATTAAAAAATAAAAAACAAATTTTGACTTTGAGTCATGGAGATGAATTATCCCATCCAAAATCAAATGAAAAACCGAAAAATATCAGGCTCAAACAGCTTTAAAAATATCTAACTTCTTCAGAGTCTTAAAGCTAGGGAGGAACAGAGTGGGTATTTTATCTCAGGACTGACACCAAATTTCTTGCTCTTCCCGTGGGGTTAGGCTGCTCCTTCCTTAGATTGTGGGAGCGGAGTGTTGGTCTGTGCTGTGCCTCTTAATCTTTGATCTTTGTTCCAGGCTTATGGCCCCTGCGGTCTGATCCTAATCGGGAGACTGATGACACTTTGGTGCTCTCTTTTGTGGGCCAGACAAGGTAAGATGAGTCTGGTGCCAGCTCCAGGTGCTCATGTGAAGGTTGCAAGGTGGGGCAGCTGGTCTGGCTGACCCTGGCCTTCCATTCTGCTGCAGAGTTCTCATGTTAAACGGAGAGGAAGTGGAAGAAACTGAACTGATGGGTTTTGTGGACGATCAGCAAACTTTCTTCTGTGGCAATGTGGCTCATCAACAACTCATCCAGGTAGTAACGGAGAAAAGGGCGGGCCTCGTTTACACTTGAATTTGACCTAGAGTGCAGTACAGAGCACTACCGGATTTTTGGAAGTCAGTTTTTATGGCTCTAAAAGTAATGTAAAAAGGCTAGGGAAAAAACTGGAATTACCTAATCACCCACTACTGAGAGCAGTTTAATTAACTCTTAACTTTGGAGTTGTTCCTTTTAGCTTTAATTTTTCTTTGCAAATGTATATACGGTCGGCCCTTTGTATCTGTGGGTTTGGATCAGAAATATTTGGGATGGGAATTCCCTGGTGGTCCAGTGGTTAGGACTTGGCATTTTCACTTCCATCCCTGGTTAGGGAACTAAGATCCTGTAAGCCAAGTGGCATGGCTGAAAAAAAAAAATGGGGGAAAAAAACTTCAGAAAGTTCAAAAAGCAAAACTTGAATTTGCTGTGCACCAGCAGCTATTTACGTATGATTTACACTGTATTTACAGTTATTTACATAGCATTTACATTATATTAGGTATTATAATCTAGAGATGATTTAAAATACACTTAAGGATGTGAGTAGTTTATAAGCAATTATTGTTCCGTTTTATATAAGGGACTTGATTGAGCATCTGCGGATTTTGGTATCGGCTGGGGGATTCTGGAACCAGTCCCCTGCAGATACTGAGGGATGACTGTATATTGTGTTTATTCACATTTTCTTTTATGGATGGGATCATCATATATATATTTTTTGAGGGTGGGCAGGGGGATATTGTTTTCACACTAATTATATCCTGTCTTCTGAGACACACTTTTCCCCCGTGTTATAATAGTAGTATATACTTATTTGGAGAATACTGAAAAGCACAAAGGAAAAAAAACAGTCGTAGGCTACCATCCATATATGACTTTTGGGAGCACTTTCAGGGCGCTAATTATTATAACCAGAGTTCTAACTCTGTTCAGATCCTTATCTTAAATCTTTCTGTGATATGGGGGGCATATAGCCTTTTGGCACTTTTGTTAGCTGTGAGAGCCTGATTTCTTCGCACCTCTCAACGCCTGGCAGTCTTTTTAAGTTTGGAGTGACCGTGATGCTCTTGGTTTTTTGCACACCCTCCTCACCTTTTGAGCCGTTCTCCACACTGAGCAGAGTCAGTGATTTGCCTGTGGCAGGTATAGCACTTGAGGGCCTGAGGACTATTGAACTGTCTTTATCTTTTTATCCTCTTGGTCTTCCTTTTAGGCAACAGGCAGTGGTGGGTTTGGTAAAAACCAGAGGGAAGCTTCTGTCAGTTTGTTGAACAAATGTGGGGAGTGCCCAGTTACTGACTCATCGCTTTGTCAGTGTTTTCTAACTGGTGGCCTGAATACTGGCCCCAGCTCACATATCTCTTGTTAAAGGGCTTTCCTGTTTTTTTTTTTTTGATTTTCAGAATTATGCTGCTGCCCTGGTTTTGTAATTTACACTAGACCAGACCCTTCAAAAGCTGATTTCCTATTTTATACCAGCCCAATTATTACTAATGATGGATTTCTTCTCTTTTTTCTCAAGGGCAATATTAGGTTTTTTATTAAAATCTTTAGTCTTCCCCATTGAAGCTTCTGAAACACCTTTGTTCAGCCATCAAAAGGACCACATTTTCTGTGTATGAAACCAGAGTTCTGCTTTCTGATCTCTCCCAAACTAGAGCCTTTCCTTTCTCAGAGCTGTGATCCTGCAGCCTCGGCTCGGCATCACACCCTGTCCTTGGTCCTCTAGACCCTGCACTGGGGCTTGAAGACAACCACCCCTCCCCCTTTGGCTCCTCTAGCTTTGAATTACACGTAAACCTTGCTGGCCTTAAAAAAATACCTTCTAGACCCCAGAACTTCCCTCCAGCTATTGCCCTATCTCCGTCTTCATCTAGATTCTGGAATCAAAAAAGTCTGTCTACACTGGCTCTCTTCCTTCTCCTATCTTCACTGCAGGCTGCCTGATATGACCCCTCCTACTAAATTGGGCGCACATTCCAGTAGCTGCTGCCTCTTTCTTGAGATGTGTCCTTCCTGAGCTGTCCACTTCCCTCTTTTCTAACTTTCTTTCTAACCCTCTGAATGTGCCTTCTCATATACTTTTTTTTTTTTGAGGCTTGTTTTTAACTTTATAGTGATGTCTTTTTTTTTGAATTTTATTTTATTTATTTTTTTATACAGCAGGTTCTTATTAGTTATCTATTTTATACATATTATTGTATATATGTCAACCCAGATCTCCCAGTTCATCCCACCACCACCCACCCCCCACCACTTTCCCCCCTTGGTGTCCATACGTTTGTTCTCTACAATGATGGGCTTCTTTACCAAATGGAAAGGCTAATAACCCTTTGAAATATTATGTAATCCCATTGTAGTTCATTAGTATGAATAACAGCTTGTAGTGTTTCTGCATCCCCCATAGTGTTTATAATTCTAAAGGGCTTTCCTCTTTAAGTAGAAACTCAATTTTGATAAGTAAGGTGTATTGATACATAATAGTGTTATCAGCCTGCTTTTTGTTTTATTTCAATGATGAAATAAATGTATAAAATGTATTCATACATAGTAAAGAACTTGTATATTTTGGATATTTTATTTTATTTATTTATTTATTTTTTGGCTGTGCCGCGTGGCTTGCAGGATCTTAGTTCCCTGACCAGGGATTGAACCTGCGCCCTCGGCAGTGAAAGCGCGGAGCCCTAACCACTGGGCCGCCGGGGAATTCCCAGAACTTGGATATTTTAGAGACCTGATTTTTGGGTTGAGAAAAACAACTAGACTTGTAGTTGCAGGTCTTATTTACTCCATCGATACCTTTCCATAGGTTGTGTTACCCAAGCCTTACTCAGAGTGAAACAGGCCTTCTCTTTTTCTGCCTGTAGGTATGTAAGCTGTAAGCTGCTTGAAGCCAGTCTTCTTCAGGGCTTCAGCTAAAAATGACATCTTCATGTAATTAATCATTGCAGAACTTTGGAAAAATATATCTATGTGGCAGAGGAGCTTATTCTTAGGGTTCCACCAGGGCAGCATTTACCACCTTCTCACCCCTGTTTAGATCCCTGCAGGGGCTTGGAGACATTGCTCTTCTTTCTCTAGATCACTTCAGCATCTGTGAGGTTGGTCTCTCAAGACCCCAAAGCTCTCGTCAGTGAGTGGAAGGAGCCTCAGGGCAAGAACATCAGTGTGGCCTCCTGCAATAGCAGCCAGGTAGTAGTAGCCGTGGGAAGGGCCCTCTACTACCTGCAGATCCATCCTCAGGAGCTCCGACAGATCAGGTGTGTGTTTATCTGTCTGCTCTTTTTGCCCTCCCTGTTCTCTGGGGCTTCTTTGATCCTTGGATTCCTTCCTCTGACGTATTCTTCCTTGTTCAGCCACACAGAGATGGAACACGAAGTGGCCTGCTTGGACATCACCCCTTTAGGGGACAGCAGTGGAATGTCCCCTCTTTGTGCTATTGGTCTCTGGACAGACATCTCAGCCCGAATCGCGAAGCTGCCCTCTTTTGAGCTACTGCACAAAGAGATGCTGGGTGGAGGTGTGTTTCTTTTAAGGACCTGGGTTGGGATCAGAATCAGAATTTGGAACAAGAACTTAATGTACCTCTTTCCCACAGAGATCATTCCTCGTTCTATCCTGATGACCACCTTTGAGAGTAGCCACTACCTCCTTTGTGCCTTGGGAGATGGGGCGCTTTTCTACTTCGGGCTCAACATTGAGACAGGTGAGACTAGCACCTCGAGTGAGGGGCTCTTCGGAAAATCTGGAGTATTGGAGTTGGCAGAGTTCTTAGCCTCAGGGTGCTGCTTTTGAAGCTTCACAGTCCAGCTGTGTGTCCTGTTTCGTTTCTTTCCTTTTTTCTCTGGATGCCGTTCTTTCTGTAGGCCTGTTGAGCGACCGTAAGAAGGTGACTCTGGGCACCCAGCCCACCGTATTGAGGACTTTCCGTTCTCTTTCTACCACCAACGTCTTTGCTTGCTCTGACCGCCCCACTGTCATCTACAGCAGCAACCACAAATTGGTCTTCTCCAATGTCAACCTCAAGGAGGTGAACTACATGTGTCCCCTCAACTCAGATGGCTACCCTGACAGGTGAGCCTCTTTTTCTTTCCTCAGCGAGAGCCAGGAGTGAGGACATCGTGTTTTTTTCCTCAGACCCTCCCCTCCAGCCTTTTCCTAATGACAAAGTCCGTGACCAGCTGAGATGGGAGTATAGAGCAGAGGTTTTGCAAATCTCGGCTATGCAGTAGAAACACCTTGGAAGCCTTTTTAAATGTACAGAATTATTTTTGAATCCTTCTTAGAGTTTGATTTGGTGGATCTAGGGTTGAGCCCTAGATCTGAATCTATATTTTTAGAAAACCTCGTAGGCGATTCAAATGATTAGTCAAGTTTCAGAACCCCTGATGCAGAGATCTTTATGTATTCCCCTGGAGCAGCGATTCTCAAAGTGTGGCTCCTCATAGCCACAGCACTACCTGGGAACGCATTAGGAACGTAAATTCTCAGGCCTCACCCACGGATCCACTGAATCAGAAACTCCAGGGTTGGACCCAGCAGTCTAGTTTAACAAGCCTCCCAGCTGATTCTGATGCCAGCATGGTTTGATAGTTTGAGCATCACTGTTCTATATTCGAATGCTTTAGTATTAAATAGTTAGTTGTTAAAAATCTCAGCCTAGGCCCAACCAGACCAATTAAATAGGAAAATCTCAGGGGTGGGACCAGGCATGTTTCCCAGGTGTGATTTAGCATAGAGTCAGTTGAGAACCACTACCCTGGGGTAAGCTAGTGTAATTCTGCCTTGTTTTCCTTCCCCTTGTGGAGTTGCCTCGTAGAATCCTTTCCTTCCTTGGGTCTACTCACTCTAAACCCAGAACCTTCTTTCCAGCCTGGCACTGGCCAACAACAGCACCCTCACCATTGGCACCATTGACGAGATACAGAAGCTGCATATTCGTACGGTTCCCCTCTATGAATCTCCCAGGTGAGGGCAGGGTAGGGGAGCTGCGGGGGCAGGGGTGCCCTGGGGGTTGGTGTGGAGCACCTCAGACTTCTCCTGAGGGGGCCCTGTTGCTCTGTACTTGTTCTACAGGAAGATCTGCTACCAGGAGGTGTCCCAGTGCTTCGGGGTCCTCTCCAGCCGTATTGAAGTCCAGGACACGAGTGGGGGCACAACTGCTCTGAGGCCCAGCGCCAGCACCCAGGTGAGGGCAGTGGACAAAGAAAGATGGTGTGAGAGCGGGGCAAACTGTTCTGTAAAGGCTCAGCTAGTAAATAGTTCTGGCTTTGCAGGTCATATGATCTCAGTCACAACTACTCAACTCTGTCTGCCATTACAAAGGCAACCATAGACAACAGGTGGGCATAGCTGGGTTCCAATAAAACTTTATTATTTATTTATTTAAGAAAAAAAATTCGTTTATTTTTGGCTGCATTGGGTCTTCACTGCTGTGCACGGGCTTTCTTTAGCTGAGGTGAGCGGGGGCTACTCTTCGTTGCAGTGCGCGGGCTTCTCATTGCGGTGGCTTCTCTTGTTGCGGAGCATAGGCTCTAGAGCGCAGGCTCAGTAGTTGTGGCGCACGGGCTTAGTTGTTCCGCGGCATGTGGGATCTTCCCGGACCAGGGATCAAAGCCGTGTCCCCTGCATTGTCAGGCGGATTCTTAACCACTGTGCCACGAGGGAAGTCCCAAAACTTTATTTAAAAAAATAATTATTTATTTGGTTGCCCTGGGTCTTAGTTGTGGCAGGCAGGCCCCTTAGTTGCAGTTTGAGGGCTCCTTTGGTTGCGGCTTACCGGCTCCTTAGTTGAGGCATGCGTGTAGGATCTAGTTCCCTGACCAGGGATCAAACCCAGGCCCCCTGCATTGGGAGCATGGAGTCTTAACCACTGCGCCACCAGGGAAATCCCCAATAAAACTTTATAAAAACAGGCAGTGAGCTGGATTTGGCCCCCTCATTAGAGGCTTGAGAAGAACTTTGAGTAAGCGTGGCTGTCAGTGATTTTGCTACTTGGTAGCCTTGCCTGATGAATAATTCCTTTTCTCTTAACATCAGTTTGGGTGCTTTGTGTAGGGTATGGGTAACAGTGCAGTATAATAGGTAAGAGCATGGCATTTGGAGTCTGACAGAACTGACTCCAAAGTTTATTGCTAGCTGCGTGACCTTGGGCAACTTCATTTTTCTCATCTGCAAAATGATAGTAGTGGGACAATATGGAGCCGCACATCACAGACCCAATGGAGATGTTAGCTGATCGTTTTAGTCCACGTATTCTCTGCCTTCCTTGCTCGCAGACATCTGTGGTATGGCTTCTTCCCTTAATCCAGAGTAGAAGGTCTTTACATTTTTCTTTTTATTTGCAGTGCTCTCCTGCTCCTCCCATTGAGAGAGGTGGAAGCCTGTCACTTTACTAGGTCGCCTGAGTTTCTCGTTAGCTTTCTTGATGTCGTAGCATCACTGTTTAGTGCTCTCTAATGCTCTTACGTTCTGGCGGTGTTTTGGATGCTGTGTCCATACCATATGGAATTTGGATCCTTAGCCTTGGTCCCTGAGTCCTCCTTGAAGCCCTCTGTTCTTTAGGCTCCGTGCAAGCGGCCAGCCGTAAGGTTTCCTCGTTCAGACTCAGCCACTGTTCCCTGATCCTGCCTGATGCTCACACTGTTGTTCCCAGCACCCGTTCTGCTTTTGAGAGGGGTGATGTGTGTTCTCTCTGTTCCCAGGCCCTGTCCAGCAGCGTCAGCTCCAGCAAGCTGTTCTCCAGCAGCACAGCCCCTCACGAGACCTCCTTTGGAGAAGAGGTGGAGGTGCATAACCTCCTTATCATTGACCAGCACACCTTTGAAGGTGCAGATGAGCTCTTTCTGTCATTTTGTACCTACGTCCTCCCTAAGCTAGGCTCTTCTGGGCTCTGCTGTATTCCAGAATTTGATGGACACTGGCAGACCATCCTAGGAGGAGCAGAAAGGGGTGGGGCCTCTGAGTTGGCCATGAGTCCAGAGTGCTGGGCCTCCTCAGGTCAGAATAGGTTGGTGAGGAGACAGGAATAGCAGGAGGCAGATCTACTTCGAGCTGAGCTGTGGGCCTCACAAGTACAGAAGCGTGCTTGTGTGGGGGTTGTCAGCCAGTTGCGTCTCTTCTCCTCCCTTCTAGTGCTCCACGCGCACCAGTTCCTGCAGAACGAGTATGCCCTCAGCCTGGTCTCCTGCAGGTTGGGCAAAGACCCCAACACGTACTTCATCGTGGGCACGGCCATGGTGTACCCTGAAGAGGCGGAGCCCAAGCAGGGTCGTATTGTGGTCTTTCAGTATTCAGATGGTAAGCGGACACAGTCTCCGGCTTTTGAGAGATTTGGAACTGGGAATGTAAGCAGACTCTTCTAGGTTTCAGTCTCAGTTACGCAGAAGAACTTGGGTTAATTGCTGTGACGTGAGACTCATGATGTTTCTCTTAAGCTCTTGATGATCTGAATGAGTTTTGGAGTATGTGAGCAGAGGCACAAATAAAATCTAGCACGTGTTTCTTCCTTTTTCACTCTTTGAAAGGAAGGAAAAACGAGGAGAGGTGAACTATGAATAAGAGAACATGCCGACCAGAACGCGAGTTAGGAATCCTAGTAGGAATCCAGGGTGTGTTTCCCACTTGGCTGCTCAGCCTTTAAGGTCCTCTTCCCAGCGTCAGCACTTTGAGTTCATTTCTACCTCTTTTCCCATCTCCCCTACTCAAGATGGTTCTAAAGACTAGCTGTCAGCCCCGGAATCTCAGAATAGATGGCTGAGATGGAATTTGGTCTCCATCTTGAGGGAGATCTGGAGTCTCAGGGTGGGAGGCACAACCTGAATGCTGTGTAGAATCACTGCACATTTGGGGTTCACACTTCCAGTGGTGGTTAACCCCAGTGTGTACTGACTCTGTATTTCCTGCTTTCAGATGAGTGGTTTTGGGGGCAGGAATTAGAGCCAGAGGGGAAGCATGGGATTCTTTTGATTAGTTAAAGTATGGGCTCATAAAGGAGACTTAAGAGTATCTTTTTTCCCCTAGGAAAACTACAGACTGTGGCTGAAAAGGAGGTGAAAGGGGCTGTGTACTCTATGGTGGAATTTAACGGGAAGTTGTTAGCCAGCATCAACAGCACGGTGAGGCCCCTCCCACTGGTGTCATGCCTTAGGCCTCACACCATTGTCCACAGAACACGTTTCCCTTGTATTTCCTGAAGCTGCACGTGTATCACGATTTTAAGGATAACAAAGTAGTGAGTATGGAGGATGGGGTTTGGAATATGGGGAGCTGGGGTTGGACCAGACAGCAGATTCGGTTATGTGAAGCCCAATCACATCATCCTAAGCGCTGCGGGAATTGAGAAAGGGGTAAGAGCTATGGTCCCTGCGCTTAGAATGTCTCGTGATGTGAGAATATTTCATCTGTGTGGAACAAAATGAGCCAAACCTCATTATCCTGAGTACGTCCCTGAAATACTAGGCCTGTGAAGTATGCCACTTCGCTTCCGGCATGACCCCACCTCCTCCCTTGCAAAAAAAAATGAGTTTCATGGTCAAATGCATTTGGGAACTTCTGTATCCTGTATCCTCTTCTTAGAAGCTTCACGGTGCATCTTACCATATTAAAGGTTCTGAGAAGATCAAGAGTAGAGAGACATTATTTAAATACTTTAAATCGACATTCATTCAAGAAATATTAACTGAACACTTGCAGCATACCAGGCACTGTTTTGGTAGTTGGGATGCAGCAGTAGATGAAATGGACAAAGAGCTAGCCTTCTGGGGCCAGTGAGCAAATAGAGTACATATGTGTACCCAGGACGATGAGAGATACATGGTGAGAAATAAAAGCGGGGCAGAAAGCTGAGGGAGCACCAGAGCAAGCATGGGAGGTGGCGCTGTTTTGTCACGTGGTCAGGAGGGTCTTGTTTGTACAGTGGCATTCGGGCAGGTTCCTAAAGGAAAACTGTTCTTTACTCACAACACTTCTGACACCATATGTATGGGGTTTTTAATCCCTATACCAACCAGTTTTCCAACCAGGCGTCCTATAATTTAATTGAATTCTGACATTAGCCACCCAGAGTTAGTGTCAGACCTCACAGGTTTAAGGGCTCAGTCCCACAAGACTGTCCTTACTTCAAACCCCAGTCCCAAGTAGTGGTCCCCAAACTTCTTTCTGACTTGGTACAAAGTCAGGGGTTCCCCAAATTCCCCACCCCCCTTAGGTTTGATAATTTGTTGGAAGGGCTCACAAAATTTGAAATGTTTACTTATATTTGGTGGCATATTACAAAGGATTTTATAAAGGATACAAATTAATAGCCAGATGGAGAGGTGCGTAAGGCAAGGTCCAAAAGGGTCCTGCGGGCAGGAACTTCCGTCTTCGTGGAGTTGGAATGCACTACCCTCCCAGTATGTGGCTGTATTCACCAACCTAAGAACTCTCTGAACCCCATAGTTTAGAGATTTTTATAGAGGCTTCTGTATGTAGGCATGATCCATCATTAAATCAGTCTCCAGCCCCTCTTTCTTCCCTGGAGGATGGGGGTGGGGCTGAAAGTTCCAAGCTTCTGTTCATGGCTTGGTCTTTCTGGTGACCAGCCCCCATCCTGTAGCTATCCAGGAACCACCAAGAATTGCATCATTAGAACGAAAGACGCCTATCACCTAGGAAATTCCAAAGGATTTAGGAGCTCTGTGTAAAACATTCCTATTAGGAAATTACAAAGGTTTTAGGAGCTTTCTGTCAGGAACCGGGGGCAGAGACCAAATGTATATTTCTTCTTATGTTGCAGTGGGGAAACCAGAGGTTTGGTTTTGAAAATGCTAAGTTTCAGTAGTCATCTCAGTGGAGATGTCAGGTAGGTAGGTGGATGAGAGAGGTATGGGTTCTAGCAAGAAGCAGATGGAAGATACTAGTGTGGCAGTTACTAGGTGGCATGTAAAGCTGAGAGTGGCGGAGATCACCTGAGATCACCTACCTGCTGAGAGTGGGTAGAGGAGAGATCTGAAGACTGAGCCCTGGGGCCCTCCAGCCTTTCAAAGTTGGGACGAGAAGGAAGATCCAGCCAAACAGAGAGGAGGTGCCTAGTGAAGTAGGAGAGGAACCAAGAAAAGTGTTCTGGAAGCCATGGAAAGAAAGTATTTGAAGCAGGAGGGAAGTGATAAACTGCAAGTGCTGTCGGTGGGCCAGATAACATAAGGATCGAGAAATGGCCATTGGTTTAGCTCTTTTGGTTGAGTGGTGGGGATGGAACCTGACTGGAGAGGGTTCAACCAGGGCGAGGAGGCGAGGACAACTAGGATCAGGAAACCCTTCCCGGGAGTTGCAATAAAGAAGAGAGTAATGGGGTAGCTACAGGGGAATGTCAGCACAGGAGAGTTTTTAATTTTTTAAGTTAGGAAATACTGCTGCACATTTCTAGCTGATGGCAATGGTCCATTAAAGGAGAGTTGCTGGAGCCATGTGTTGAGTAGCTAAGGGGCTCTAATGCACAGGTGGTTTAAGCAGGTGGAAATCCTCCTTTGGTTGTGTCCATCTTCTGTGAAGTAGCTGAGAGGAAGGCTGGAAGAGGAGGTATTAGAGTTTTTATTTAGTTAGTTAGTTAGTTTTGGGTCTTCATTGCTACGCGTGGGCTTTCTCTAGTTGTGGCGAGCGAGGGCTACTCTTCGTTGCGGCGCGTGGGCTTCTCATTGCGGTGGCTTCTCTTGTTGCGGAACATGGGCTCTAGGTGCCTGGGCTTCAGTAGTTGTGGCTCGCGGGCTCTAGAGCTCAGGCTCAGCAGTTGTGGCGCACGGGCTTAGTTGCTCCACGGCATGTGGGATCTTCCCGGACCAGGACTTGAACTTGCGTCCCCTGCAATCGCAGGTGGATTCTTAACCACTGCACCACCAGGGAAGCCCATGGTATTAGAGTTTTGAGGAGAGTGGAGGAGGTATGAATTTAAAATGAGACCAGTCATGCTGGTTGGTGGTTTTTCCTCAGCTTGTAGTTGAAAATTAATTTTACCGAAGTCTGTTTTTGTTGGGTGAGCATGATCGAGGGAGAGAGCGGCAAGGGAGTGGAGAATCCGTAAGACAAGGATTGTGGTGATGGACTCTGGGCATCTGAGAAGCAGTGAAACTGGGGACAAAAGATTCTGGAGTTATTTTTAATGACAGGCTCTTAAGGGGTGACCATAGGAATGGACAAGATACGTGGGGAAGAGGGGGGTCAGAAAAGGACAGAGATCAGGGTATTGGAAGGATCTTCTCTGTGAATATTAAAGTCACCAAGAATTACTGGGGTGTTATGTTAGGAGAGAGTGATGGCGTCGGGGTGGAGATGTGACAGTGGGGTAGTTGTCTGGTGGTGTGAACTTGAGAACTGGCATGTTTAGGAGGCAGGCAGGATGCATGGAAGGCTGTCCTCCCTGTAGTCCCAGTGGTACAAGGGACAGTGGGAGAGAGAATAGCCAAGTTGAGAGGGCCACAGAGCCCTTTTGAAAGATCCACATTTCAGTTAGACTGACAAGGGATCGGCTAGAGAGCAGGCTGCCTGTGACTAGTGACCATGTATTCCAGAGGGTACAGTGAACAGATGCAGGAATTGGGAGGGGTCAGATTATAAGACGTCCGTTGCTGTGTAATAGAAATACAGGAGCCCCATGTGTAATTTTAAACTGTCTAGTAGCCACATGAATAAAAGTTCAAAGTAGGTGAAATTAATTTTAGTAATGTGTTTTATTTAACCCAGTACATCTAAAGTATTATTTCAACATGTAATCAATATAAAAAATTATTAGTGAGATAATTTTACATTTTTTTCATACCAAGACTTCCACATCTCGTGTGTGGTTTACACTTAAAGCACATCTCAATTTGGGCTTGCCACATTTCAGGTATTTGTAGCCATGTGGCTAGTGGCTACCATATTGGACAGTGGGGATCTAGGACCTGTTGGGTTGAGAGTGGGAGTCTTGGATTTTGGTGGTGTCTGACCTTGGTCCTGACTATCTCCACGGCAGAAAGGGAGGCTGGGAGTGTGAAGAGGGGCGTGTGGGGTGTGTTCCCAGGAGCGTGTGGAGCTCTTGGCCTCTACTTTACTCCACTCTTGGAGGACTGGAGGCCCAGTCAGGCTGGGCTTACCCCAGTCTGGGGTGTTCTGGGCTCCCTTGACCCTGCCGATGGAGGTGTGGTAGCCCTTGTAATTATTACAAATGACTCTTGGAGTGCATACCTGTGGGGCTAGGGTCCTTTGGACACATCTCGAGAAATCGTGGCTTAATATATTCTGTCCAGAGTGTCTGCATGTGCAGAGGCCATGGGTGGGGCTGCCTGGACCCTGAAGGGTCTGCCAGGGCTGGGCTGTGCCGAGTATCTGTTCATCTATCTGCTGATTCTAAAGCATCTTCATTCTTTTGGAGCTGTAGTTGTAACTGAAGAAACACTGCAGTGGAGAAGAAAAAAGGGGTATTTTTTTCCCTTTGGGTGGAGGGGTGGCCACAGACTCCAGTGCTTTAGAGTCCTTTAGCTTCTGTTGGACTTTGCCATGCTATTTTCTTTGCTCATCGGGTTCACGTCAAAAGGTGCAAGGGATGTATGAGTTTTGAGAAGGGGTTAGAAGAGGCAGTTGGTTGGGAGGTGGTCTTGTTCCTTTCTGATCAGGAAATTGGAGATGGATCCTCTTTTTCCAGAGCGATTTCTGTAGGTCAGTTACCAAACTTCAGTCACAAAACCATCTTTTGTCACATGCATAGTATTACTTGCATTAATGTTTACTTAATGTTTTTCTTTACCCTGACTCATTTTCTTACATAAAGGAAAACTTTGTATTATTAGTTTCATGGGCTCATTCTATTTTCATTTTTCATAAATACATAATACTGAAATTAAAAACGTTCATGCAAGTTCCACACCAAAGCACTCCACACCCCACATTGCACTTGGGTAAATGATGCTGCAGATGGAGGCTTAAGGAGGGTTCGGGCCCCTCGAGTTGACAGAAGTGCAATGCCCGTGCCAGGTGCGGCTTTACGAGTGGACGACGGAGAAGGAGCTCCGCACCGAGTGCAACCACTACAACAACATCATGGCCCTGTACCTGAAGACCAAGGGCGACTTCATCCTGGTGGGCGACCTGATGCGCTCGGTGCTGCTGCTGGCCTACAAGCCAATGGAGGGCAACTTCGAAGAGGTAGTGGGGCGGGGACAGACTGCTCCCTTAAGCTGCGACCCCGCGGGTGTTTCTTGGTGGTGAGGGATAATCAAGCCCAGTGAGGGCAGAAAAGTCGTCCCTGGAGCCTACATTCTGCATCCATTAAGTGTTCTTAGAAACCGCCAACAGCTCTGAGTAGGCTCCATTTCTAGGCTGAGTTGGCCAGACTGTGGGGAGAATCTCTCTGAAGGGGTGGTGGTTAAACACGGGGCAGGGCAGGCTCTTGGCCAAGTCTCAGCAATGGCTTCCATGCAAACTGCTGATTGTGTTTCCTTTTGTACCTTGTCTTTTTTAAGATTGCTCGAGACTTTAACCCCAACTGGATGAGTGCTGTGGAAATCTTGGATGATGACAATTTCCTGGGGGCTGAAAATGCCTTTAACTTGTTTGTGTGTCAGAAGGATAGGTGAGTGACCAGCTGTGGGTATGGTCTGTGGGGAATGAGGACGCTGGGTCCTCTCTCAGGCTCCGGTGCTCCTCTTCACAGAGGGTTAGGGTTTCCATGAGGCAGGCAGGCCACAGAGATGAGCTCTTCAGGCTGGATCCTCTGCTGTGGAGCGGGTGGGCTCACCGGGGAATCTGTCCGCTGCACGCAGTCCTTGTCGGGGCCCCGTCGCGGGGACAGAAGTCTGGGTAGTGAGTTTCTCGCATTGCCTTGCAGCGCTGCCACCACTGACGAGGAGCGGCAGCACCTCCAGGAGGTTGGGCTCTTCCACTTAGGCGAGTTTGTCAACGTCTTTTGCCACGGCTCTCTGGTCATGCAGAATCTGGGCGAGACCTCCACCCCTACCCAGGGCTCGGTGCTCTTCGGCACGGTCAACGGCATGATTGGTAAGGGTGACCTCTGTGGGGCGCACCCCGTGCAGGCCTCCTTCCTGAGAGCAGCGTTCCCGTTTTGGGGGACGAGGGAGAGCAGGGTTTCGCGGAGGAGCCTGTGGCCAGCTCTTCCTTCCTCGTGCTGCTGCCTGGTCTGCCCTTGGTGGGCAGTGCCCGCTCTGCAGCTCCCTGTTCCCTTTGCTTCCTCAGGCCTGGTGACCTCACTGTCAGAGAGCTGGTACAACCTCTTGTTGGACATGCAGAATCGACTCAATAAAGTCATCAAAAGTGTGGGCAAGATTGAACACTCCTTATATCCTTCCCAGAGGTGCCCCCTTGCTAGGAAGCACGTCCTGACCCAGGCAGAGAGCTACATTACCCTAAGCAGCCTCTGGAAACTGCTGTCCGTTTAGGAAATGTCTTGACTAGGTTCCCGTGGGGAACAGGCTTTTAAAAAACCTTATGGAAAATTTCAAACACACAGTAGTGGAGAGAACAGTGTATTGAATCCCCATGTACTTATCACCCAGCTTCACTGGTTCATCTTGAAAATGTACATTTTTGTTCCTGAAATGTGTCTGCCTCTGGCCTTTCTGGTGTTGCTTGTCAAACGTAAGTTTAGATCACAACTTCAGAACGTCCTTTCAGAGATCTTGTTGGAGGCGGTAGTGTCTGAGGACCCTCACTAGAGAGGCTAACGGAAGAGGGGAAAAGCAAAGAATGTGCAAGCTCCAGAAGCCCAAGGATCAGCCCCCGTGGGACACTTAGGATCCAAGTACTGCTGGAAGTTTGTTTATTATGGGAGAGAGACAAGGAGCCCGAGGGAGGCGGGGGGTGGGTGGGAGGCGGGAGGGGCGAGGGGTGAGGGGCTCCTGCTATGAGTCCGTGAGGGAGGAGGGAGGCTGATGGGTTGGTTTTTGCCACAACCCGCAGGACTTTTGGCACATCTCTTGTCTTACTGAGCCTCTGTTTGTTTGTTTGTTTATTTTTGGCTGCATTGGGTCTTCGTTGCTGTGCACGAGCTTTCTCTAGTTGTGGTGAGTGGGGGCTACTCTTTGTTGCGGTGCGCGGGCTTCTCATTGCGGTGGCTTCTCGTTGCAGAGCACGGGCTCTAGGCACGTGGGCTTCAGTAGTTGTGGCTCGCAGGCTCAGTAGTTGTGGCTTGTGGACTGTAGAACGCCGGCTCAGTAGTTGTGGCGCACGGGCGTAGTTGCTCTGCGGCATGTGGGATCTTCCCGGACCAGAGCTTGAACCCATGTCCCCTGCATTGGCAGGAGGATTCTTAACCACTGCGCCACCAGGGAAGTCCCGAGCCTCAGTTTATTAATCTGTGAAGGTCAAGGCTAGACTTAAAGAGTGGTTCTTCCCAGGCAAGCATCCAGTTCACATGGAGCACTTGTAAAAAAAAAAAAAAAAGAAAAAACCATCCATACACGTCCAGGCTCTGAACTAAGAGTCATATCTGTATTTTGTTTTAATCTGTATTTTTTTATTTTTAAATTTGTTTTGGCCTCGCTGCACGGCTTGCGGGATCTTAGTTCCCCAACCAGGGATCGAACACACGCCCTTGGCATTGAAAGTGCAGAGTCCTAACCACTGGACCACCAGGGAATTCCCTGTATTTTTTTAATGTTATTTTGACGATTACTCCAGTTAAGAACCATTGGATGAGGTAATAGCTTATAGGTCTTTGAAATTCTAACACTGTCCCAAAGGCCATGTGACTTTTAGTTGAAAATGTTTCCTGTTTATCCTGGTGATAGTTTTAGATTGTGGTCTTGTGCAGAGGTGGGGGTGACTCATAGTAAGGGTACTTATTTCCAGATAATTGGCACTTTCCTTAACTCACCTGTCCACCTGGAGATCCTTTCATACTGAACGGAAGACAGAACCAGCCACAGGCTTCATCGATGGGGACTTGATTGAGAGCTTCCTGGACATCAGCCGGCCCAAGATGCAGGAGGTTGTGGCAAACCTGCAGGTGAGCTGCTCAGGGTTTAGCCCTGGGCCAGTTTCTCAAGTCCCTTGCAGGGCCGGGCATACCAGGAGGCCGGCAGAACTCCGGGGCCTCCCCTCCCTCGGTCCCCACGTGCTAACGGCCCTTTTCAAGTTTTCTTCTACCCACGTGGGAAGGTGGGGTCCAAGGGCAAGGAGATAAAGCTGAGGCTCGTGGGTTCCCCCGTCAGGCAGCAAACACTGTAACTTTAGCAATGAGGGCACATTTGGGCATGTCTGGGATCTCTGGCAGACCCGTAGGAAGGGGGCAGGGTCGGGATCCTGTAGGGAAGAGAAGTTTCCATGGCGCTTGGGTTTGGGGCATTGCTCACTGGACATGGTGCCTCTGGGGAAGTATATACTGGGTGGCAGGCTCTGGGCAGCTTCGCTGTCAACAGACCTTGCTGACCTGAACCCCCAAGGAGAGGTGTGGGCTTCCGACTGTGAGTCCTTCGTCCCTGCCATGACAGTGGTAGAATGGGGCGCCTCCCTTGTGGTGGGCATCCCCTTCCTCAGGGGAGGGAGAGCACCCTCTCAGCCCTCACAGCCTCTCCTCCTGCCCCTTCCTCGTTGCAGTTTGACGATGGCAGTGGAATGAAGCGAGAAGCCACTGCGGATGACCTGATCAAGGTTGTGGAGGAGTTAACTCGGATCCATTAGCCGAGGGCAGGAATCCCCTTTCCCAGGCCCTCTCTGAAGGCTTTGCCCTCCTGCTCTCCTCCTCCTCCCCTGCTGTTGTCTCTTGGCTATGGGAAATCTTTCCCTAGGCCAGCTGCCCTAGAATCCACGGCCTACCTGTGTGGAAACAGGGATTTTGTAGAACTAAAACCAGTTCGCTGGAGACCTGGGAAAGGACTGAAGGTGAAATATTTTCTCCCTGGATTTTTACCAGTCTCACATGATTCCAGCCATCACCTTGGGCCACCAAGCCTTGATTGGTGTAGCCAGTTGTCCTCCTTCCAGGGAGCAATTTTGCAGCTCTTTGGCTGAAAGGAAGCGCTGTGTGTGTGTGTGTGTGTGTGTGTGTGTGTGTGTGTGTGTGTGTGTGTGTGTGTGTGTGTGTGTGTGTGTGTGTGTGTGTGTGTGTGTGTGTGTGTGTGTGTGTGTGTGTGTGTGTGTGTGTGTGTCCCACACTCATGCATTGTCCTCACTATCTTTTTATTTAGGTTGGGGGTGTGGGGAGGTTGTGGGTAGCAGGGAGGAGGGGCGGGAGGGGTTCGTCGTCTTTGAAATGAGAGCTTCCTTTGCTTTCTTCTCTTGCCTCTGAGAGCTTTGGTCTGGAGGGCTGACCACCAGACAGTGGGCTGCTTGAGTAGAAAACCTGCAGATGGTGGATGATCTCCAAGCCACAGCCTTTTTGTCTCTGGGGAACTGCCTTCCTCAGAGGGAAGGAGGTGGGGAGACGTGAATTGGTGGTTAGTTTCTGAGTTTTACCTAATAAAGTAGAGTCTAAGAAGGATCCATTTGTTTCTGCTTTTCTTCCCCTGCTCGGCTCTCCAGCATCCCAGTCACTCTGTGCCCAGTTTACTGCAAGCTCCATTCCCTCCTTCACAGCCACTGCAGCAGTCCCTTGTCCTTGCTGCTGGAACGCTCCTTTCAAGTAGCGAACTGTCGTCTGTACATCTCCTTTGTCAGGTGATCGCTCTTGGTGGGATCCCAAGGATGGTGGATGTCAGGTTTTTGAAATTCAGTGGTCTTTGGTTGCCCTTGACTCTGTAGTCATCGTTTGATTCCCAGGTGCCTGTGCTAGTAATGTGTGGGGCCTGGGGGTTGCTAGGCCTGCCTTTCCTTACGTCATTTTACAGCCAGTTGTATATGGAACATTCAGCCAACTAGCCCCCCAGGCACTGCTCCTCACGCACTGCCCAGCTTCCTGTTGCCACAACGGGCTTTGGATTCTGATTTTATTTCTCCTGGTTTAATTGAGTAAACCTTTGGTGCCTTAGGTTTGAAAATACAGGAGAAGGGCACATTTGGGGTTCACCCTTCTATCCAGCACACAGAGCCTGTCTTCTTTCAGCTCAGTGGGTCAGAGTGTCTGGGCCCATATTTCCACCAGTGATCCAGTGGGAATAAAGGCTGCTCTGTCCCAGCAGTGGAGCAGGGTTGATCCCAGGCATATTGGCTGGCTCCTTTAAGACCAGCCTTTGATACAGTGTCAGGAAAATTGTGGTTTCAAGTTCAAACTGTGGTTTTGAGAGATTCTAGCTTAAAAGGAAAAGAGCAAGGAAGCATCTCTGCTTTGGGGGTCTTCCGGAGTAAGTTTCCTTCCCTGGAAGCATTCCTTGTGTTTCTTTACGGTTCTTTTCCCCTTACTCTCCTGGGGTTTCTGAGGGTGGAGGATAAGAGTCTTAGGGGAAAAAATAATCATCTCTCAAAAACCACAGTTTGAACTTGAAACTCAACACTGTGATTTGAATTCTTCAAGTCATGGTTTGAATTGAAAAGGCTGCCCCCATGCCAGAGACCAGCTTTAGTGAGGCAGGCAAGCAACGGCCTCCAGATTGTGATGATTTAAAAAATGTAATCCTAGATGGGAGGATTGACTAAGGTGCCAAGGTCAGAAAAACAGAATGTGGTGGGATTATGATTCTGATGCTTTTCAGTGGTCTGACCTGCAGCCACGGAGACCTGCTACGTTCAGTAGAAGGTTATTACTTAACCAGTGGCTTCAGTCTTGACTCTGGAAACTGGAGTCCTTGTAGTTTTTTGTTTCCTACAATCCTGGGTATATTCACTCCGGACTGAATTCCAGCAGTCCTTTGGAGACTGATGCTCTACTGCCACACTCCCACATCCCTCTTAAAACCATTAATCACCTCTCCCAGGGTGAAAGTTTGCCTTTGGAGCGTTGCTACAGCCAGCTGGAATGGCTCCTTTCCATGTAGGCGCTGATGAGCTCGCCTCACTCCAGGCCTCTGCACGAATGGACCTTTGGGAGAATAATAGAAACAGTGACTCATCACATGACCATTTGGAAGGGTCACAAGCCAGAGGCCTTCTTTCTACAGCCAACAACAACTTGAATCCTCCGCCCTCGGTGGAGGGTCCCTATTGTAACTGAGAAGCCACAAGCCACAGAACTGGGGAGGAAACACTGAGGAACCAATAAGTGCCCGAACTGGTCCTTGAAGATGAATGATACTAAGTGAGCGACTCTCAGGGTCCAAACTTTGAGAAGCCTCAAGGGCAAACAAACCAAAAGACAAGAAAAGCAGAAAATGGTGAAAACCAAACTAAAGACGCAAACGATGTGAGGAGCAAGGTGAATGCCGTAAGGTCAAAGAAATGGGAAATGAGAGAAATGTCAGGGCTGTTGAGGAAGTTTCTTTCAAAAGTCACTGGTAGGAATTTAGTCTTAAATGTCCTGAGCTCTCCTGCTGAGGGTAGATGAGGATCTTCTTTAAGCACAAACTTGCGTCTCAGTCATTGCAGCTGCCCACTGACCAACGTGGAGCAAAGCCTGCCAGAGTTACAGGGATGAGCTATGGAGGGGTTGGGGCACCCTAAAGTAGTCGAGTTTAGAACGGAGAAAGCCGAGGTGTGCGGAAGTGTGAGAGAAGATGGCACAAGGAGTGCCAGGTGTGTAAAAGGAGCCTTGTCCCGTGTAAATGTGTTAAGAACTTGCGGGTAGCTTTTAGGGCCAGGAAGAATGGGCACTTATTTGGCATCGAGTGGTGGTCTAGGTAGGAATGATAAGGGCAGTGGTGCGATAGATTTTGCGGGCTCAAGTGAAGGAAGGGCTTTGTTTATCCCTATTGAATAATTCAGGGCTAGATTTCTGACTCTGGACCTTGAAGGTGGGCATTGAAGTACTTTGTAAGTGACAGTGAGGAATGCAGTCTGAACGGCAGAGGGGGAAAGTGCACCTTTGGATGTTTGAGACAAAAAGGAAAGACGGCCTAAGGGTCCTTAGGACTCAGAATGGACATAAATATGGAAGTAGCATTCATCTCACGATACAGAGTATTTTGGCAACCTACTTGTTGAAAATGTGTTACTTACATGGGTCAAAACTAACAAGGTGAGATAACAGCCCTAAAGTGAACATCTGCAAAAACTCAACCACACAGGTTCAGGTAAGGAAATCGGCTTAGTAGCTTGTGTTTAATAACAAAAGACATGACAACAAAAAGCATCTGAGGCTTCCCTTTACTGTAAACTTTGTTATGAACTAGCAGCATCATGGGGTTGCCAAAAAAGCCAGGTAATATTAGACTGTGTTGTTAGAAGTATGGCATCTGGAAGGAAGGAGGCAAGAGTCCAGACCACTGTTGGCACACCATGTTCATTTGTGGCCACCAGTGTTAAGGACTTTAGTGACAGGCTGAGGTACCCAGTGGGAACTGCAGAGGTAGAACCAAAGGAACTGGGAAGAAAAAACACTTCCTAACAAATGGAGTTACTCAAAATTGGATTGGGCTGCCTTTTGATAGGTCTTCGTCCCTGGAAGTGTTTAAGCCAAAGCTTGACTGATGGGGTCTGGGCGGCTAGGGAAGGTTCCTGCACAGAGCTGAAGGTAGGATTTAGTCAACCTTTCAGCTTTCTCCCAGCTGGATGGTCCTGATTTTCATCCGCCACCTGCTCACCACTTCCCTGCCTACCATTTCTGACTGTGACCTGAGGCAGCTGCAGAAGGGGACAAAGAGGAATCTGTGGGTTCCAGACTGTCTAGTGCCCCCTGACCAGGGAGCAGGTGGACCCACTGACCGGCGCACCCAGGGTTAGGGTGCAGACCTGTTGGCAGGCTGGGGGCCGGCCTAGAAGTGCTCAGCAGCGAAACGACCCAGCGTCCCACGTTGTACAACACAGTCATCTCGGGATCTACCTAGACCAGCAATGCCCGGGGCGCGCAGCCTCCTGCTGCAGCCTTGTTCCCGGAGTCTCTTTCCTCCCCGGGCCTCAGTCTGACGCCCATAGCCCTTCGCAGGAAGCCGACTCCCAAACCCGGGCCGGGGGTGTGGGCCGAGGACGAAACCCCGCCCCCAGGGGTCCCTGATCTTTGCCCCCGCCCCGGGCTCCGCGCCTCCCCTGATGGCCACCGGCAGGCGGGCGCCTTTGCCTTTTGTGTGTTTCGTTCCGAGGTGCCAGAGACCCCCCGCCCAGCCGTCCGCCGAGTCTCCTCGCGGCCCCGTGCCCCTCCTCTCGGAGTCCCCAGCCCCCCTGCTCGGCTCCGCGTGCCAGCTCGGGGCTCGCTGGTTCGCTCCCCGCGGCGCCAGGAGGAGGGGCGAGGGCCGGCAGCCCCCTCCCCCGCGCTCGGCGCCGGAGCCTAGCCGAGCCGGGGGGACCCGCCGCTGCCGGTCATGTGGGCCGGATTGCTCCTCCGGGCCGCCTGCGTCGCGCTCCTGCTGCCGGGGACCCCGGCCCGTGGCTACACCGGGAGGAAGACGCCCGGGCACTTCGGGGCCGAGAGGTAAGCGCCCCGCGCCCTTCCCCTGCCCCTCCGCGGGAGCGCTACCGGCGCGGTGCGGGGAGGCGCGGAGGGGCGTCCCCCTGGGCCACTGTCCGCGCGCGGGCGCAGCCCAGGAGGTCCGGACAAAGGGACAGCAGCTTGTGCTCTGGGCGGGTGCCCGTTCTGCGCCCCTGGCCGGGGCTGTCCTGATTGGGATCTGGCGGGGGGAACGGAGATCCAGGCGCTAGGTGAGCCGCACTGAGTCCCGTGGAGCCCCGATCCCTGGCGAAGGGACCCCGGGACGTGCAACCTGGTCTCCGGACTGGCTGGCTTTCGCTCCCGAACGTGCCCGTGGCTCTGCCTAGGCAGTGCCTGGCCTGCCCCGCGGCTCTGGCCGCTCTGAGGCTGGGGGCTTTCCCTGTGTACAGGCTCTGCGCACGCCGTGGACCTTGTAGCCGCCGGGGTCTCTTTGGGTTATGTTTCGGTTTCCGCCTGTGTGTGCGCGCGGGCGGGGGTTGGATGTTTTGCCCCTTTGCTTTCCCGATTGATGTCGCCCTCCCCTAGCGTCTCCTCCCGGCGGAGGCCGGGCCGCCGCGGGCCGAGCGCGTGTGTGCGTGATGCTCCGAGCTAGGGAACACGGTGTCAGCGGGCGGCCTGGCCCGCGGCCACGGCCTCGGGGGCGCGCGGGGGGGCGGCCCCGCCAGGCTCGCAACTCGCACGTGTGTTCCGCAGCCACCGCCAGTTCCTGCTCAGATCGGCCCGGCTCCGCGGCGTGTCAGAGCCTTCCTGCCTGCCACCTGTCTCCCCGTCACCGCCCGCCCTAGGTTCCTTGGGGCGCTCTGGCGGGCGCTCGGCCCCTGCCCACCTGAGGGTGAGGCTCCACCAGCCTCCCGGGAATCCTTCCATCTGCCGCTTTGGTGGCACCCCTGTCCCTTTGAGAGCCCCATCTGAGGAGCAGGAGCTGCCGGCTTCTCGTTCCCAAGCTGCTGCCCTAATCGCTCCAGCGAGGGCAGCGGGTGAGACATCCCTGCTGCATCCCCCACCCACTTCCAGGGCCTCTTCTTCTGTGATGACTTCAGAGAGCGAAAAGGCTCTTGGAGGCTCCAGGGACAGTTTTCTGCAGACGTTTCTGTTTTGCCATGTGTCCTGAGTTTCTCTTTCTAGAATATTTGTCACTTTTGACACAGATTATTCTCCCGCAGAGCAGACTGGGTCTTTCCATTCACGTCCCCAGTGCCTGCTGCCGTGCCTGGCACATCATGGGTGCTCTATAGAACACAGTTGGGAAGGGTTTTCTTTTCTCTCTTTTTTTTTTTTTTTTTTTTTTGCGGTACGCGGACCTCTCACCGCTGTGGCCTCTCCCGCCGCGGAGAACAGGCTCCGGACGCACAGGCTCAGCGGCCATGGCTCACGAGCCCAGCCGCTCCGCGGCACGTGAGATCCTCCCAGACCGGGGCACGAACCCGCGTCCCCTGCATCGGCAGGCGGACTCTCAACCACTGCGCCACCAGGGAAGCCCGGGTTTTCTTTTTTTTTTTGATTAATTAATTAATTTTTGGCTGCGTTGGGTCTTTGTTGCTGCGCGCGGGCTTTCTCTAGTTGTGGTGAGCGGGGGCTACTCTTCGTTGCGGTGCGCGGGCTTCTCACTGCGGTGGCTTCTCTTGTTGCAGAGCACTGGCTCAAGGTGCTTGGGCTTCAGTAGTTGTGGCACGCGGGCTCAGTAGTTGTGGCTTGCGGGCTCTAGAGCGCAGGCTCAGTAGTTGTGGCCCACAGGCTTGGTTGCTCCGTGGCATGTGGGATGTTCCCGGACCAGGGCTCGAACCCGTGTCCCCTGCATGGGCAGGTGGATTCTTAACCACTGTGCCACCACGGAAGTCCCTGGGAAGGGTTTTCTTTTCCCTATTCTTTTGCAGCAGGATTCCCAGTTCAAACCAGGCTGGACTTCATCATCCTCTGCCCATCCCATCCCAGAACCAGTTCTAGTCATCGTCTCTGTCCCCCTCCAGGCCCGTGGACATGCAGCTCCTGTCTAGAACATTCCTCTATTCTCACCGGCTGCTCCTACTCTCTCTCCAGCCTCAGCCTAGGAAACCTCCCCTGAGCTCCTTGGGCCTCCATAGCCTGTAATGTTCTGGCACTTGTCCTGCTATGTTGTTATACCTGGTTCCTTGTCCGCCCCTTGAAGGTGGGGAAAGTGGCTTGTTCACGGCTGGACTGCCTCACCCAGCCTCGAGCACACTGGATTCCCCTTCACTCCTTTGGGCAGCTCACTGATGCCCCCTCCCCCATCCCAGAGATGTCACCTGGGGAATGACTTCTCTCCAGTTCCCCCTTTTTCTTTACTGTTGGCTTCCCTTCTCAACCTTTCCCTCAACAGCCATTTATTAAGCACCTATGATGTGCCAGGCGCTGCCCTTGCTGCGGAGTTGAAGAAAAAAGATGAAGCCCCTGTCCTCAGGGAGTGGTAGGGGCGCCAGGCAATGAACAAATCAACAAACTAATAAGTAATTTAATGTCCCAGGAAGCAAGTGTTATGAAGCAGTATAAAGCAAGGTACGGGTGGACAAGTAGGGCCTCTCTGAGAAGGTGACATAAGCAGAGAGACCTTTTACAGGAGTGGGGGAGCTGTGTGTGTCTGGGGAAGAACGTTCCTGACAGAGGGGACTGCAAGTGCAAAGGCCCTGAGGTAGCCATCCCTGCGGCTCTTCATCCACTGCGGTCTTCTATCCTCAGCTCTTAGACCCTCTTTGCTCTGTGTCCACGTGGCAGGCATCTGTAGGAGACTAGTGTCTGTTCTCTTATACCTTTGTCTTTGTCCTGCCTCCAGAAGGGACTGACTGTCTGAGTCATTTTTCTATGGAAACTTCCCATTGTCCTCCCGAGGAGTGGGGGGTGGAGGAGGTCTCCAGAACTGTTTGTTGACTGACATACTGACTGGCTGGGAGGCTTTCACTGCCCAGTAGATGAATCCTCCCCTTGGTACAGAGTGTGGAAGGTGCTCTCTCCTCTCTTGCAGACGCCGGCTGGGCCCCCACGTCTGCCTCTCGGGGTTCGGGAGTGGCTGCTGCCCTGGCTGGGCGCCCTCCATGGGCAGTGGACACTGCACCCTTCGTAAGTGCCTGTCCCCATGCCCCAAACATCCTCCACAGCAGGGCGCTCATTCCCTGGGCTTGCCTGAGGGACAGATTGGGGGCCCCAGTCCCCAATCCCTCACCTGTCTTTATCCTCTCAGCCCTCTGCTCCTTTGGCTGCGGGAGTGGCATCTGCATCTCTCCCAATGTCTGCTCCTGCCAGGATGGAGAGCAAGGGCCCACCTGCCCAGGTAACTGGGGGCGGGCAATGGCTGATGGGAAGAACTCTATTTACACTGAGAATGTGCCAGGCACTGGGCAGTTGTGCCCTAGCATATATCATTTTCAAACAACCCTATTAGGTAGGCATTCTCATTCCCATTTTATAGATGATGAAACTGAGGCACAGAAGCTAGTGTCTCGCCCAGGGTTACACGGCCAGTAAGTGGCAGAGCTGAATTTAAACTCAGGCCTGTTTGCCTCCAGAGCCCCCTTCCCAGCAGAATTTAGGAGGAGCCGGGGAAGGCGGGGGCGGCTGGGACTGTGAAGTGGCGCATGCTCACAGGTGCGGTGCCTGTTTCAGAAGCCCATGGACCCTGTGGGGAGTACGGCTGTGACCTCACCTGTAACCATGGTGGCTGTCAGGAGGTGGCCCGAGTGTGTCCCGTGGGCTTCTCGATGACAGAGACAGCTATCGGCATCAGGTGTACCGGTGAGAGGCGTGGGAGCAGCGGGGAGGGGGCAGGCGGGAATGAGGTCCCTTCCCTGTCTTCCCAGGACGGTCTCCGGAGAGATGCCAGAGCAAAGCTGAGCCACGAGCAGCTCTGAAGTTTAAGAGTGAGCAGGCAGGCAGGCACACACAAGAAATATGCCCCTTCTGCTATCTCACAAATACTTATTGAGCACACCTCGTGGACCGGGGACTGAGCTGGGGCTGGGGTTACGAGGGCAGTCCCTGCTCTTATGTTGCTTCAGAATGTGAGGCAGGGAGGCAAGTAAGGACAATGACAGTCCCCCCCATAATGGGGCCATCACCTGTGGAGTGCACAGTGCCAGGGCCCACAGGGGCACAGGGAACCGGACTGGAGGTGGGCATGACCGCAGAAAGCCTCCCTCAGGAAAGTGACATTTGAAAGATGAGCCGAGAGAAACTCAGTAGTTATTTTGCAAAAGTATTATTGGTTCAGCATTTAAAAAATTCCCTGTGCACAGTCTGTTACTGTCCCCAGAGGCAGCCACCGTGACCAGTTTCTTACCTATCTTTCCGGAGAGCTTGAAAGCCTTTTTTAATTTTTTTAATTTGTATTTTTTAAAAGTAACCTTTCTTCCCCTGAATATAAAAGTAAAAAATAACTTCTTTTGGAACATCTGGAAAGTAAAAGAAGGGTAGAAAGGTGAAAATAAACCTGTCCTAGAAGTCCCTACCCAGAGATATTTGTTAGAAAATGAAGTTATTTTTTTTCCCTGCCCTGTCCCCTGGGTGTGTAGGTGTTTGTGAGAGTGTATGACTGTGGGTATATGTGTGTCAGGCGTGCCCATCTGTCTGTTTTATAAAATTGGGATCATACCTTATCTATAGTTTTCGTTCATTATTTTTCTCGCTTAACTTTGTCTTGCGAGTAGGAAATAGTCCTTATAGCATCATTTTTTTTTCAGATAAAATATTATAGGTTTATTTAAAACTTAATTCTCACCTTGAGCATGCAAAATACAAACTCCACAAAATGTTCACTTTTTTACTTTATCGTTTACAAATATGCAAAATAGAAGTTTGCTTAAATTTATATTACGTATTTATTAAGGCAAGGAGCTGTATAGAAACAACATCTGTTCTGCTTAAGGCACACTTGGGAATAAACCATCGTACAAATTATTGCACATCTGAAACCACAGTGCCTAACAGACTGTCTGCATAAAAAGGTTAAAGTACACCGTGTGTATTTACCTGACTTAGGTCATAAATGTAGATCGGAGGACAAAAATAGATTCTCCTTGTCAAAGTGTGCAGCAGTTTGAGAACTTTGGCCTCATTTGGTACCTTTAGAACCAAGGCTCACCGAGCACCATCGTGTAGGCTATTAAAACACATTTTCTGTACCTGAATTTCTTCCTCTTCTTCTAAGATCGTAATAATGGCATTTAGAAGGCAAAGAGAATACAAGGTGATCTATATGCTTATATTGCATCGAAACAATTCAAGGGATTCTGGTCTTCCCTCCCCCCAGCTCAGGGATCTCATTTATACCCTGATATCCACAACTTCCAGTCACCCCCTTGGCGTTTTGTAAGTCCAAGAATATATATTCAAGTTGGATTTAGAATTGGAATGATAGAAGATCCAGTCACAGACCCCATCTGTTCTTTGTCATTTGGTTTCCTCATGTCTCCTGGTTATCCATTCACAAGTTGACTTGTTGGGAACTTGACCATGATTGTAGTGCTTTCCAACTGGGTTCCTCCCCTCACCGGGAAGACAGTGTGAAAGGTAAAAAATTCTGAATTCTCGTCTGCCAGTGTGGGTCATATCCACTGTTTGGGGATTTTAAAGTGCCTCTTCGTGTGTAAGGCGAGGTGGTCTGACCTCGAAAATGCCCGGTCGCACTAATGGCACTGGAAGGGGCGGTGCCCAGTGTGTTTGCCGTAGTGCCTGGTCAGTTCATCTGAGCGGGCAGATTTCCACCCACGGCTGTCCCAGTCACAGTGGTAAGGTTTCTCACCTGTGTGGGTTCGCAGGTGTGCCTTGAAATGAGAACTTTTCCGGGGCCACGACCTTCTCCCCCTCTTTGGCTTGGGCTCCTCCAGCATGCAGGAACTGGGTGGCATGAGCTCTCGGTAATGGAGCGGTGGGACCTGCGGCTGGATCTGGTCGGGCAGGAAGGGAGGGTAGTTGGGCCCGGGGTGGGGATGGAAGCCCGGGGGTAGTGGCAGGGCAGGATGACAGTCCCTGCTGCTCAGCATACAACATCATTTTGAACGGCTGCAGATGTAGTTGCTATAATCTAAGTACCCAGTTCTGTGCTATCCGTCCTTAGCTTGTCTGCAGTGTTTCACTGCTACAAATAATGCTGCGATAAAGAGGCTTCTTGTCAGCCCCTCTGACTATTCCCAGAAAGAGAACTATTGGGTCAAGGGTCCCATGAAGGAGTTTTGGTGCTCGCCCCCCCCGCCCCACACCCCTTCCAGAAGGTTGAAGTACTTTCCAGACACACTTCTCATTGCAGAGGCAAACTGGGCCAAGGAAAAGCCAAGAGACCAATGTCAAAGCAAGTGCAGGGAAGTGGGGCCCTGGCCACCATCACAAGGGGCCCAGTGGGATCGGGTGAATCAAGGTGGGCTTCTTAGAAGTGGTGGGTGTGGTCCCAAAGGTACCTGCTGTGGGAAGAGCAAGAAAGAACGGAGGTGACCAGCAGGCATGGGGGCCAGGGGGTGGGAGGGAGGCTCGAGTGGGCAGAGTAGACTGGAGTGGGCAGAGCTGACCTCGTAGGTCCTCATGGTTCTGAGATAGGAAGGGCTGCCTTGAAGCCGGGCTGGGGAGATCTGTCTCCCAGCCCCCTCCCCCCTCAGGCCTGAACCTCCCTAAAGCACTACTTGGATCCAGTCACCCCACCCCGGGCAGAAGCTTCGGGACTCCTTTGCGCTCTATCGCTGAGCCTTTACCCACCACCTCTCCAGCTCGGCCTCACGCTGCCCCGGCGGGAACCTGAGCTTCAGCCAGCCTGGGCTCCCGGCGGTCCCTGTGCTTCCCGGAAGCTTCTCGGACACTCTGCGCTCTATGGGCCCCCCTCCTGATGCCTCCTGGTCCTCTCAGCCCACCTCCCTTCCAGCACACACCTGCCGTGGCCGGGCGGTCCCTGGTAGGGTGCATACCGCCGGCTGCACGCCGGCCTCTCATGGGTGTGTGTCGTGGTTGTGTGTTGTGGCTCCTACGTTCTCAGGCTGCAGCCATCTGGAGAGTCAGCACTGTGCCTTAGTGACATTTGTGTCCTCGGCAGCCCCCTTCCAGGTCTGCTGCACGCAGGCGGTGCTCAATAAGCATTTAAGGGAATTTAACCAGCCTTCCTGCCCATTCCCCCTGCCCTTTTGGGGTTGCCCTGCAGGTGGGACCACTGGAAATAGTTCTGTCTCAGCCAGCCTCTCCGTTGTCTGTTCTGCATGGGTCAAAAGAGACCTGGCCCTTCGGCCTCTTCTCTCTGGGGGCACCCCTAAAGCTGTATGACTTACCCGGTGCCTTCTTTCTTCCTGGGGTGCGGGTGGGTTCCACCCTGCTGAGGGCAGGCCCCGAGTGGGCACAGGGTCCTCGTGGGGTGCGTATTCTCCCCACACCCGAACCACGTTCAGCGTGAGCTATGCAAGAGTGTTTCCTCGCTCCCCAGACGTCGATGAATGTTTAAGCTCCTCTTGTGAGGGCCACTGCGTGAACACGGAAGGCGGGTTCGTGTGCGAGTGTGGGCCGGGCATGCAGCTGTCTGCTGACCGCCACAGCTGCCAAGGTGAGTGGCTCTGGAAGGGGTAACGATGGTGCCGTCGCCACCGTCGCTAGGCTCTGGTGCTGACCTCAGGGCCCTGCCAGGCCCCACGCGTGTTCTCCAGGCATGATTGCGTTTCAGCTTCACCACAGCCCTCTGAGGGAGATGCTGTTCTCATCCTCACTTCCTGGATGAGGCTTGCCCAAGGCCATTCTGTCAGTAGGGGCAGACGGAGTCAGCTTGCATGCGGGCGCGTCTGATGCCAGGGCCTTTGCTCTGGACCACGACTCAGGAGAAACTGCTGCTGCCATCACTGTAGGGTAGGGGGGTGGTGGGGGTGAGGGGAGAGGCTGAGACTAACCAGAAGGAGGAGGCCACTGAGCTGGGGGAAGGCTGAGGGGGCAGGTGACACGTCCCGGGGGCTCTGTGGGAGAGCCGAGCTGCGACAGAGTCACCTCAGCCACCTGCCGGGGTGCTGGGCCGGGCTCTGGAGACACACAGCCAAGAAGAAAACATCCTGCCCCCCAGCGACCTCCCCACTCCCCCCACCCCCGGTCTGGTGGGAGGGGAAGAACAATGTGGTTGGGTCGAGGGGCTAAGTGCCGTGGGAACCCAGGGGAGAGAAGGAATCTTTTCTCCTAAGTGAACAGGATGAGCGAGACCTTTTAAAATAATGACTCATTCCTTAAAAATGATTTTTATTTACAGAAATTATGTCGGGAAACATTCTCTCTTTAACAAGGCAGCTAAGACAGAAGCTCCCCTTGATACTGTGGTATCATTTTCTGGGTGTTTGAAATTTTCATAAATTATTTTAAAAGTTTTTCTTTTTTCTTCGATACGTGGGCCTCTCACTGTTGTGGCCTCTCCCGTTGCGGAGCACAGGCTCCGGACGCGCAGGCTCAGCGGCCATGGCTTACGGGCCCAGCCGCTCCGCGGCATGTGGGATCCTCCCGGACCGGGGCACGAAACCGTGTCCCCTGCATCGGCAGGTGGACTCTCAACCACTGTGCCACGAGGGAAGCTCTTTAAAAGTTTTAAAAGTCATGGCCCTAGCCCCAGGCCATCTCTCCCACGCCCAACCTCTATGCTCCCTAGAGAATAGCCCTGGTGTCTTAGTATCTGCTTGGGCTGCTATAACAAAATAGCACAAACTGGGTGGCTTAAACAACAAAAATGTATTCTCACAGTTCTGGAGGCTGGGAAGTACAAGATCACAGTGTTGGCCCACTCAGTTACTGGTGAGGGCTCTCTTCCTGCCTTGTAGACAGCTACCTTCTCTTTGTGTCCTCACAAGGCAGAGAGAGAGCAAGCTCTCTCATGGCTCTTCTTCTAAGGGCAGTAATCCCATCGTGAGAGCCCCACCCTCAAGACCTCATCCAAACCTAATTATGTACCAAAGGCCCCACCTCCTAATATCATCACATTGGGGGTTAGGGCTTCCATTTATGAATTTGGAGGGAACGCAGTTCATCCATGGCACTTAGTTATCAATCTGATGAGTGCCCTGCCTGCCTCTCCCCAGTATGTGTATGTACACACACGTGCACTTACGGAGAGATGACGATAAGAGATGGGTGGCTTACAGTTGTTGAACTCCTGTATTCCTGGCACCATGCTAAGCATTTAACATGCATTTTCTCGATTTTGTCCTCAAAATTGTCCTTTGAAGTTGGTACTGTTTATTTCCATTTTCCTGGTAGGAATACTGAGGCTTAAAGAAGTTAACTTTCTCAAGATCACATTAGGGCTTCCATGTGAACCCAGTCATTCTTCTGCCTGCTTTTTTCCCTTCAACAATCTGTCATGAAAATCTCTTCACATCAGGGTCAATAGACTTGCTTTATCCTTTTCAGCTACTACCTGGTACTTCGCAGTGCAGATATCCCGTAGTTTACTAACTCTTCTCTTACTGATGAACATGCAGATCATTTCCAGCTTTTTCCCAATTTCAAACAATGGCTTGGGGAAGCTTTGACAGAGGAGGTAGTATAGAAGCTGAGTTTTGAGGTATGAGTAGGAGTTTTCCAGCCAGACAAGATGGGAAGGTATTCCAAGCAGATAGGAGAACATGGGCAAAGGGGGAGGGCCACAAGAGCATGGTGCCTTTGGAAGATGGCAAGAATTTGGGCCAGAGTAAAGGTGAGGGGCAAGGAGAGAGGTGGGAAAGGCAGCCCAGGACTCGTGGTGCTGCATTGGTGCTTGTGGGAGCCTTGGAGGGAGTTTAAGCAGAAAGTGGCCTGATCAGAGGTGCCCTTTGGTCAGAACATCCTGGGGGCTCTGTAGAGGGTGTCTTGGGAGGAGCACAGGAGGGGCAGAGAGACACACAAGGCTGTTGTTATCCTCTAGGCCAGAGACAAAGCCCAGGGCATCTGGGCTAGGGTATGGCAGTGAGGGTGGAGAGAAGTGGGCTGGTCCAGGGAGGACTTAGGAGTTGATAGACTAAATGTGGGTGGTGAGAAGGAGAGGGGTTACGAGTCGGGTAGGAGATAGTGATGAGAGAGGTAGGTAGAGAGGACCTCCTATTTCCAAAACTCCACGGGGAAATGAGCTCCAGCTGTGTCCTGTTCCCTTCCAGACACCGACGAATGCCTTGGGACCCCCTGCCAGCAGAGATGTAAAAACAGCATTGGCAGCTACAGGTGTTCCTGTAGAACTGGCTTCCATCTGCACGGCAACCGGCACTCCTGTGTAGGTAAGGCAGGGGACCCTGTTGTCTTCACGCTTAGGCTGCCAATCAGGAAGACGGACAGGGCGAGCCCAGGGACAGGGAAAGGTCAACAGTCTGGACCTCCTGGTTCCCTGGAGCCGGCAAGCGCTTGAGCCTTTGCTCAGAGCCTGCCTTTCCCTGGGGTTGGCGTGGCTCCTAATGGAAGACCCCGTCTCGGACTTTTCCTGGCCACATGCCACTTTCATCCTGTTATGTTCCTCTTCCACCCTCTCCCAGATACACCCCAAGGATTCCTCTCTGCTCACCCATTTTCTTGGCTGCCTTAGCTCCCCTTGGTAAATAAAGCACGTTATGTCTTTGTTCCTCTGGTTTAGAAGGAGACCCCTGTTTTCTCAGCCCATTGCAGAAATTTCCAGAAAGGGATTGGCATGTTTGGCTTGAGCTCGGCTCATGGGTTGAAGGTGGGATCCCATGGGCCTGAAAAAAGACCTTGTTCTAGCAGAGTTGGGTGTTTGTCCTGAAGCCTGCCCTGAGCAGTGTGGTCATTTTTTGAGACTCTTTTTTCAGAAGGGCCCATAGCACCTGATGCCCAACAGTGGGTTGGTGGAAGGTTTGGAGGTGAGATTCCCAGTGGGGCCCATCCCCACCAGCCAGCACTTAATCATTGCTGCACAGTGCTGGGGTATGAGTCACTGGTGCATTCATTAAATGCCTGCTGGATGTATGAACCTTCCAAGGAGACTAGCGCTAGACTTCAGCCCCATTCCCAGACATCTGAGTCACACTGGCACGCTGGGGCAGGGAAGGACCCCATAAGAACATGGCAGGGAGACTCCCCCAGCCTTTTGGGGTAAGGGATGGGGGAAGAAGGACTCGGTAGCCCCGATAAGGCAGCCGTCGGTAGCGAGGCTCTCCCGCAGATGTAAACGAGTGTCGGAGGCCACTGGAGAGGCGAGTCTGTCACCATTCTTGCCATAACACCGTGGGCAGCTTCCTGTGCACCTGCCGACCTGGCTTCAGGCTCCGAGCTGACCGAGTGTCGTGTGAAGGTGAGCACTGGGCCCCGCCACCCGGCGCTGGGCCCCGCCTCCGGGCCCCCAGGCCCCACCCTCCCAGACCGGGCCCCCTTCCTTCCCCCTGAATTTTTTTTCAGTTCATCTCGTTTGTTATTTCCAACATCCCCCTTTCATCCTTTCTGTCTCCTTCCACTTCTTTACCCATTCTTTTTTTTTTTTTTTTCTTTGCGGTACGCGGGCCTCTCACTGTTGTGGCCTCTCCCGTTGCGGAGCACAGGCTCCGGACGTGCAGGCTCAGTGGCCATGGCTCATGGGCCCAGCCGCTCCGCGGCATGTGGGATCTTCCCAGACTGGGGCACAAACCCGTGTCCCCTGCATCGGCAGGCGGACTCTCAACCACTGCGCCACCAGGGAAGCCCTCTTTATCCATTCTTTTATTTTCCTTTCACTGTTTCGCCAGCCCTACTGTTTCCCCCCAAAAAGTAAAAGAAAAAAAAAAAAACCACCAAAAAACAATGATAGAGGAACCTGTGACATAGGAGTCCCAGTAACCTGGGCTCACGGGGACACTTTGGACAGTGTGGTGTCAGATCCCTGCCATGAGTTAACAGCGTGCCTGTAATCGTCCATGTAATGTCGTGTCAGTACCGGAGGCATTCTTTCTAATCCAGGGCCAGTTTTCCATCGTGTAATCGCCCATGATGGCCTGAGCTCAGCCACCCCGTTTCCTCCTCCCAGCCCAACCAGTTTTCTCCCCGTCTCACTCTGATTTGTGACTCTCTTCCTTTTTGCTATCTCTCACCCTTGCCCCTCATCTGCCTCCTTCGCCGCCCTCTTGTTTTTTTTTTTTTTTTTTTTTTGCGGTATGCGGGCCTCTCATTGTTGTGGCCTCTCCCGTTGCGGAGCACAGGCTCCGGACACACAGGCTCAGCAACCATGGCTCACGGGCCCAGCCACTCTGCGGCATGTGGGATCTTCCCGGACCGGGGCACGAACCCGTGTCCCCTGCATCGGCAGGCGGACTCTCAACCACTGCGCCACCGGGGAAGCCCCGCCCTCTTGTCTTTCTGTCTTTCAGACTGTTGGGCAGCTGCTGTCCATCTGCAGGGAAAATGTGCACTGTTCCTACGTGTGTGTGTGTGTCTCAGGGGAGGCATCCTCTTGGAAGCTGGCCTGTCTGCCATGGGCCCAGAGAGGACCCTGGGCCTTTCCTCCCCCTGAGCCTCTGCATCTCCTCCTGGGAAGCCATAGCTGGATGGGAGAGTAGGGGACACACTCCTGACTTGTCAGGAGTAGGGAAGGGTCACTCCCAGGTCGGATCCCTGAGGGCTTAGAGAAGGTCTGCGTGGTTCAGGAAAACCCGAGTCTCCTTTGCGGCCAGCGAGGAAGGGAAGGGAGAAGACTCTGATTTTGCTGCATATGAAGCAGCTGGACCTCCCGCATCGCCGGCGTGTGACTTCGGGCTGCTCGTGGTACTTTTTCATCAATCTTCTCCCCTGATCGTCACCGCAGCCCCATTAGTTTGAGGTTGAACTGGTGGTATTAGACCTATCATGTTGTTGAAGAAACTGGCCCAGACACATTCAGTGATATGTGGTGGTAGGCCTGAGTCCACGCCCCTCGAATCTCGCCTCCTGCCCCTGCTGCCTCCCTGCAGACACCTCTGTGTTTCCGTTTCAGCTTTCCCCAAAGCCGTGCTGGCCCCATCTGCCATCCTGCAGCCCCTGCAGCACCCCCCTAAGATGCTACTGCTGCTTCCAGAGGCAGGCCGGCCCGCCCTCTCCCCAGGGCACAGCCCTCCTTCTGGGGCTCCAGGGCCCGCAACTGGAGTCAGGACCACACGACTGCCATCTCCCACACCTGCACTACCCACGTCCTCTGCTTCTGCCCTGACGCAGCTACTGTCTGCCCCAATGGCCACCCCAGTGCCTAGTCCCTCTCCGTTGGGGACCCTCAGACCTCCCTCACGAATCCAGGAGAAGGTGGTGGTGACCCCTTCCTTGCCCAGGGGCCCTGAGGCCACACAGCTGGCACCAGGGCCCTCTGCCTGTTGGCACCTGGGAGCCATGCATGAGTCCGGGAGCCGCTGGACAGAGCCTGGCTGTTCCCAGTGCTGGTGCGAGGTGGGTGTGAGGGGTCCCCCGGGCTTCCCTGGTCTGGTGTCTGGGGCGTTGTGGTGGCTGGAACTCCAGTTTCTGCTTCTAGGATGGGGAGGTGACCTGTGAAAAGGTGACGTGTGAAGCTGCTTGTTCTCACCCGATTCCCTCCGGAGATGGGGGATGCTGTCCATTGTGTACAGGTGGGAGCTGGTCTGGGGAAGGCTGTGAGTTTCTCACATGGTACTGCCTCTTCCCTTTCCTAGCCTTTCTGCAGCTGAAAGGCTGTTCTCCGACTTCCGTGTGTCACCTGAAGGGTGATCCCTGGGCCTAGCCCCCAGAGCTTCTGATTTAGCAGGTGCTGGGTAAGGCCCGGGAATTTGCATTTCTAACAAGTTCCCAGGTGATGTTGACGCTGCTGCTTCGGGGACCACACTTTGAGAACCACTGGTCTGTGCTCTCAAGGGGAACTTTTGACCTTCCGGGGATCCTTTTTGAGCTTCGTTCTTTCATTTATTCCTTCATTCAGCAAGTTTCTCCAGACCCACTCTGCAGTCCCCTCCCCTGCCCCTGTCCCCCTCCTACTGCAGGAGGAGTAATCGTTTATAAATTCTACCCCTGTTCTGATTCCCTCCCACAATCTGCTGACAATTTTTCATTTGCTTCCCATTGCTGTTAGGATAAAGACCTCAAATCTTACCAAGTCCTTCAGCAGAGCTCCTTAACACTCACCCTGCACGTGAATCGCTGGGAATCCTGTTAAAATGCAGATTCTCATTCAGTAGATGTGGGGAGGGGCCTGAGCGGCTACATTTCTATGAAGCTCCTGGTGGTAAGCTCCTGGTGGTAAGGTGGTGAGGTGTTACCTCACCTGGTGGTAAGGTAAGCAGCAGTGAAAAAATCTTCCTAAGGGTTAAAATGAAAATGCAACTTACTGATTTTCTTAATGATAATTGTGATTTTTTACTGTGTCCCTACTGTGTACTAAGCCCTGAGTGTAAATTGCTGTGTACATTACATCTGAGGTTGTGCATCCTTCCAAGTCCCTGCAGGGCATGTGGTGGTATTTCCATTTTACAGTAAAGACAGCTGAGTCCCAGAGAGGTTGAGTGACACATCCAGGTCCAAAGCCACTCAGGTGACAGGCCAGGTTTGGCACCTGGGGCTGTCTGGCTGCCTTTCCTGCCTTATGGCAATAAAATGCCATGCTTTCAACACAGTTCTGGGTTTATCAGACATAAATGGGACCCTCCCAGGGCACCCTGTGTGGGTGTCTCCTGTAGTTCTCCAGGGGTCTTGGGACCACACCGTCCTGAGTACCTAGATCTGTCACTCCTGGGGCATCCGAGCCAGTGAGAGAAGGTTCCAGGTACATTATGCCTGGAAAAGTAATGAGACCTCAAGCTTCCTCTACTTTAAGAGGTCTGATGCCTCCACTCCTGTTTGTCTTTCAAAGGCTGTTTTCACAGTGGCGTCATCCGGGCTGAAGGGGACGTGTTTTCACCTCCCAACCAGAACTGCACTGTCTGTGTCTGTCTGGTGAGCATCACAAGATCCCTGAAGCCTCGTGGGTGTTTTCTTAACCTTTGGGGGTTTTAGAGGAAGAGGGAAAGACCGGATGTTAAAGGTGAGCTCGTTGAATGGAGGGAGAGTTCTCAGGTTGTGGATTTTGGTCGCAAGCTGTGGAATTTAAAAGCGTGGGGGATGGGAAACCCGTAGTGTGTGGAGTCAGGGAGGTTTTGCTGAGCAGAAAAGAGCCAACATGCAGACAGAGTCCATCTGTCTAGGAAGGGGAGGGGATGCAACTCCCTCGGAAACTTCCTACCAGGGAGGCCGTTTTTCTCTCCAGGCAAAATGTTTGCCGGCACAATAAAGGTAGCCGCGTTGGGAGGGAGAAGGCTCGTTACCAGACTCAGCTTGTTAAGAGTATTTTGCTTGAGGCAAATTCACTCTTCCAAGAATAGTTATTAAGTTCCTACCGTGTGCCAGACCCAGCCAGAGGCTGTCTCTTGGATTGCATCGTGAGCACCCGGTGCATACCAGGCAGGGGCTTGGTATTTTCCATCTAGTTCCTCCCCCGAGGCTCCTGGTGGCTCTTCTGGGTCGGCTTTACAGTCCCCATTCTACAGGTGGAAAGACTGAGGCTGGGAAGTGGCAGAGCTGGGATTTGAGCCGTGGCCTTTCTGCATCCAAAGCCCAGGCTCTGCCCACCAGCCCTCACTGCCTCTCATCTTTAAAAGCAGCCCTGGTCTGGCAGTGATGGCGGAAGCTGCAATGTAAAGGGGCGGGGGCACGTAGATCGCTACCGCCGCCATTTTTGAGCCCTGCCTGTGTGCCACGCTTGTGAAGTGGCCAAGCGTTTTCGTGCCTGATCACATTTCACTCAATCCTCAGCAACCCCAGCAGAGGTGCCTTTTCCAGCTCATCTCACAGATAGGGAGACGGAGGCTCAGAGAGGTGACATACTCTGCCGAAAGTCACACGACTTGGAGGGGCAGACCCTGGACCTCAGGTCTGGCTGACTCCAAAGCCGGGGGCTTTTTTGTCTTAACTTCAATTTTTAAAAATTGAGTTTTAAATTTAACTCCTTGGCCAGTATTAGTCACTTGGTTCAAAACTCAGATGCACGGTAAGGTGTCTCTGGTGGAGGAACCTCTGTTCTCCACTTCTCAGCATCCTTCCGGAGCTTCTGTATGCCATGGGAGGGAATGCCATGGTGGGGGCAATGCCATGGGGGGCAGTGCCATGGGAGGCTAGGCTCGTCCATTTTCATGAGGAAGGCAGCGTGCTCTGCTGTCTGGTCTGCTCCTCGTCTTGGAAAGGGGGATGTTGGAAACTACACCATAATACATCCTGGTACTGGGCCCCAGCACCGTATCCTTGTGTGACCATGGTGGCATTTAAAGGTCTTGGATGGCTTCCCTTTTATTATTTTTTTTTAATATTTATTTATTTGGCTGCACCGGGTCTTACTTGTGGCATGCGGGAACTTCGTTGTGGCATGCGGGATGTAGCCCTGACCAGGGATCGAACTGGGGCCCCCTGCATTGGGAGTGTGGAGTCTTAACCACTGGACCACCAGGGAAGTCCCAGGATAGCTTCCTTTAGGAGGCTTTCATGTGGGACAGGAATCCTGAGGGTGGTGTGAAATAGGGAACAAGCTGGTTCTGTTGGGCCTGACGGTCTACCCTCCCCCACCTGCACCACCTCTCACCTCCTCAGGCTGGAAATGTGTCCTGCATCTCCCCCGAGTGTCCTCCCGGCCCCTGTCAGGCCTCCCTGAAGTCGGATTGCTGTACTTGTGTGCCAGGTAAGGGACTCTTTGTGGGGAGAGGACAGGGTGAATTTAGCTTTTTTGTAGAAAATGATGGGGGTGGAGCGGTGTCTTTCGAGTATGTTTTTTTGGGGGGGGTGGTGAGTGGAGGAGAGAGGAAGGAGATTGATTTCTGCTTTAGAAACTCAGATCAAATGAAGCATTTCAAAGTGCCCGTTTTAATTGAGCACCTACTGTGTGCATAGTGGTTTGGATGCTAGATTGGGCTCACGGCCCAGCCTGCCCCCTGCTGGGGTTGGTGCCTTTAACACAGACAGGAAGGGGTTTGGGTCCACCCTTGGCGTGGCTCTGTCCCGAGACTGGGAGGGTGTCTCCCCTGCCCCACTAATGAGTTAGTCTTTTGTTAAAATGTGGTTCTCTTTCCTGAGATGACCTCATGGCCGTCACTGCTGGCTCTGGGCCGTTGTTCTGTGGGGCCCTTGCCAGTCCTGATCTCATTGAATCTGTGTGGTGCAGCCCTGAGGGAGTACTATTCATAGCCCCATTTTATAGATGAGGAAACTGAGGCTCAGAGAGGTCATCACTGTCCAAAGACACACCAGTGAGTAAAGGAGCAGAGCTTGAACTCAAGCTTACCTGATTTCAAAGCTAGTGTTCTTATTAAATACTATTTTTCCCTTGACTTTTGAATGCTATTTTAATTTTATTTATTTATTTATTTTTGCCACGCTGCACGGCATGTGAGATCTTAGTTCCCCGACCAGGGATTGAACCTGCGCCCATGCATTGGAAGCGCAGAGTCTTAACCACTGGACCACCAGGGAAGTCCCGAATGTTATATTAGTTTTAGTTAAAACATTTTTTGAACAGGCAATATACTCCCTGTGAGGTAGGAATTGTTAATTCCATTCTACAGATGAGAAAACTGAGGCTTAGGAGAGTTTAAGTATCTTGCCCGTAGTGAGTTGTGTGGCTGGGATTTGAACCCAGTGCCCTCTGATTAAAGCTAGGTGGGCCCCGGCAGGTTTTTTTTTTTTTTTTTTTTTTTTGCGGTACGCGGGCCTCTCACTGCTGTGGCCTCTCCCGTTGCGGAGCACAGGCTCCGGACGCGCAGGCTCAGCGGCCATGGCTCACGGGCCCAGCTGCTCCGCAGCATGTGGGATCCTCCCCGACCGCGGCACGAACCCGTGTCCCCTGCATCGGCAGGTGGACTCTCAACCACTGCGCCACCAGGGAAGCCCCCGGCAGGTTTTTAAGGTTGTTTTTACCAGCAGGGATGGGGGAATCTTCAGATGAGAGGCTCTCACTGAATCCTCCCTGCCTCCAGGGGCTGGCAGCATTCCCAGACCTTCCTGTAGGTGTCTGGGGCCATCTTTTCTCATTTCTTCTTTTCTCTTACTCTTTAGTTATTCCGGGCTTCCCATCCTTCTTGGTTAAGGACCTTATTTTGCATGTGGTTCATTCTCTGTCAGTTTTTTTTTGGCCGCACCGTTAGGCATGTGGGATCTTAGTTCCCTGAGCAGGGATTGAACCCGTTCCCCCTGCATTGGGAGCTCAGAGTCTTAACCACTGGATGGCCAGAGAAGTCCCTCTCTGTCAATTTTTAACTACTGGTGTACCTTTAGGTGAGGGTTTGGAGGGGAGCAGCGATTGGGCTCTTGGGTGTGGGTGTGCCATGGAGTATTGTGGGGGTGTGTTTTCTTCCCAGAGACCCCCCCACCCATTTGCTCCCCCTTTTCTTTAGCTGCCCAAAGACCTTGAGCTGCCTCTTCCTTTCTCCTCCGCAGTGAGATGCTATTTCCATGGCCAGTGGTATGCAGACGGGGCTGTGTTCAGTGGTGGTGGTGACGAGTGTACCACCTGTGTCTGCCAGGTAGGGGGCTGAGTGGGTGGGTGCTGGGGAGGGGCAGGGCACACGACACTCTCAGGATGCCTTGACCAGGAGAAGAGGAGCTGCCATGCAGCAAAAGGGAAACTGAGGCGAGAAAGAGACTAAAGGGGCCTTAGCATTCACCAAGGCCTTCCCGCAGTCTCCTTGAAGTTCGTCCTTCAGCATTGCTATTTATAGAGCACCTACTGTGTGCCTGGGACAATGCTGGGTGCTGGGGACGCAGTTGAGCACAAGACAGCCCCAGCCCCCTCTGTCAGGGGCCCACAGCTAGGTGGGCAATGGACAGGGGAGCGGGGCTCTTAACCAGACTGTGGGCTTCAGGGAAGCCTACTTGGAGGGAGGGATGCTAAGCTGAGACCTGAAGGATAACTAGGACAGCCCGGTGAGGAGCTGAGACAGGTGTGCCCGGCAGAAGGCACTGCGTGAACAGAAGGCGGGAGGCGGGAGAGAGCAGGGCATGTTCTAAGGCCTGGGGGTGTGCATTCCGGCTGGAGCCCGGGCCGCGAGAGGGACTGGAAATGCGGCTGAGGCGGGGATCCTGTTTGGGCTGAGTTCCAAGAACAGGGCCTGGGGTGGGCTTCTCGCGTAAGTGGTTTTCTGAAGGAGTGCTCGCGGGAGAGACTGGCTGGGGAAGCAGGTCAGGCAGGGGGAGGGGCCACGAGAAGGGGGGTCTCGGGCTGATGCCACGGGGAGCTCTGGAGTGTGAGTGGCACCGCAGAGGTGGGTGTGTCCAGAGGCCAGGGAGCTGGGTTCTTCTGCCCCCAGCATCAGGTGGTTGTAGGTACTTCCTTGCTCCCTGGGGAGTGGGGGTGAACGAACCATCCAGGCGCCTGGAGGACGTGACCTTCATCAGCCAAGGGGCCGTGCTTAGGGGAGGGGGTCTGCGAGGGGGCGGCGACAGCCTGTGCGTCAGTCTCAGTCGTGAAGGGCTTTGCCAGCCAGGCAGAGGGTTTGGACTTGGCGAGCTGCCCAGGGTTTGAAGTGGTGGAGTGTTGTGATCGGACTGGTGCCTGAGAAAGTTCTCTGGCTGCAGGTGAGAGTGCGTTGGAGTGAGAGCAGAAAGCTATTGCAGAGGTGAGGGGAAGAGGTTCTGGAGGCTTAAGCTAGGGCAGCCGGGGACCCAGCAGCCACGCAGTCGCCGTATTCCTGGGACCCTCTCCCAGCCTCACCCCAGCCCCCAGGGAAGGACTCACCGTTCCTTCCACTCTTGCTCCCTGGAGATCTGTCACTTTTTTTTTTTTTTTTTTTTTTTGCTGTACGCGTGCCTCTCACTGTTGTGGCCTCTCCCGTTGTGGAGCACAGGCTCCGGACGCTCAGGCTCAGCGGCCATGGCTCACGGGCCCAGCCTCTCCGCGGCATGTGGGATCTTCCCGGACCGGGGCACGAACCCACGTCCCCTGCATCGGCAGGCGGACTCTCAACCACTGCGCCCCCAGGGAAGCCCGAGATCTGTCACTTTTAGGGGGATGATGGCAGCCTGCCAGCCTCCTCTTTGGCCCTCACTGGTTTGTGCCCCCTGGCTCTCTTCCAGAATGGGGAGGTGGAATGTTCCTTCACGCCATGTCCAGAACTGGATTGCCCCCGTGAGGAGTGGTGGCTGGGCCCTGGGCAGTGCTGCTTCACCTGCAGGGAACCCGCACCCATGACAGGTGAGGCCGCTTAGCCCTGCATCCCAGGCTGTACCCAACACCAGGCCTGGATGCCCGAGCCGGGGGAGCCTGAGCTTCACCCGCTGAGACTGTGTGTGTGCGCGTGAGTGCTCTCTGTGTGTGTTGTGTGTGTCTGTGTGTGTGTCTGTGTGTGTGCTTTAAGTTTGTATGTGAGTGACATCTGTGTGTGAGCTTGTGTACACGTGTCTGCGTGTTTGTGTGGTATCTGTGTGTGTGTTTTTGAGTGTGTGTCCGTGTGTTTTTGTTGTGTGTCTGTTGTATCTGTGTGCATGTGTCTGTGTGGGAGTGGTTTCTGTGTGTGTGAATGGCTATGTTTGTGGGGGTGTGTGGACGTGGACGTTTGTGTGAGCGTGCCTGTGTGTACCAGGCTCTTGTTAGGCAGGAAAATTCACTGACTGAGGGAGCCAGGCGGCAGCAGCAGGCAGCTCTGGGCCCAGTGGGTGGCTGCGTGGACTCAGTGTGAGTGAGCAGAGGTGTCTGTCTGTCCTTGCTGGGTGGCGCTGTAGGTCCCGCGGGCATTCAGGACCCTCCTCGGCACTTCTGCCCACTCGTCCTTTCTCCCCCGCTGTCCCCTGGCCAGGCTGCTCTCTGGACGACAACGGGGTTGAGTTTCCGGTCGGACAGATCTGGTCTCCCGGTGACCCCTGTGAGTTATGCATCTGCCAGGTGAATGACAACCTGCGCGCCTTCAGCTGCTTCCCCCGCCCTTCCCCGTCCCGGGCCGGGCATCCCTGCCCCTGCAGAAGCGGGGCCACCTCAGGCCTGTCCCAGTCTCGCTTCCATGCTATCACATCCCGTTTTTACAGAAGGGGCTGGGATCCAGGTTCTTCTGTCCTCGGTAGATTTTCAGGATGACAGAGCTTGGCAGTCTGTCTGTCGTAAGAGTGCTGTGTGACCCACTGTGCATGTGCGGGGAGCTGCTGGCCTAAGGAGCTGGAAATAGGATTCCCAGGAGCAGGTTTTCGCGGGGCACGGATAACAGAGGGAGCTGGGCAGCCCGAGGCCTAGTAGTTAAGGCCTTTTCCGTGAAATCGCGAGGCTTCCTCCATTAATGTGAGTCACGTGACCTCACCTCTTCGGAAGCGGGTGAGGGTGCATGAGTTTTGAGAGTCAGATTGACAGACACGCAAACACAGCTATTTACCAAGAAACGTGATCGTTTTAGCTCATGTTTAAGTACGGTCGGCTTTCCTTTCTACTTCAAGAGAGCTTTTAGTCGCTTGAGCTTAGAGCTTTATTTCTCAAAATGAGGTTCCTGCACTGGCTGTGTCGTTGGCGTCACCAGGGGAGCCTAGGTAGAACCTCAAGGCTGCCCAGGGCTCGGACGCAGAATCTGCATTTTAATCCCCCGGTGACTCGCGTGCACATGAGCGCGTGAGAAGCGCGCCCTTCAAGTCCCTTTGATGCACCATTTGTTAAAAAAGCCTTAGACCCTTAGAAAACTTGGAAACGTCTCATTGGAATCAGAGTGGGGAGCAGAGTACATCCGCTGCCCTTTTTCTCCTTCAGGACTGATCTAGGGCACTCACATTACAAGGAAATAACACAAAACTCCAGCTTCTTACGAAAAAAAAAAAGAAACTGGATATGGCGCTTTCATCTTCTGAAAGACATTTCCGGTGGAATAGCTTTCTATAAAAATAGGATTTTATTGGACTCCATAGATTTGGGGTGAGCCAGGGTTTCAGGGAAACTCTGAGAAGAGTTTGGATGAGGTTGTGGTGCAGCCTTGGCTGCTGCGGGGAAGGGACGGGAAGCCGAGGAGACCAAAACCCCAGCTCTGGGATATGGGAAGGCTTTTCTCTGGAAGGCTCACACCCCCTTTCCCAAGTAGCCAGTCCTCTTTGGGGGGACCCCTGACGCTTCCCAGCTGCATCATGACGCCTCTTAGGTCAGGCTCCAGCCAGTTTGCAGCACCGTCCTTTCTTTTGGGGGCCCGTGGGGTGGGGAGGTGGGGACTGGCCTGGCAGGTGGGGTCTTGGTGAAGTTCTTCCTCCCTTCAGGCAGATGGTTCAGTGAGCTGCAAGAGGACAGACTGTGTGGACTCCTGCCCTCACCCGATTCGGATCCCCGGGCAGTGCTGCCCTGACTGTTCAGCAGGTAAGGCCCTGCCTGGGAGGCCGGGGATGGCATAGCACCCCTGGCCCCCACATCTGGGGTAACCCTGTATCAGGCTTCTCTGTGCAAAGCACCACACATGCTTCATCTCTGCTTATCCTCGCAACAACCCCATGGGGCAACCCCATTTTAGAGATGAGGAAACTGAGGCTCAGGGACGGAAAGCAGTTTGCTCAAGGGAGGCCCTGTCTGGGTGCTGGAAGCAGATATGAAGATATGCAGAGCTTGCAGCCTAGGTGGGGTGATAAAGGAACATACCTGTGAGACAATTAGAGAACAGGGAGAGGAAATTAAAGTGATCCTTTATGTGTTAATAGTAATTTTCACCTTTTCCATTATTTCAAGAGTGATATTTTATTATAGAACATTTAGAAGATACAGAAAGCAAAGAAAAAAATTAAAAAGGACCCATTATCACTGTTAACTTCATGGTTTTATCTTCCTAGTCTCTTTTTGTGATATAACGTCTATCTCTATAACATATCTGTAACATACATCTATGTCTATATATCTATCATGTCATAGATACATAGCATATCATAGTTGTATGTTATATCTTTTTTCTTCTTTTCTGGCCGAGCCACACGGCTTGGGGGATCTTAGCTCCCTGACTAGGGATGGAACCCCCACCCTTGGCAGTGAAAGTGTGGAGTCCTAACCACTGGACTGCCAGGGAATTCCCTATATATTTTTTCTTATAAAATGTTTCTCTACTGTCCCATCACCTGCTTTTTTTGTTTTTTAATACATTTATTTATTTATTTTTTAATTTTAGCTGCACTGGGTCCTTGTTGCTGTGCGCGGTCTTCCTCTAGTTGCAGCGAGCGGGGGCCACTCTTCATTGCAGTGCGCAGGCTTCTCATTGCGGTGGCTTCTCTTGTAGAGCATGGGCTCTAGGTGCGTGGGCTTCAGTAGTTGTGGCATGTGGGCTCAGTAGTTGTGGCTCGCGGGCTCTAGAGTGCAGGCTCAGTAGTTGTGGTGCTCGGGCTTAGTTGCTCCATGGCATGTGGGATCTTCCTGGACCAGGTCTTGAACCCGTGCCCCCTGCATTGGCAGGCAGATTCTTAACCACTGCGCCACCAGGGAAGCCCACCATCACCTGCTTTTATACGTACCAGTATGTGATAAATATCATCGAGGTGGCAGCACTCAGATGGGGCCTCTGTGGGCTTCGGGAAGCAGAGAGCGGAGCTGTAGGGGAGCCTCCTGGAAGGAGGGGTTTGGGATTCGACTGAGTGGAGAGGAGCAGAGAGGATGGCCGTGGTGCCTGGCACCCAGGTTGAGTCTCCGGGTCCCTCATCCTGATCCTGCCAAGTGAGGGGGTGGGAGGAACGGCTCCCTTCCCTGGGGGAGAACCTTGAAGTGAAGACACTATGATCCCTTTGCTGAATCCAGCGAGAAACAAGTCAGCACCCAATCCAGACATATGTTCTGTCCCTTCCCCAACCCCCTGGGCAAGTGTCTAGAGAGGCCATTCGCCTGACCTTTGCTGCCTAGAAACACCTTGGACTTTCTTCCTGGCAAAGACCAGCCGTCCCCTGGCTGGCCCTCACCACATGCTCTCTCTGGCAGGCTGCACCTACACAGGTAGAATCTTCTACAATAACCAGACCTTCCCGTCCGTGCTGGACCCGTGTCTGAGCTGCATCTGCCTGGTACGACCACCCAGACCCGACCCCTGTCTGCGGAAACTCCCCAGAAATAGCCAGCAGCTCCTGAACCCTGCAGGCAAAATCCAGAGACCTCCAAGAGAATGGTCACTTCTGGATCACGGTGAAAGCTGGCTTCCTTCAGCCCTGCCCGGGGTGATTCTTTATCCAGGGCCAGAGAAATACTTTTAACCCTGCCTGGCAAAAGTCCTCTGCTTCTGGGAGACCAGGGAGGGTCTTGGGGGCCTTACGGTATAAAATATGGCCCAGGGATTCTCCCTGAGAGTGGAGGTGAGGAACACAAACCCAGGACTCTGTACGGAATCTTTAATATGCTCACATTCTCGAGCCCCTGCCATGTGCCAGTCCCTGATCTCAGCACGACCTGTTAATTCATGGGGAATCCTGTGAGGTGGGTACCTCCATCCCCTAGCTGCTAGGTGAGACAGCCGGGCACAGAGAGCCCGCAACTAGTCAAGTGGAGTGCCGAGAATCAATTCTAGTCTCCTGAGTCTGCTTCAGACAGCACACTTTTACCCCTAAGCCATACTGCCTCTCAGTCTAAATGACAGGCATATCATTTAGTATTTGGAAAATGGAAAAAATAAGTCCTTATTGCTTGTCATGCTAGAAGTGTTTCATGCCTGTGGGGCTTCTTTGCTGGCGGTCGGTGAAAAGGGATGGGTCTGCAGAAAGATCGAGCAACTTGGGGTGAACATCTCTGGCCTCTGAGTGGCCCTGTTAGTTCACAGCCATGTGCTTTGGGGAGCTTTGGCTTCTGGGTCCTTCCCCCTAAGTTTTTGGTGCTCAGCTTTCCTGGGAAGTTCATGGATTTGTTTGACAGGTAGCTGTTGACAGTTGAGCTCTGAGGACAAGGCTGGGCCTGGGGGGCTTGCGTTCTAGTGGGGGGACAGACTCTACCTCAGTCTGTTACCTCACCATGGACCTCTCACCTGACGTTGATGGTTCCGATGGGCACTTAATGGCTATGTGATGTGTCCTTCACGAGTGACCCATCAGCCCCCCAGAACAAAGGGCCTTCAGTGTTTTCTGTGTCCTGCAGCTGGGTTCGGTGGCCTGCTCGCCCGTGGACTGCCCCATCACCTGCTCCTACCCTTTCCACCCGGACGGGGAGTGCTGTCCAGTGTGCCGAGGTGAGTGGGACCAGCCACCCCTCGTGCAAGGCTCCTGAGTGGGCCTTGGCTCTCACGGCCCCTGTCTCCTCTGCCCCTGCAGACTGCAACTACGAGGGGAGGAAGGTGGGGAACGGCCAGGTGTTCACCTTGGACGATGAGCCCTGTACCCAGTGCATATGCCAGGTGAGCTGGGCCTGGGGACCCTGGACCTGCTGGGCCAGGGGCTGCTTCTAGCCTTTTGTCCCTTTGTGAAACTTGGAGCCCCTTAGCCAGTGTACGCCCGTCTTCCGCCTGCCATTCTTCAACTTCAATTACCTGCGGGGATACCTTCGGATTTGATGGTGTCCTCTACCTTTGTTGTTTCCTTAAGGCAGCCCCACTGTGTTTGGCTTCACCTGTTGTTCAGGTGAGGGTCAGGCCCTGCAGCTTCTGCCCCAGATCTTTCCGTGGGTCCAACTGCTGGTGTAATATGTCCTTGAGGGCGCTGCTGTGGAGGGGTGAGATGCTCCAGGCTTCCTCACGTGTCTCCTTCTGCTTCCCCAGCTGGGAGAGGTGAGCTGCGAGAAGACGCCCTGCCAGCAGGCCTGCTCGGACCCCTCCACGCCCCCCAGGGACTGCTGCTCCTTCTGTCCAGGTAAGTGGCCTCTGCATCCTGGAGCCTCACCACCGTCCTTTTCCACTTTGCTTTTCTGCCCAGAAACACAGAACATGTACAGGGCTGGATGTGAGAAACCCAGGCTCAGAGAGGGAACGTGGCCTGCTCCAGGTCACACAGCCAGCACGTGGTGCGCCCAGGCCCAAGCTTGGGCTTGCTGACCCTCGTCAGTGCTATGCCACACTGCGCCGTGCCGTCTGACGAGTCTGTTTACTGTTCCTTTTTCTTCTTCATTTCCTCCTTTCTGAATCTCTCCCTCTGCTTTCTTCCTTTTTTAAAAATTAGAATTTAGGAACTGAATCAACTTTGCAGAAGAATAATTGCTAATATGTATTGAGTATCCATTATGTGTCAGGGAACATGTATTGAATGTTATTTCTTTTTTTTTAATTGTGGTGTAATTGACATGTAACATTATATTGGTTTCAGGTGTACAACATAAAGATTCAAACTTGTATATATTGCAAAATGATCACCACAGTAAGTCTAGTTAACATCTGTCACCCCACATAGTTACAAAATATTTTTTTCCTGTGATGAGAACTTCTATGATCTAATCTCTTAGCAACTTTCAGGTATAGTCTTTCAATACAGTATTATTAACAATAGTCACCATGCTGTACATTATATCCCAATGACTTATTTATTTTGTAACTGAAAATTTGTGCCTTTTGACCCTTCAGCCATTTTGCCCATCCCTCTCCTCCCACCTCGGGCAACCACCAACCTGTTCTCAATATCTGTGTGCTCAGTTTTTTTTTTTAAAAAAACGATTCCGCATATAAGTGAGATCATCTGGTATTTATCTTTCTCTGATTTATTCATTTAGCATAATACCCTCTAGGTCCATCCACGTTATTGCAAATGGTAAGGTTTCATTCTTTTTTGTGGTTGAATAATATTCCATTGCGTATATATATATATATACACACCACGGATTTATCCATCTTTATCTGTCGATCGACACTTAGGTTGTCCCCATGTCATGGCTATTGTAAATAATGCTGCAATGAACCTTGGGGTGCATATATCTTTTTGAATTAGTGTTTTCATTTTTTTTTTGGATATATACCCGGTAGTGGAATTGCTGGATCATATGGTAGTTCTATTTTTAGTGTTTTAAGAAACCTCCATACTGTTTTCCACCGTGGCTGCACCAGTTTACATTCCCACCAACAGTGCACGAGGGTTCCCTTTTCTCTACTTCCTTACCAACAGTTGCTGTGTCTTGTCTTTGTGATGATGGCCATTCTGACGGCTGTGAGGTGGTATCTCATTGTGGTTTTGATTTGCATTTCCGTGATGATTAGTGATGTTGAGCATCTTTTCATGTCCCTGTTGGCCATCTGTTTGTTTTCATACGTCTTATTTCATTTTCACAGCAACTCTTTGTAATAGATACTATTAGCATCCCCATTTTCCAGCTGAGGAAACTGAGGCACAGAGAGGTGAAGTGAGGTGCTCAAGGTCACACAGCTGGTTGGCAGTAGAACCAGGATTTGAGCCCAGAGTCAACGCTTTTAGCTACTCTGCTACATTGACTCCTGAAAATGATTCACATCTGTTCGTCTCTCTCTATCATGAGTGTTTGTTCATGTGGATCTTTTTGCAGAGGTATAAACAGGACATGGACAACCTACTGTAACACACAGTTTCAAAATATTGATGTAGCCCACAGCTGGCCATTTAAAAATGCTCCCAAATACTATGGTTTGCTTACCCCTTCCCTTTTTGGTTGACATTTAGGTGGTTTCTTTTTTCCTCTTCTTTTTTTTTTTTTTTTCTATCCATAGTGGACCCACTGTGAAAAATCTTTGGTCAGACAACTTTTGTTTTCAAATTTTGTGAGTTGCATTCAGACCCTGTGGTTAATAGGTGCAGTAACTAGGTCACAGGGTGTCGGGAGTGGTTTGGTGACTCCTAGGGCATGACAGCAGGTTACCAGATGGGGTCCTAGAGAAAGGGGAAACTTACAGAGACGTAGCTGGTGCCCCATATGCCCACCAACTCTACACTGTGTGTTTTGAATTTAATTTTTCCAGGTTAACATGTCCATAAAGTACCTTACCGGTGGCTATTGTACATTTTTTAAACTTCCAGGAAGACAGTGAATTTTTCCACGGATTTGTGGCCTGAATTTCCTCTTGTATAAAATACCTCTTTAACTCCTTTGACCTTTTGAAGAGGACATCCTGTATTTAGGGCAGCTCTTCAGTTCTGTGGATGGAGAGAGGCTGTCAGGACTGCTGGGGCTGGAAACATCCTGATCCCATATAGTCATTATGTTGGGAACTGTTGAGTGATTATAGATTCGACCTTAACCAGCACAAAACCCTCTGCAAGCTGAGGGATACTATTCCCCTGCTTTCTAGAGACTAATCGTTAGCTAAGGTGCCAGGCAGTGTCTGGAGCCTTTTACCTGTATTGTCTCATTTAAATGCCCCAGGAATGTTTATGCATGGGTGCTCTTATTGTCTCCATTTTGCAGATGGGGAAATGGAGGCTCAGAGAAGTTAAGTTTCTGTCTTTTTAAAAAGAATTTATTTATTTAAAAATTGTTTTTGGCCGTGCCGCACAGCTTATGGGATCTTAGTTCCCCAACCAGGGATGGAACCCGGGCCCCATGCAGTGGAAGTGCCAAGTCCTAACCACTGGGCCGCCAGGGAATTCCCAAGTTTCTGACTTTAAGGCCACGTTCTAGGTGGTAGTGTCGTCGGACTCAGGGCCAGGTCTCTCTGATTCCTCACCCCATGCTCGTTCCCATTCTGCTCTCCTGCCTCCTGATGGGGAAACTGAGGCCCAAAGAGATGAGATGCAGAGCCCACCTCCTTCTCCTGGGGCACCTGCCTCAGCTGCGTTCACCATGTGCGAACTTGTTTTAAGAAGAAATGCTTTTTACTGAAATACGAGGTGAATTGTTTCCTTTTGATAATTAAAAAAAAAAGAACAGCTTTCTTGAGATATAATTCACACACCCTGTAAGTCACACGCTCAAATGACACAATTCAGTGGTTTTTAGTAAAGTGGTTTTTGTGATTATCCTTTTGATGGTTTATATATATATTTCAATTGAGGTATATTTGATGTACAATATTATATAACTTTCAGGTGTACAGCAGGGTGATTCACAATTTTTAAAAAAGTTATAGGTTATCTTTTGATGATTTTTAAAATGTAATCATTCCAGTTTGTAATGTGTTTACCAGCCTCCGTCTCCTCCCTGATCATACCTTTCTCCAATATTCTTCCTTCCTTCCCTTGTTCTCCCGCCATGGATTAAGCCCTTATGATGCGCTGGCCTCCAGGCTGAGACTTAAAAGCAAATTTTTTCAATAGACTTTTTTTTTTTAAAAGCATTTTTAGGTTCACAGCAAAATCGAGCAGAAGGTACAGACAGCTCCCCGAATCCCCCTGCCCCCGCCCCACGCACAGCGCCCCCTGCTGTCAACATCCCCCACCAGATGGTACATTTGCTACAATCAATGAACCGACTCTGACACGTGATTGTCACCCAAAGTCCAGAGTTTACATTTGGGTTTAGGCTGAGACCGCTCAGGCTCCGTTTCATTCAGTCCTCATTGCGTGGCCTGTGTGGTCATCACTGTTATTATGATGCCCATTTTACAGATGGGGAAATGGAGGCCCAGGGGTGTTATGTGCCTCGTACAAGGTCACACAGCCAGTGCCTTGGTGAACTGTCTCTCTCTGCTCATGGTTCCTTTTGGGTCTTCCCTTTCCTGGAGACAGGAGCCGGCGGGATCCCCCAACCCCAACGGCCGGTGCACAGGGACCCTTAAGGGCCAGAGCTGGGGCACTGTCCTCGGTGCAGCTCATCCCAGACCTGCCTCAGTCGTAGGGGAGAACCATTGTGCATCTTCTTGCCCCGCCCCCTCTCTAGATTCCCTGGAAGAAAGCCGGGGTCTCTCCCCTCGTGGAGACGTTGAGCTCAGCAAAGTGGCCCGGACCCCCCGTGGAGACCCTGAGGCCCTGCTCAACTGCAGCTCCTGCCCGGGGCCCCCAGCGGTGTCACCTCGGAGGCCAGCGCTGCAGCTCCTCCAGCTCCTCCTGAGAACAAACCTGTCTGACATGCAGACTATACCCGTGAGCCCCTCAGGAGCCCAGGCCTTACCCTCACCCCCTTTGGGGCCAGGGGGCATGTTCCCAGGGGAGCCCGGGGCCTCCCAGCCCCCTTGGCCCTCACCAGGGCCTTCAATCCCTCCAGGAGCCTCCTCTCTACCTCCGGCCTCTCCCGGGGCTCCCGGGCCACCTCCTGTTACTCCAGAGCCCTCGTCCTCGGCCTCCGGGGCCCACACAGCATCCAGACAGCCTTCTCTGCCTGCCACCATCCGGCGTAGAGCCTCAGCCCTTTCCACGATGGGCCCCAGCCCCTCAGAGCCCCCCGTCGCTATCCTCAGGCCTCACAGGCTCTCTCCAGCCGCCTCCAGACTCTCTGCAGCCCTTGCAGCCACGGCCAGCCCTGGCCCCCAGGAGCCCACCATGGGGCCCTCACAGGAGGAGTCCACAGTGTAAGCAGGACTCCGTTGCAGGGCCGTGCCCGGGAGACGCCAGACAGAGAAGGCTCTGCCAGAGGCCCTGGGAGCTTGCAGGGTGGCTCTGGGGGCCAGTGAGGCTGCCGACTCCTTCAGGACCCCTGGCGGGGATGGAAAACCCTCAGGGCCCGATGTAGCCTTGCTCCCAAGAAGCATCTGGGATGTGTTGTGAGACTCCAGCAACACGTTCTCCACCGTCAGCATCCTCCCTGGACTGCGTGGGCCGCCTGTCTTCTGAGAAAGGTTGGGGCAGCTGAGTCCCTCCTCTGGAGCAGGAGGGTCCGAGGGGCCTGGGATTCCACTGAGATTGTGCCACCAGCTGTCATGTGTCCTCACCCGAGGTTTCCTGATTAAAATCTGTCTCGGTCTCCCCCAGGCTGCCCTGCTCATTCACTTCTCGCCTTTGGACAGGTGGGAAAACGTCACTGCAAGCCCACAGGTGATGAGCTAGTGCCCACCTCAACCCCCAGCTCAGGAGAAAAGCCTGCAGAGACCTGGGGCTAGATGGGGAGGGGTCTTAGGTAAGTACCTGGTGGCCTGTGATGCTAGGAGACTTCTGAAGTGAGGGGCCGGAAAAGACGGATGGGTTCCCCGGGAGGGAATAGTAGGCAGGTGGAGTCTTAGGGCCTGTGCTTAGCTTTAACATCTGTGGGCCGAGGGAGGCAAGCAGGAGGCAGGGGTGGGCCCGGCAGTGGCACGGTCTCAGCCAACCCCCTGTGGAGCTCTGAGGCTGGGCTGGCCTTCAGAGTCAGCCCGAGTTGGGACAAGGGAACAGGGCTTTGTGCCCCCATGTTGGCCAGTAATTCTGTCTGTGGGAAGCGGGCCCAGGAAAGGGGTGTCAGCCAAGGCAGTTCCCTGTGAGGGCTGGTGGCTGGGAGCCGTCAGTCAGCAACCTTCCCTGCGGCTGGGGTAATAAATGCGTCTGTCCTGAAGGGGGCATCTGGACGGTGTGGCCCAGTTTCCATGACAGCTGGAAAGAGGACAGTGCTAGCATTGATGGGGGAAAGTGAGATGGGGGTGGAAGACAGAGAGCTATGTTGTCACCGTGCCACCAACTTGCTATCCCTGAAACCCAAGGGGGCTGCAGAGTAACCCGCGCCTACGCTGGCCCAGGCCATCCTCCCCTTGCCTCTTCTCTGCCCTGATGCTCACCGTGTATCCCAGCGGGGAGTGTCCCCAGGGGGCACTGGCTGCAAAGGCCATCTGGGTTATCCGCCCCAGGTGTCAGTGTAGGGAGGGGTCCTAATCCAAGCAGGATGGCAGGAATAATGAATTTGGAATTAGGAGCATGAAAACCAAAGACTTTAGGGATGCAAAGGACTTAGAGACCATCTTACTTAGAGACCAGTTAAGACACAAAGGGTGTGGTTGAATGAGGGCTGGGGTGCCGTGAAACCCCTGTTTGAGCCCTACTTGCTGTGACTAGCTGTGAGACCTTAGGTCTCGGTTCCCTCATCTGTATAATGGGATCACAGCAGTCCTTCCTCATGGAGTTGAGATGACAGCATATAATACAGACTCCATAAGTCTCGGGGCTTTGTGCTTGTGACCTTGTGCAGCCCACCCAGCTTCATGATGCCACTTGGGATCTAACTTCAGGATGAAAGTGTAGAACACTGATTGGCTCTGCTCTTCAAACAAGCCAGCTCTCCACATGGTAGAGGCTCAGAGTCAGTGCCGATTTTCTCACCGCTATCCCTCTGTTCAACAAAGGATGCAATTCAAGTTTTAATACTAGTCTCCCCTCTCCACAGAACTCAGGTAAATAGTGTTCATTTTGAACATTAAAAAAAATAAAAGGCTGGGGTGGGGAGTTCCCTGGTGGCCTAGTGATTAGGACTCCGCACTCTCACTGCCAGAGCCTGGGTTCAATCCCTGGTCGGGGAACCGAGATCCTGCAAGCAACGCGGCACGGCCATAAAAAAAAAAAAAAAAAGAGGCTGAGGGGTGGGGGGTGGGAGGACAGCTGTAGGCACTTCCCTCAAGTCGGTCCAAGTATAAAAACATGACTATCTGAGACACTCCCATTCCCCGCTTACAGCTGAGACCACAGAAGCCCAGAGAGGTCAGGAGAGTGTCCGAAGGTTGCACAGACTAGGAAGGCTGATCTGGGAGGGGGCTCTGGGATTTGGACTCCCAGCCTGGGCTTTTCCCCTTCAAGTTGCATTTGGTTGGCTTGTTCCGTTGGAGTTGCAGAGAGACTCTTGATGGCTGCAGTTTATTCAAGGTGCCAAGACCGCCGTATCTTAGTTTGAGCTCTCCAAGGGCAGACCCGGAGAGAGAGAGAGATTTGGGTGAGAGTCGCTGCCCCGGAAGGTGAACCCAGAGAGCACGGTGAGGGAGAGCGAAGGGAGACAGAGAAGGGAAGAAAACCAATCAGCTTTGGTTAAAGAGTGGGTCCCTGCCACGGGCAACGTGCACCCCTTCCTCCTGCGGACCCTCTGGGAGGTCATGGAGCACACACCTCGGAATTGTCCCCCGAAGGCCTGAGGACGCCACTCTTGTCCCTCTCTTGCTCATGGGCTCCTGTCGGCTCTCCAGCATGTCCAGCTGGCCTCACCCAGGGATCATGCCTGCCTCCTGTCTGCTCGCTCTGGGCATAAGAAGACCTGGGGCATGGGGTTGGAGAGGAGGTGCAGGGGCTGCCTCCAGAGCACCCCGTGGCTGGGCCAGGGCTCTCACCACACCGTGGTCACCGCAGGCCCTTCTCAGGACCATTGAGGGGAGCTCGGAGCTCTCCTCCTGCCCCTCTCCCCACCCCCCTGACCCCCCACCCCGTGGGTAGGCAGTGCCATTGTGACATGTTGGGAGGCCTTGGTGGGACCCAACTTGGTAAGAACGTGTTCTGCTGGCGATAAGCCCCAGCACTGACTGGCACCAGGAGGCCAGAGGACCACCTTCAAGACCCTAGATGGGCACAGAGTGCTTTTTTTTTTTTTTGCCACACCACTCGGCTTGCAGGATCTTAGTTCCCTGACCAGGGATCGAATTCTGGTTCATGGCAGTGAAAGCACCAAGTCCTAACCGCTGGACAACCAGGGAATTCCCGGGCACAGAGTGCTTTTAACGAATGCATGAGCTGGTCTGAATTCTTCGCAGCCTGGGTTCCGACAAGCAGGTGTGTGTGTGCGGGGTGTTTGTTCTTGGGGAGTACACCCTGCATTTGCCCCAGCTAGGAGTCCATATGTCGGGTTCTAGGAAGCACGAGAGCAGTGGTCCCCAGCAGTTTGGCACCAGGGACCGGTTTCGTGGAAGATGGTTTTTCCACGGGGTAGCGGAGCGTTGGTTCAGGCGGTGACGGGAGAGATGGGGAGTGATGGGAAGCGGAAGATGAGGCTTCGCCTTCTTGCCTGCCGCTCGCCTCCTGCCGTGCGCTACGGTCCGTGGTCCAGGGGTTGAGGACCCCTGCAGTAGAGGACGGGGACGGTGGGCTGGAGCCTGTTCCACAGGGTCAGTTTCACGGGACCTAGGAAATTCCCGACGGGCCAAATGATTGGACCCGGTTCAAGAGACCTGCTTTTGGAGTTTATCAGATAAACAGGCTTGAGGATAAACCACAGTAGGTTTCTAGTTAGGATAAACGTTCAGAGGTTTAAAAATGCCTTTCATTAACTTATTTGGAATGTGTAGTACATCCCATCACTAGAAATAAAGATATATAAAAGTGTTTTAGTGAGGAGTCTCCCCAACCCCACATCCACCAAGGCTCCCCCTTCCCTCCCCACCACTTTTGTGGTGTCTGGTTCTCGGGTACCCTTTCTCTATTTCTTTACGTATGTGCAGGCAAATCTTATTTTCTTTATAATTCAAAGATAAAATAGCAGAGGCTCTGCTATCACCTGTGTTTCAGTTCGTGGTTTTACACCTAACGGTCTCTTCTCGAGATCCTTCTGTCCCAGTCCTTCGCGAGCATCCTCATTTCTCTGCTCTTTACAGCTGCGCAGAGGCTCCTGTGCGCACGCAGCAGAAGTCATTGAACCATCCCCTGGGGGCGGACATTTGGGTCGTTTCAAATCTTGCTCTTACAAAAGATGCTACAAAGAGTAACCTCGGCCTTACATCATTTTGCACGTGTGCAAGTCTATCTTTAAGATAAATTCCCAGAAGTGAAGTTACTGGGCCGAAAGGTAAACACATTTCTCGTTTAGATGGATAGTGCCAAATGGCGCTCCTTAGGGGTTGTACCCATGGATGCCCCCTCCAGCGATGTGCAAGAGGCCATGTTCGGGAGGGCCTGGGTTCCACAGATCAGAGCAGAGACATATGAGATGAAAATAACGCTCCTGGGGGGCTTCCCTGGTGGCGCAGTGGTTGAGAGTCCGCCTGCCGATGCAGGGCACACGGGTTTGTGCCCCGGACCGGGAAGATCCCACATGCCGCGGAGAGGCTGGGCCCGTGAGCCATGGCTGCTGAGCCTGCACGTCCGGAGCCTGTGCTCCGCAACGGGAGAGGCCACAACAGTGAGAGGCCCGCGTACCCAAAAAAAGAAAAAGAAAAAGAAAATAACACTCCTGGGGAATTCCCCGGCGGTCCAGTGCTTAGGACTCGGCGCTTTCATTGCCGTGGGCCGGGGTTCGATCCCTGGTTGGGGAACTAAGATCTTGCAAGCTGTGTGGTGCAGCAAAAAAACCCCAAAAACCAAAAAACAAAAAACACTAAAACCACTCCTGGACAACTATGAGTGGAAAAGATGGATTGAACTGAGCTTAGACCCCCGAGGCCCTCAGGAAATGGGGAAAGATGGGTGGGGAAGAGGCCTGAGACCGTAGAGGAGGAATGTGAATCCACCTCATCTTGTGGAGCAAAGTGTCAGATCAGATATGCTAGCGTGCGGCTTTCTAGTATAAATGAGCTAATGGGGATTCTTTTTAGATTCTGTCTGGATCCAAGAATCCCAGGGTTGAGGGGCTGAGAAGGGGGAACACGGGGTCGGGGGAGGGGATGGTGCATCCCTGGAGCCTAGAACACTGCCTGGGGCACGGGAGGTGCTCGGGGAAACAGCAGAAACACAAACACAGCAAAGAGCCAGGACATCATGGAATTCATCCCCAGAAGCTTGAGAATCCACCTGCTGGTCCCATGACCAAGTATGACTAGGACAGAATGTGAGTGGGGGTGACAGTGTACCCATCTGTGGTCTTTTTTAAAAAAAATCAGTTAATTAATTTTTGGCTGCATTGGGTCTTTGTTGCTGCGCGTGGGCTTTTCTCTAGTTGCGGAGACCAGGGGCTACTCTTCGTTGCGGTGCGCGGGCTTCTTATTGTGGTGGCTTCTCCTGTTGTGGAACATGGGCTCTAGGCATGCGGGCTTCAGTAGTTGTGGCACACGGGCTTAGTTGCTCTGAAGCATGTGGAATCTTCCCAGACCAGGGCTTGAACCTGTGTCCCCTGCATTGGCAGGCGGGTTCTTAACCACTGAGCCACCAGGGAAGTCCCCCATCTGTGGTCTTAACCATGGCCTCTCTCAAATCAGATCCACTCTTTCATCTTATCCTAGTTGTTTCCTTTTAAAAAGTTATCTTGAGGGAATTCCCTGGAGGTCCAGTGGTCAGGACTCCATGCTTTCACTGCTGAGGGCACAGGTTCGATCCCTTGTCAGGGAACTAAGATCCCACAAGCTGCACGGTGCGGTCAAAAAAAGAATTTTTTTTTGAATCCTTCACTCAGTCAGCAAATATCTATTGAGCACCTCCAATGTGCCAGGCCCTGCTCTTGCTGCTGGGGCTTCAACAGTTAAATGATCACAGTCTCTGCCTTGGTGGATCTGACACAAACACTCCCACTGAGTCATCATCTCCAGCTGTGCCCAGTGCCATAAAGGAAAGCAGGACCACCCCATGAGAGGGTGGTCAGGGAGGGCTTCACAGGGAATTGATGTGTGAGCTGACACCTGCAGGATGCTAGGAGTTAGCAGGTCAAGAAAAAGGGAACAGCAAGCAAAGGGAACAGTGTGTGCAAAGGCCTGGAGGTGGGGAAGAACTTGGGTATTTGTGGAGGTGGGCGAAGGCCAGGGAGGTGGGAGCTTAGGGTAAGAGGGATTAAGGTGACACAGGGAAGGTCCATGGGGACCAGAGCATGCAGGGCCTTGAAGCCACACCAAAGATATAATGTCTTATTCCAAGTGCAATTGCATAGCATTAATGAAAGGTTTGAATCAAGGGAGGGTTGTGATCAAATTTATGATTTAAAAAGATTGCGCAGCTAGATAGGGTATAAGTGACATTGGGAAGACCTGGGGCATTGGGTAGGAAGAGCTCACCTCACCCTTCCTTGAGCCTAATATCTTGTATTTATGTGACAAATTACAAATTGGGGGATGATGTGACAAGAGTTCCTAAAGCCATCTTGTTCTGGGCACCCAGAAGTCAGTCCGCCTCAGCAGGGAGGCCCAGCTCCAGCGCTCAGGCCGGTATCTCCAGCGGACAGCCTGGAACCCAGCAGAAGCAGGCGCTATGGGAATTCTTCCAACGTGCACGCCGAGGAGCACAGGGCTGGAATAGGTTGACCAGCAGAAGAGGAACTGAGATCAAGCTGAACTGAGTCAAAGTGAAACAGATCGCTTTGCGGCAGGAGTTCTCAGAGCCTTTGATTGGGAACTGTGCCTTGTGAACCTTGAAGAAGGGCCTAGAACGTAGCCTCTTGCATACTTATTTTGAAACTTTTTCATTGAACATTTTGCTACCAAAACCCCTTCTGAGAACTGCTGCTCTAGATGTTTCCTGGCTACCTTTCTAGGGCAGGTTTGCTGACGGCGTGTCAGCTCCCTCTCTCAACCTCTCCTTGGGGAATGGAAAACCATCCTCTTTCAATCACCAATGGGGAAACGGATCAGCTTGATGTCTTGCACCCAGAGTATGGAGGGGCTCCCAAGGGTTAGTCTGCATCAACCAGCTCATCACAGAACAGCCTGGTAGGTTTTGGGGTGTCAGCTTCTCTCACCACTCTGGCCCATGTCTCACGGTCATTCCTACCCTGCCTGCCCTACTTAGGAAGTCACCCATCAGTGGGCCCCTCTCCTTAATCTTTTTCCTTTTCTCCTTATCTCTTCTTGGCTTTGGGAAAAATAAGAAGTTACTCCCTCAACCAAGAACTCAGGTGCTCTCTTCTATGAGGAGGCAACGGGCCTGGCATTTCTGGTCCCCAACTCTTTATATGATGCTCCCAGCTGGCCCAACCGAGGCCCATTCATCTTGCCGGCTCTGTTACAAAGAGTGTGCTGCCACTGTCACCGTGTTTGGTGCTGTCCAAATGGATGTGGTCAGTTCTGTCCCCCTGCCCTGGCATTCTGACCCCAGTGATGTAAAGGGGAACACTGACAAAGAGACGCAACCTCATAAAGCATTTTCCAGGAGGTTATGATTTATTCTACGTTATTGGTGTGACAGGGAACAGGGCCAAGATTCCACCTCCACGATCCCAGAGGAAGAACAATCAGGAGAATTCTCTACATCGAAGGACCAACAGGGACAGAAACTAGGGCGGGATCTTCCTGGGAAGCGGCCGGAAAGACTCGGGCTCAGGCCACGGGAGCCAGGCCGACCTGGTTGTTGGCCCTGTCAAAGACGGTGTAGTACTGGCGGATGAAGATGTCACCCAAGATCCAGAGCTCTCCGGAGAAGGTGGGGATGTTCATGCCCTGGAATCCGCTCATGCAGCTTCCCTGGTTCTGGAGGAAAGAATGAAACTGGAGCTGGGACACAGACCCAGCAGTGACAGGCGCTGGGGTGTGAGCATCCAGGGCCGTGGTCCCCTGCCAGGTACGTGCAAGGAGGAGCCTCCTGGCTCTCCCTGGCCTGGCGTCTGCCTGTATAAGCGGCTTACTGCACTCTTGGTTCCCAGGGATTACCAGACATTATCCAGGGTTTCCGGCAGATGCATACACCCTGACGTCAGCATCGCAGCTAAGGGCTTTAGGGAGAACTCAGCTGCGGGGAAGGATTTTGGAAGCCCTGGTGACGCAGCCTTTTCTCATTATTCTGATCCTGACCAGTGGCAAAGCGGATCAGCTGTTAGTCCTTTTCATTCACTGAGTCACTGGGCCAGCAACCTGGGCTTGTATTAGAATCACCTGTGGAGCTTTGACCCCCCCCCCCCCCCCCCGGGCCGCACCTCCCACCATGGCTCAGGCCCCACCCCCTCCTAATTAATCAGCATCCCCAGGGGAGGGGCCTGGGCCTCCCTATTTCTTGCTGAATGACATCGACCCACTGGGCAAAACTAGTTTTCCATCCGGCACTGTAATCGAAGGCAGAATTTTCCTGTGGCTCCTCTGCCTAAAGATTTTTATTTGGTAGAGGCAGTAGGAGCATCATAAGCCCTTACCCTGTGGAAGCTGTGATTTCTATCTGCCCAACCCTTCATAGCTTTGATGTGGCCAATCTCGCGTGATTACCCGAACCACACCCTGAGCGTGGGGAAAGCTCTAGCTTTTAGATGAGGAAACTGAGGCTAAGGAAGGTTGTAACTTGCTCAGTATCTACGGGCTAGTAATTGAGACCCAGAGCTTGGACTCTGGTGTCCCACTAAAAATCCTCTTTTCACGCCATCAGCCCTTGCCTTGCTTTTTCCCCCTGGGGGTGTTGCATCCCAATTCTCATTCATGCATTTATTTTTGAAGTGTTCTTTTTCTCCGGAGGCTGTCCAGAGCAGATGTTAGCTCCAGCTTGTGGAAGTGCACTTGCCCTTGTGCCAAGGGGGAGTATGTGGCCACGTGCTGTGCAGGCACATCTAGGTGGAAGGCTCAGAGCCCCCTTACCTGCAGGACGTAGGCCTTTGCGGGAACAGGGTACTGGACACCGTTGATTGTGAAGACGATGTCGGGAAGGCTGTCGATGGCGGAGCAGCTGATCACCATCTGGAAAGAGTGAGGATTAGAAAGGCTTTCATCCCTCCTGTGTGGCAGGTCCACCGTCTGGGTCTAGAACAGGGCGGTCAGTGCTGGACTTACGCTGCCGTAGGGACCCTCGCTGGCTCCAATGTAGCTCTGGATGTTGGCAATGGCATTGGTCGGGCCGGACAGCAGAGAGGTACCGGTGTCAACGATGGCCTGGCAGCCAGACATGCAAGCGATGGGCTCTCCAGACATGGTGATGCTGAGGTTGAGATGCAAGTCAGGGTCCCCGGAGCCCCCAGGGGGTACGTCTCCCAAGGAGGCACCAGGTGACCCTGGAGGGTCCCTCTTCCCCATCCATTGGCCGATGCATAAAATTTCAGCTTCTCTCATTCACACACTCATTCATTCTATGCATTCGCGTGTTCCACAAATATTTACTGAGTGCCTACTCTGTGTTAGGCACGGGAGATGCAAAGCCAGACAAGATGGGTGCACGGTATCTGACCACAGGGAGCTTCCACTCTGGCTGGAAAGATAAGTTGAGCGGGCTGGGCAGAGCGTACGGCAAGGGAACGGGAACACAAGCCAGGGTGAGGGCGGCAGTGTGCAGCAACCCGGGAAGGCTTCTCAGGGAAGCAGACGCCCAGAGGCTGCTAGGGAGTGAGGAGTTGGAGGAGGGCGTCACAGGTAGAGGGGACACAGGGTGGGGAGTGATGGAGACACTGGAGTGATGGCCAGGTAAGTCCAGCCCTGACTGCCCTGTTCTAGACCCAAGGGGAGCAGGGGTGGGAGTTTGAGGCACTGATGGGATGTTAGCATGGCTGGGGCAGACGTAGGGTGACCAGCCTGTCCCAGTTTGCCTAGGACTGTCTTGGTTTTAGTACCGAAAGACCGGCATCCCGAGAGACTGCTCACTCCTGGGCAAACCTGGGCGATGGGTCACCCTAGGAGGCCAGCTGGGGGCAGAGCAGCCAGAGGGTGAGGCTGCCTGGGGGCAGACAGGATTTGAAGGGGAAAGTGGGAGGAAATGGTTTGAAACAACTTCTCTGCTGTTTTGCCCTGATCCTAGACCAAAAGTGACAGGTACCCTAAAGGCCGAGATGTATGGACAGGGGGGGGTCCTCCCCTCTCCCCAGGGATGCTGGTAGATTGTCCTGCCTCCCTGCTCAGAAGGGGAGTGGCTGTCTCATCCTTGCAGAGTGTCTGGGGGTTCCTGACAGCACTCTTCCTCCCGTGACGTGCCCTTGTCAGGGTCTCTCTGGCTCGGCCAACTTCCGCCTTCTCTTCCTGGAGCACGTTTCCCTGTGCCGCCTGTTCCAGGGGGATCCTGGAATTCTTAGTTAACTATGAGTCTGTAAAGAAATGGGGTCTGGGGCCCATGCCAGGATATCGCCCATCCATGGTGACCTCACCTGTCCACGGTGATCTGCCAATAACCCTGATAAGAAACAGGCACCCAGTTCAGGGTTCCCGTGTAGTAAGAAGAATCGATGCCACCGAACTGCACCACGCTGCCGCTCTCATCATCTCTATGGAAAGTGGAGGGGAAAAGGCAGGAATTCAGTTGTTCACTCATTCATTCACTCATTCGACTGAACGTATAAACTGTGGGCATTCTAAGAGCTACTCTTGATCGGACTCTTGCCAGGAGCCATGCAGAGTGTACGACCCACAGGGCTTCCTGTAATCCTCACACCAAGATCCATGCCATAGTCACTATTGTTATTATTATTTCTATTTTACAGTGAGGAAACTGAGGCTCAGAGAGGTGAGGCAACGTGCCCTAGGTCACACAGCCAGGGAGCCGCAAAACCAAGATTAGAGCCCAGGTCTTTCTGGTTCCGAAGGGTGGTGTGGTTTCCACCAAATACTCTCTCTCATTGCTGTGGGGACCTCAAGAGAAATGAATGAATGACAGTGTCTGCTCTTAAGGCCTTGATAGAGTCGTTCATGGTTTGCCAACGTCTGGAGGTGTTTTTGATTGCCATGATTGGGCGGGGGTCGGGGGAGCCCCTGGTGTCTCGTAGGTAGAGGCCGGGGAGGCTGCCAGACATCCCAGGACAGCCCCCAACAGCAAGGAGTCATCTGGTCCCAAGATGTCAATAGTGCTGAGATTGAGAAGCTCTGTTCTAGTCGGCTCCGTGTGACATATCTAAGTGCCCATAAAAGCAGGTTATGTTTAAGAGCTGAAACTTGAATATCAAGTGGCCAAGAGGAAAAAAGGATACAAGGGCCCTCCCGCCGTAAACTGCAGGAGTCCTGGTTACTGGAATATTCATTGTCCGAATCTCTGCGGTTTTCGGTTAGATAGGGAAACAAACGTAGGTGACAATAAGAAATTAATCACTGAAGAACTGGACACGGACAGAACGTGACCCCAGCTCACCTAACCCCACCCTGCCTCCCCTATAAACATCTGACAGCACCTGTGACACAAGGAGATGATAGCAGAACAGTCAGTAACTAAAGGGAAGCACATCGATGGTGACAAATCGCTTCAAAAGAGAAGGACGTGAATGTCAGAGGAAAGTCGAGTGTCTTGGGAAAGTCGAGGACACACCCTCAGACATTCTGGCATAAACTTCTACTCAGACAAAATCAAGACTTTGTTATGCCTTATTCTTAGAATTAACTCATCGTCACACCTGGAACCTAGATTTTGTTAACTAATGAAAGAAACTTGCTTTCATCATTTAAAAGTTTCACTGTTCAAGATGTAAGTCCCAATCAAATCTTCTTTTCATTTTTTGCGATGGACTTTTGGCCCCAATTTTACGTGGATTCACTTTAAACGGTGGTCTTCAGGAGAGCAAATGGCTAATGATACCTCACTTGTGTGAGGCAAGGTGACAAAGACTCTCGCTAGTAAAATAAGACGAATGAAGATGGTTCATCAGAGAGGACTTTGGCACCATTCTCTCCAAAGATATACCTTAGAGAGCCTTAGACATTGACCTTTCCGATCCCCGGCTTGCCAAGACTCTCTCCAGCCCACCCAGCCTTCGACAGCCCCCTGCTGGACCAGGTGACCGCAACTTCCTTGCCTAACTTACTTGCTCAGGTAGACGGAGAAGAGGTCTTGGGAAACCAGACCCTGGTTCCACATGTTGTCAAAAACAGGGGTGGCCCCGGAGGAGGAGATGCTGGGGTAGGCCAGGCCCAGGATGCCGTCGAAGGGAGCATAGTACAGGAAGGAGCCAGGCTCTGTCTTACTCAGGCCAAAGATCTGGTTGGTGTCAGAGATGCCTGCAACCTGGGTGGGGAAACCAAGGTGTTCAAAACCAGCTTGTGCTGACTGAGCACTGCGGGCTGCCAGCCCCGGGCCCAGAGCATCCCTGGTTCATTTCGTGTAGGACTTGGCTTCCGGGGCATCAGGCTGGAAGGAGAGGAGAGGGATTATCCCTGGGAATGCTTGTTGTTCCACTGGAGGTGACAGTCGAGGCTGATCTCCAGATGGGCACCGTCTGCAACTTGGTGTGAGAATTTGCTGCGGAACAGATGGTCACCGTGTGTTTGTGTTTCTGAGGATCGGGTGCAAAGCAGACCCCAGGCAAATCAGAGCCCTTGACCCCTGCTGTGCCCTGGAAAATGGGGGTGCTTGTGGAGATTTTGTGACTCGAGGGGGCTGTGGGTTGGGGGGAGGAGGAAGAAGAGGAGGTGCTAAAAGAGAACTGAGGCACTTTCTCCCTTCTCGCTGCCCCCTCCATAGCATTCAGCTTGGGTGACCCTGAGGATGGCTTCTGGCTCCAGGCACCCACCCCCTTACCCCTGCTGCTCCTCCGCTAGAAACATCTGTGGTGTCTCTGCCACTTTCCGCGTGCCCTAATCAGGTTACTTTTGGGATCACCGAGACCCGTGTTGCTTGAATGAGCTGATTCGGGGGGCCGTGTGCTATCCCTGGAAGCTGGCCCCAGGGCCGGGCAGCATGAGGTGCTGGCCAGCGGGGGCTCACCTGGACTGTGTCGTATCCAAGGATGCCTGTCATGCTGCCGGTACCATAGGCAATGGAGACCGTCTCGCTGGTGCTCTTGAAGGTGGAGGACTTTTTAGGGTTGAAGCGGTTGTGGTTGGCTGTGAGGGCAAGAAGAGACATTGTCAAACTTCAAAAGCTGAGCCAGCGTCACGGGCTGGGGGCGTCTTCCTTGGTGGGTGCCTTGGTTCTGGGCGGGGCTTTGGAGGAGAAAGTGAACTCATCTGGCTAACCACCTCACTGACTGAAGGCCCTCCCGAGGACCCCCCCGGGTGAACGCCGAGTGGAGCAGGCCCACGGCTGCCCATGGTGACGGGCAGCTTCACACTCTCTCTGCCGTTGGACTGAAATTTCTGCGGGCTGGAACCACGTGTGATTCGCCCCTTCACCTCCCAGGGCACCTAAGCCTAGTGCTTGGCACATGGTAAGCGCTCAGTGAATGCCTGTTGAGTGGGTCCCTGAGTCACCCCGGCAGGCTTGAAATCGGACCTATTTGAGGCCCCTGAGTGTTCAGGGCTCCTAGGTGACTTGGTGCTGGGGGCCCAGAGAGGGCAGGGGGGCACTCACTGCAGGCAACACTGGAGCAGTAGACGGAGGGCACCCACAGGTTGGAGGAGCCAGTGTCAAAGATGACGGTGAAGTCCTGGGCGGGGGTTCCAATGCTGATGGTGCCGAAGTACTCCATCTGCCAGGGTGGGGACAGCATAGCTCAGTGACGGGGGACTCCGCAACCTGGCCTCCCCGGGGACTGTCTCTGGGTCATCTCGGCCCCCTCCCGCCTTCCCCTTCACTGGCCTCCTTGCCTTTGTCTCTCTCTCCAGTGTATCCATCCTTTAAGGCCCAGCCTGGTCCCCCCTGCTCCTTGAAGTCTTCCCCTATTGCTCTCCTGTCACCCACTGACTATTCTCTCCCAATCCTCGTTAACGCCCAATAATAATGTGCTGTCCCCTCTTGCCTCGAGTGTCTCAGTCTTGCCACCCTAGAGAACGTACACCCTCGGACGGGCTTGGAACCTGACAGCACCCAGCCGAGTAAATGCTTAAGTGCTTTTTCGTTAAGTTGTTGAAGGGGAGATAAACAAGTCACCCACCTAAAGGCGGAGACCCCTTGAGATATCTTATTCCTAAATCTAGGTGCGTGCAATGGGTTTCAAGAAAAGGTGTCCTCAGGCTTTTTACTCTTAGTGGCTGCAGTCTCTCCCTTGCCAGCTCTGTCCCAGCCACGCTGATGTGGCTCTTTGATGACCAGCTCATTCCCATCCCAGGGCCTTTGCACTTGCTATCCCTTGTGCTAGGAAAATGTTTACTCTAGATCTTCTCATCAGTCCTTCCGTGCTCTAGTCAAATGTCATCTGCACCAAGAGGCCCTCCCTGACTACTATGTCTAAATTCGCCCCTGTCCCCTTCTTCTTCTTCCCCTTACTCTAATTAATTAATTTTTCTTTGTGGCATTTGTCATTACCTGGAATTATCTTACATTCTTATTTGTTTGTCTCTTATTTGTCCTCTAGAATATAAGCTCCAGGATCTTTGCTCAGTCACCATTGTTTCCCCAGCTCCTGGCAGAGAGCCTCTGACACAGGGGAGGCGCTTCGTAAATATTTGTCAAGTGAACAAAGGGGCTCAATTTATCAAGCTTTGAAAAAGCTCTTACCAAGGGCCAGGCCCTGTGCTAAGCACTCCACAAACAAACAAATAAGCAAAAAACCCCCACACCTACATTATTGCATGAATTACTTGAAACAAGCCTCTGACGGTAGATAGTAATGGTTCTGTCTTACGGGCGAGGAAGCTGAGTCTCACTCAGAGAACTTAAATGACTTGCCCAAGGTCCCATGGCTCAGAAGCTTTAGACCCTAGATTTGCTCCAGGTCTGGCAAATCTCACAGGCTAAGCTCTTAACGAGAGGCAGCGTTGCTTCCTAACCTTGGCCTCCACACAGGGGACACACTCTCTACTGAAGGGATTTGCGTCCCAAACAGAAGAGTCAAAGGGATCGTCCTGAAATTCCCTAGTTAAAATGATGCGGTGGCAGTTAGGCTGCAGACCCTTATCCCAGACTCTGGTCTGGCCCACCCACTGACCCCCGCAGACCTCGCTTTGAAAATGGACACTGGCTTCCTTTCCTCAAATACACTCTGCTCCCCAGTGTCACAGGGTCTAGTGCAAGTTGCCCCACTCTCTGGGACCCTCTCCTGTCCTCTTGGAAGCCCCGCTGTCTCTTCATCGCTCCAGAGAGGTGTCCCTGCCCACCACCTGCAGCACACTCAGTGTGTCACGTTCACTGCATGGCCTCAGCCTGGTTATACTTGTTACGTTTTGTGAGGCTCGCCTACTAGACTGTGGGCTCCCTGAGGTTCATTCACTGCTGCTTCTCTGGGCCCAGCACAGTGCCTGACACACAGAAGGTGCTCCATCCATGTAAACACTGGATGAACGAATGAATGAATGAATGAACGAGAGCAACAGCTCTGACTGTGAGTTTTCCTGCCCTCCCTGGGCCTCTGAGATCCAGGGAGCAGATCCCTGGCTTACTGCTGCCTGGGGGTTTGGAGTGCTGGCCCATCTTCCCAGACTCCTGGGACCCCCTTCTCTCCACTGGGCCAATCCTTGGAGCTGACCCGCTGCCTGCCCACACACTCACGTCCAGGAAGTTCTGAAGGGGCTGGTCGGACGTCAAGGTGGTGGCCTCCGAGGGGAAGTACTTGCTGCCTATGTTGTACTGGCGATTCTGCAGAAAGTCCTTCAGCTTGCCATTCTCGATCAGTTTCTGCCTCAAGGACTTCTTTCTGGTGAGCGGGACCCTGTGGCGGAGCATTTGCAGACAGATGGTTTGGAGGAAGAAGAGTAATTAGCCAAGGGGCCTGCTCATGGGGTGCCGTGGAAGGCCTGGAAGGAAAACAAAGCTGGCTCAAGAGCGGAAGAAGGAAGTCGAGAGGGGAGTTGCTCCCATCTGGGGCACAGGAATGCAGAGAGGGTACGTGGTTGCCCAAAGTCACCCGGCCCAGTGCTGGAGCTGCGGACCCAGCCCGGACTGGACTGGAGGGTCTGGGCTGTTGACCACGTCTGCCGTGCTGTGTCCCCAGATGAGCAGAGAGGGGAGGCTTGGGACGGTCGAAGAGAGAGGAGGAAGGGAAGAGGGAAGAGGAGAAATACGGGAGGAAAGAAAGGCAGTGGGAAGGGCAGCAAAGGGAAGTAGCCCCTGGGAAGCTGCTGTTCGTGCAGAGCGTCCCCCAGACTCACTTGTAGGAGGTGCACTCGGAGAGCGCTATCAAGGTAAGGAGAAGCAACCACTTCATGGTTCTTCCTGGCTCCCAAGACTCCAGAGGTGGGAAGATGGGAAGCGACACAGCAGCAGGAAGGAGCCGCTCCTTATATACAGTCCAAGTCCTCAGGCATGGCCTTATCAGCCGCTAAACGTCACTCTTTACCCTCACCCCAAACAGAAAGTTTCCTGATAAGATTGTCCCTGCCCTGAGCCATGTTCTGGGAAGTTTCCAGTTGAGTAGCTTTCCACTGTAACCGCATCCTGGGTTGGGGTGGCCCTGCAGAAAGCAGGCTTATTTCTTAAATAATAGAATGCATCCAAACTTGACAAGTCGAATATTTTGACGAAATTGGTCCAAAGTGAACTTAACATTGAACACATGTCAGAGGAGCTCCAAGCACCCCAATGTGTCCTGATGGGACAGACAGCTGGGGTTCTCGGAGAGCAGCAGTCCTTTCAGTGATAGGCCGTGTCCCTGAAGCTGCTTCCTCAAGCACGTTCATAGGTCCGTAGTTTGGGGCTCAGGACACATTTCCCCATGGAAATGTCGTTATATGGGGTTGCTGGATGTCTAACTAGCCTATGGGCCTTATTTTGCTCTTGCTTCTCATGGCTATTGGGCTGAGTCTTGGGGAAGTGGTGTGTACAGTACAGAGGAAGGGGATGGAGTGGAGAGGGAGTGGAAGAATGCTTCTTTTCCTGGAGGAAGCAAACTTGAAACAGGCCGAGTTCGTCTTTGGAATCTGTGCCCCTCACTTTCTGCGCCCCCTTTCTTCCTACTGCTCCTCTCCTACCCTCTCAGTTACTCAAAGCCTCCACATTTGAGACCCCATCTGGGTCTGACTCCCAGGTGCCCCGTGCTTAAAACTTGGCTGAATCAGCTGCAGTGAGCAAAGCAATCTGGGAAAATTCATACTAGGGTGTGAATGACTTAGAAAAGTTCTCTCTCTCTCTCTCTCTCTCTCTCTCTTTTTGGCTGTGCCACATGGCATGTGGGATCTTAGTTCCCTCACCAGGGATCGAACCCATGTCCCCTGCTTTCCAACCCAATGGATTCTTCCCTTTGTGGGGTTTATTCAGTGGACAAAGTGGAGTGAGAACTTCTATTCAGGAATTGTGGCAGAGACGGGTATGCAGGAGGGAGGTCGCCAGTAGGTGGCGAGACCTGTCTGCGGAGTTTGTTCTGAGATCATGTTCCCTGGGCCACCCCTGGTTTCTCCAACATTGGGAGACACAGATTCTATAAAAGCTCCAAATTTCCCCCAGTGCTTCTGGATGAGTACGGAGGGGTGGGGAGTGTGGATCAAGTTTGGGACCACTGGTGTTTAGTACGAAGCATATGTGCATTTCGAACTCACCCGTTAAGACACCTTTGTGCCCCAAATGCGGATCCTTGACCTGTGTTTTCCATTTTCACATCTTTTGATGCCTGCTTTCTCTCTGCTCTCTTTTCCTCCCCCTCGAGCATTTCTCCTTTGATCTACGCTATTTGGGCGGATCTCAGCCCTTCTGTGGAGGAGCTGATGGTCCTAAAGATGCCTGCCTAGGCCTTGGGAGCAGCAGATGGAAAGCCTGGCTCAAGGGTCCCTCCTGGAGGGTGAAGGGAGGGGCATGTGCTGGGGGCTCTCTGGGGCCTTCAAAGGTACATGGTGTCTCACGCTGGGCATCATCATGATTCTTTACGCTTTATATATATGTTATGCATATATGAAATTGTTCATGATACTTTAAAAAAAAATAAAGGAGGATCTGCATACTTTCCAACTTAGAAATGGAGGCAACTGAGGTTGGGTGGAGTAGGGTGAGGCAAGGAACCCTCAGGATTGAGATGTGGGGCATGAACCATGAAGAACATTACGTGTGTTTTATTCATCTCTTATCTCCCTCAGTAAGTTATATGGTGCGTCAAGGGTTCAACATAGCATTTTAATTAATCCCCTGTAAACTCGGCTTCGTTAAGAGCGATTTGGGAACGTGCTCAGAGGAGACTCATGATTTTGTAATTGGCGGTTTCTGCCGTTAGCCAGCCGTTGCAGTAACTGACACAGAACAACATCGTTCACGTGTTTCTCTTCCCTGGCAGTGAGGGGAGACAGGGGAACTTAGATTCACTGACCACTACTCTTAGCTCATTGTGGTAAGTGACATTATTATCCCCATTTTACAGATGAGGAAACTGAGGGCCGGAGAAGTTGCACCACTTGCCTGAGGTGACATAGGTAAGAAGTGGTTGAACGGGGGCTTGAATGCGGGTCTCTGTCACTCCCTGTGCCTGCTCCCTTATGTACCCATGGACTGAGATGTACTGGAGACTGTGGAAAAATCTCAGGAAGAGCCTTGGCTCCAGGTTCTGGGTTTGAAGCCCAGCGCTGCCTCTGAATAGCTGCAAGACCCGGGACTGGTGATCCAATCTCTGAGAGACTCAGTTTTCTCATCAGTAAAAGGGAGATAAATAGTACCATCAATTCCATGGAATTGTGAGGGTTAAGCACAGAGCGCTCGCCAGCCATCCACATACAGCGGCTAAAATGAAGAGTGCTGACGAGAATGCTGGGCAAGTAGAGCTTTTCTCTACTGCAGGCGGGAAGGCGAGGTGGTACGGCCACCTTGGAGAACAGTGTAGCAGTTTCTTTTTTAAATATTTTTATTTTTTATGGGGCTTCCCTGGTGGCGCAGTGGTTGAGAGTCCGCCTGCCGATGCGGGGGGCGCGGGTTCGTGTCCCGGTCTGGGAAGATCCCACAGGCCGCGGAGCGGCTGGGCCCGTGAGCCATGGCCGCTGAGCCTGCGCATCCAGAGCCTGTGCTCCGCAACGGCAGAGGCCACAGCAGTGAGAGGCCTGTGTACCGCAAAAAAAAAAAAAAAAAAAATATATATATATATATATATATAAAATGTTTTATTTATTTTAAAAATTATTTAATTTATTTTCTTTTTAGCAGTTTCTTATAAAGTCAACATGTACCTACCATTTGGCCCAGAACTCCCTCTTCTTGGTATTTACTGAAAAGAAATGAAAAACATATGTCCCCACAAAGACCTGGACCCAAATGTTTATAACAGCTTTTTTCATAATTGCCCCAAACTGGAAACAACTTGATGTCCTTCAGCTGGTCCCTGGATAAGTGAGCAGTGTATGGCCAACGATGGAGGACCGTCAGCCACAGAAACAGATGAACTACGGGATGAATCTCATGGGCGTTATGCTGAGTGAAAGAGGCCAGACGCAAAGGCTACGTTTGTAGGATTCTATTTATATGCCATTCTGGAAAAGGCAAAATGATGGGAACAGAAAGCAGGTCAGTGGTTTCTAGGGGCTGGGGTCAGAGTAGGAGACTGACTACAAGGTGGGATGGGGGAACTTTGTGGGGGGATAAAAGTAGTCTATCTCTAGATTGAACACCTGAAGAGGTAAATTTCACTCGGTGACAATAGCCCAGACACACCTGACTTTACAGCAGGTGAAGTGCTCAGCCACTGATGGCCGCACAGTAGGAGCGAAGGCAAAATTGTGTCCTAGGCTCTGCCCAAGGCTGTGGAGGCCTTGGAGGGGACACACTGGATTCATTTCAAGTAAAATGATGTCATCCGACTAAAGAAAACGAAAAAGAAAAGAACAACCAGTCATCATCCCTGCTTCCATTTTGGTCCTTTGAACCATGAGTGACACCTGTCCACGCTCCGTGTCTTATGGCAGGGGTGACAAGGTTGGCAGGCTGAGGCAAAGCCCCAAGGAGCTGGGTGGGGACTGTGAATACTTCTCAGACCCCTGGTCGCTGGGCCATCCAGAAGGGCTCTTTCATTCTATCCAGGCGGTCAGGGTGGAGTGACCAGAGTCCATCTAGGAGGGACGCTCCCCTGGGCTTCCTGGAGCTGGCTTGCAGTGCTTGGAGCCCAAGATGAGGCAACGGTTTGTGGGGAACTGCTTGTCTGTGGGACCCACATGGGAATTTTGGATAGAGGAGAAATACATTTGGGAGGCAGACTCCTCAGGCAGTAACCTGCAGGACACATGCACACGTTCATTCAACACGTGTTTATTTTGTACCTGCTCTGTCCTGGGTTTGCACGGTCTAGTTGCTGGGGGTGCATCCACGAGGAAGATGGAACTAGGCCATGCCTTCGAGGAGTCTGAGGTCAGGTCAGGAGAGGACCGAGGGGGAGGCCCCTTTCCTTTCCACCTGGGGAGGCCTTTGGACCACACTAATGGGAAGCCCTAATGGGACTGATGAAGATACTGAAGTTCGGGGAAAACTTCATAAGTGGGAGGCTGACACGCTTGATGTCACCAATTCCCAATACATGGTTGACTCTGTGATGGCCCCCAATTATCCTCATCTCCTGCTATTCATGCCTCTTGTAATCCCCTCCCCTTGAACGTACGCAAGACCGATGACTTGCTTCTCGTCAATAGGATATGGCAAAGCGGATGGGGTGTCACTTTTGTGATTACATTATGTGAGATTGTTACTTGGGTCTTGCCAGCAGACTCTTCATGTAGACTTTCTCCCTTGCTGGCTCTGAATAAACAAGCTGCCCCATGAGGAGGCCCACATGGCAAGGAACGGAGGGTGACCTCCAGCCTCCAGCCAGCAAGGAACTGACGGCCCCAGTCTGACAACCCCCAAGAAACTGAATCTTGCCAGTGACCCTGTGAGCCTAGAAGATGACCTTCTCCATTCGAGCTTCAGATGATACCACATCCCTGGCTGACACCTTGACTGCAGCCTTATCAGAGGCCCTGAAACAGAGGAGGCCCTGCAGCCAAACAAGGCCTGGATTCCTGACTCACAAAAATGCTGAGATAATAAATGTGAGGTGTTGTAAGTTGCTAAGTTTGTGTTAATTTGTCACCAGCAATGGAAAGCTAATACAGGGCTAGAAACCTCCTAGAAAATTCCACAAAGGTCCACCTGGCTGCCTCATGCTTTTCTCCATTTGGGGGCCATTTCAGTGTTCTGCAAGGTGGTTTTCTGCTCAGGCAATACAAGTGACCTGAGAAGGAGGGAGTTGACATCATTGGTCTGCTTATCTGCAAACCCCCATCAGTACAGCCAGGACTGCATTTCTGTGGCTCTTCATGCTTTTCTGAGTGCTTTGAGATACATGCTCTTTTGAAAACGTATTATTCCTGCATTATCCCCATTGACACAGTTCAGAAGAGTTAAGTGATCAGTGCAGGTTCACATAGCTAAGTAGTGACACAGGCAGGACTGGAACCCGGGTCTTAGAAGGCTCTGGTCTTGGGAGGCTCTTGTCCCGGGCCGGGCTCTGTGGCCACACACATCCACCTGGTTTCTGTCCGTTGGTTCGAGTGTACAGTGGACATTCCATGATGGCTGCCGCCCATCACAGCCCAGGGGCACTCAGAGAAGCCATCCTATCCAGTCCCCAGAGGAGCTCTTGGGAGGGAAGGTGGAATCCTGACTCTAGGACTGAGCATTCTCCATGAAGTCTGACGTCAGCCAGGGCTGATCCGTGACCGCCAGCAGGGAAACCACGTAATCTCATTGTGCCAGACTGGCTTGGCAGAAAGATTAGATAGCAACATTTACTTTGCCATTAGCCTTACCTGACACTTGGCTTTGAGGGGCCTTGCGAACTGCACTGCCAATGCATGGTACCCCCTGCCAAGGGCACAGGTGTTCAGAAATGTTCCGTGAACATAGCAAATCAAGCAGTGGAAGGAAATCTAGAGAAGTGAATTATGGCAAGCCTGGCATGGAATATTAAGCATGACAAGTGTTTCTGAGCGGGTCTGAGAGGCCTTGGGATGGCTGGTCCCCTGGGATCTTTCAGTCAGGGTCTCACCCCAGGCACGTGGTCATCCAATAATACAGAGAGCATTTTTCCACTCCCCAGTCCCCGATCTGTGGAGTTTCTCCAGGCTTTAAAAATGAAAATTTTAATTAAGAACATTTTGGGGCCCATTTATTGCAAATAATGTATGTTCATTGCAGATATTTATAGGTTAATAAAAATTTTTAAATGACTCAACTCCACTACCCAGAGCTATCCACCATTAATGTTGTCAATGAATATATTTACTTACTTACAAAAATGAGGCCACACGATACCGTACACGTGGTTTTACAACCTGATATTTATTTATTTATATTCCAGTTTTATTGAGATGTCATTGACATACAGCCCCGTGTAAGTGTAAGGTGTACAGCATAATGACCTGACTTACATACATCACGAAACGATGACCACGATAAGCTTAGTGAACATCCATTTTCTCATATAGATAGAAAATTCAAGAAATAGAAAAAAATTAGTTTTCTCGTGATGAGAACTCTTGGGATTTACTCTGTTAACAGCTTTCACATATAACATACAGCAGTGCTAATTAAATTTATCAAGTTGTACATTACATCCTTAGTACTTATTTATCTTATAACTGGAAGTTTGCACCTTTTGAGGGCCTTCATCCAAGTCTCCCTTCCCCTAATCCCACCTCTGAGAACCACAAATCTGATCTCTTTTTCTATGAGTTTGTGTCTTTGTTTTTGAAGTATAATTGATCTACAGCACTGTGTTATTTCCTGTTACACAGGGTGCTTTGGGATTTCTATACATTTCAAAATGATCAGCACAATAAGTCTGGTTACAATATGTCACCATACAAATATATTATATAATTATTGACTGTATTTCCCACACCGTACATTTCATACCTGTGACTCATTTATTGTGTAACTGGAAGCTTGTACCTGTTAATCTCTTTCACCTGTATCTTTCCTTCTCCCACCCTGCTCCTGTCTGGTGACTACCTGTTTGTTCTCTGTATGTATGACTCTACTTCTGTTTTGTTATGTTTGTTCATTTGTTTCATTTTTTAGATTCCACATATAAATGAAATCATACAATATTTGTCTGTCTCTGTTTCACTTATTTCACTAAGTATAATACCCTCTAGGTCTGTCCATGTTGTTGCAAATGGCAAGATTTCCTTCTGTTTTATAGTGGAGTAACATTCCATTGTATGTGTGTGTGTATATATATATTGCAAATTTATATATGTCACATCTTCTTTATCCATTCGTCTATTGACGGTCCCGTAGATTGCTTCCATATCTTGGTGATTGTAAATAATGCTGAAGTGAACATAGGGGTGCATCTATTTACTAATTTCTTAAGTTCACGTGCATTTTAACAACCATGCATTTTACTCCCCACCACGTGTCTACGGTTTTTGACATCATACGTTACATCTTTTTGTTTTGTGTATCCCTTAATCACTTATTGCAGCTATAGATGATTTTATTACTTTTGTCTTTTAACCTTCCTACTAGTTTTAAATGTGATTGACGTACTACCTTTACTGTATAAATGCCTTTACCAATGAGATTTTTCCTTGTGTAATTTTCATGTTTCTAGTTGTGGCCTTTTCTTTTTCGCTTAGAGAAGTCCCTTTAGCATTTCTTGTAAAGCTGGTTTGGTGGTGTTGAACTCTCTTAGCTCTAGCTTGTCTGTAAAACTTTTGATCTCCCCATCACATCTGAATGAAAGCCTTGCCAAGTAGAGTATTCTTGGTTGTAGGTTCTCCCCTTCCATCACTTTAAATACATCATACCACTCCCTTCTGCCGCAGAGTTTCTGCTGAAATCTCAGTTGATAGCCTTATGGGAGTTCCCTTGTATGTTAAGTTGTTGCTTTTCCTTTGCTGCTTTTCATGTTCTCTCTTTATCTTCAATCTTTGACATTTTAATTACAGTGTGTATTGGTGTGGTCCTCTTTGGGTTGATTCTGTTTGAGACTCTCTGTGCTTCCTGGACTTGGATGACTGTTTCCTTTGCCAGGTTAAGGAAGTTTTCAGCTATTATGCCTTTTTTTTTCTTGAATTTTTTTTTTTTTTTTTGTCTGTGTTGGGTCTTCGGAGCTGTGCACAGGCTTCCTCTAGTTGCAGCAAGCGGAGGCTACTCTTCGTTGTGGCGTGTGGGCTTCTCATTGCTGTGGCTTCTCTTGTTGCGGAGCATGGGTTCTAAGCGCACAGGCTTCAGTAGTTGCAGCACACAGGCTCAGTAGTTCCAGCATGTGGGCCCTAGAGTGCACAGGCTTCAGTAGTTGTGGTGTATGGGGTCAGTTGTCATGGCACGTGGGCTCTAGGGCATGCAAGCTTCAGTAGCTGTGGTGCATGGGCTCAGTAGTTGTGGCACACAGGCTTAATTGCTCCACATGTGGAATCTTCCAGAACCAGGGATCAAACCGGTGTCCTCTGCATTGGCAGGCAGATTATTGACCACTACCCACCAGGGAAGTCCCTATTATGTCTTTAAATATGTTCTCTGCCCCTTTGTCTCTCTCTTCTCCTGGGACCCCTATAATGGGAATATTAGTGTGCTTGATATTGTCCCTTTAACTCTCCTTATTTATTTAAAATTTTTTATTTTATATTTATTTATTTATTTATTTTTGGCTGCGTTGGGTGTTCGTTGCTGCATGTGGACTTTCTCTAGTTGCGGCGAGCAGGGGCTACTCTTTGTTGCAGTGTGTGGGCTTCTCACTGCGGTGGCTTCTCTTGTTGCGGAGCACGGGCTCTAGGTGCGTGGGCTTAGTTGCTCTGCGGCATGTGGGATCTTCCCAGACCAGGGCTTGAACCCGTGTCCCCTGCATTGGCAGGCGGATTCTTAACCACTGCACCCCAGGGAAGTCCCTCCTCATTTCTTTTCATTCTTTTTTTCTGTTAAGCTTCTGTGATTTCCACTACTCTGTCTTCCAGCTCACTGATCTGCTCCTCTGTAACATTTACTGTTGATTCCTTCTCGTGTATTTTTCATTTCAGTTATTGAATTCTTCATCTCTGTTTGGTTCTTCTTTATATTTTCTAACTCTTTGCTACAAACGTCTAACTTCTCAGTCTGTTCATCCAATCTTCTCTCAGTTTCTTTGATTATCATTATGATCATTACTTTGAACTCTTTACTGGGTAGGTTGCCTATCTCCTCTTCACTTAGTTCTTCTTCTGGGGCTTTATCTTGTTCCTTTGTTTGGAATGTATTCTTCTGTCTCTTCATTTGGCCTAATTTGCTATTTTTATTTCTATGTATTTGGTAGGTTGGTTACATTTTCCAACTTTGGAGAAGTGGCCATCTGTTGAAGATGTCCTATGCGTCCCAGCAGTGCACTGCCCTATAGTCCCAGAGTTATATGCTCTAGGGATGCCCTGTATTTGGGCTGTGTGGGTCCTTCTGTTGTGGTGAGCTGACCACTGTGGGTGGTCTGGTAGGTGTGGATGGCCCCCAGTCTAGTTGGTTGCCTGGCCCTGCCTTGTGCAGAGACTGCTGGCCCCTGGTAGGCGGGGCCCGGTCACAAAGCTGCTGGTTGCAGGGCCCTGGAGGTCCCAGGGCCAGTGCTGGCCTGCTGGTGGTCAGAGCCAGGTTCCTGGGTCTCTGGTGGCAGGGGCCTGGGGGTCCCAGAGCTGATATCAGCCCGCTGGTGGGTGGGCCTGGATCCTGGAGCAGCTGGTTGAGGGACCCAAGGTGTCCCAGAACTGGTGGGCAGGGTCAAGGCCCAGGGGATGCTAGGGCTGGTACCCACCCACTGGTAGGTGAGGCTGGGGCCTGGGGCTAATGCCAGCCCAGTGGTGGGTGAAGCTGGGTCTTGGAGTTTCTGCCTATAAGGTCAGGGGGTTCCAGGGCTGGCGTCAGCCTGCTGGTGGGTGGAGCTGAGGCCCAGGGGGTTCAGGGGCTAATGCTGGCTCACTGGTGGGCAAAGCTGGGTCCCAGGGTCTCTGGCTGCAGGGCCCTGGGGGTTCTGGGGCTAGTGTTAGCATACTGGTATGCAGGGCCAGGTCCTGGCCCCTCAGGTGGACAGGGCTGTGTCCCAGGGTGGCTGTAGGCTCAGAGGGTCTCAAGGCAGCATGCCTGCTGGTGGGTGGGGCTGTGTCTCCAACTGGCTAGTGCAACCTGATTTTAAAAGAAAAACTAAGTGTTCATGTATTTTCCAAGTGATTCCTTAAAAGTTTACATCATTATTTTTTAAACTTAAAATATAATATGCACACAGAACAATGCATGTCATAGGGAATAGCTTGATGAATTTCCACAAATATATCCATGTAACCGCTATCCAGATCAAGAAACAGAATGTTACAAGTACCCCCAAAGCTCCCCCAGGCTCCCTTCCAGTTACAAACCCAGGCCCCAGAACCAAGTGTAATCACTGCTCTAACTTCAAACAGCAAAGATTACTTTGGCCTATTTTTGTACCTTAGATAAACGGCACCACGTAGCAAGCATGCTTGTGTGTCCAGCTTGTTTGCTCAAAATTATGTTTGTGGGATACACACCAGTATTGTGTACAGGTACAGATCGGTTATTTTCACTGCTGTATATATTTTTCCACTGTGTAAATATACACTATATTTATCTCTCCTCTAGTTGATGGGCATTTGGGTAGCTTCCAGTGTGGAGTTCTTAGGAATAGTGCTGCCAGGAACATTCTAGTACATGCCTTTTGGTGAACGTGTGCATGCATTTCTGTTGGGTATAGACCCAGGAGTGGGACTGTTGGAGCACAGGGTAGGCAGATGTTTAGCTTTAGCAGGAACTGCTAAACAGTTTTCCAAAGTTCTATCATTTTGTACCCCCACCAGCAGCATATGAAGGTTCCACCTGCTCCACGTCTGTTCTAGTGGGTATAAGGAGGTATCCTCTTGCAGTTTTGATTTGCATTTCCTGATGAATAGTAACGTTGAGCACCTTGTCACGTGCCTATCGGCTCTTTGTATGTCTTCTTTTAGGAAGTATCTGCTCAAGTCTTCTGCCCATTAAAAAAATTAGGGTGTTTGTCTTTTATTACAATTTGTAGGAGTTTTACAACAGAAATTTAATTTGTTAGGAGCAAAATATCTTTTCCTAAAACATTACGTGCACGTGATGCCGTTATAGAAAAAGGAGGACAACGGAGTTGCTCAGGCAGCGGAGGGGATGAAGACCCACCAGCCCCACAAGACGTCTCTATGGAACCCTTGGGAATCAAAGGAACACAGTTTGAAAACCCCAGCGCAGTCCATCTCCCTGGGGCAGATGGAACAAAGCCCCTTCCACCCAGACAAGTCACCAGGGCAAGGAGGCAGATGAGAGCCAGTGGCAGTAAGGCATAGGTGCCCGGGAGCACGATAATGGCTAACATCTATAAAGGCACCCGTGTGATGTGAGTTAAGTCTCATTTCAACAACGCTAGGAAGTAGGTACTCCGGTTTTAATGATGGGGTCCAGAGAGGTTCAGTAACTTGTTAAAGGGTTACACAGCTGGCAGGGGGCAGAGCTGGGGTTCAAACCCAGGTTGTCTGGTTCCTGGGTCCACACTTGTGCCTCTTTTGCTGCCTCTTAGAATGTGGCATCCCAGGAAGACACACACACACACACACACACACACACACACACACACACACACACGCCCAGTTTCAGAGCTCCCAAAGCCCATTCCTGGGGTCCAGCCTTGAGCAAATAGAGTTGTTGACCGTGGATAAGGCGACATACAGGTAATGAGCTCTGCTCTGTGAGAGGTATGTAAGCAGAGGCTGAGATGCCATCTAGCAGCTGGTGCAGAATAGATATTCCATACAGATTAATTAAGTGAATGAATGAATGAATGAATGAGTTTCCCCCTGGGGATAACAGGAGCCTGCTCGCCTTCAGGGGCAAGGACCATGGGGAGTGAGAGCCATCCTGGGCTTTGATAACCCCAACTCTGTGGGTCCTTGACTAGGGGGGCGCGGGGCACTGTGGTCCAAGCTCTTGAGGACAGGCAGGAAGCAGAGAGGAGGCAGTAGTTCCTGGGGCAGGAATATACCCACACAGAGTCCAGGGAAGGGAAAGGCATAGCCAGAGCCTTAACCCCAACCTCCCACAACCAGGCTGGTCGGCCTTCAGAAAGGGTTCTGACATTTGCTTTGGGTAAAATGCAAGAGAAGGCCTTGGGGGAGGCAGAAATTTGAAACTGGTCCGAGCAAGGGTTAACTGGAAGCAGACAAGGAAATGTTTGGAACCTGGGAGTGGGCTGGCGGGGGATGGAGTTATTAACCAGGGTACGGAAAATTCCTGAGAACTGGAGCGTAACCAAGGAATTGGCTTGAAGTCCCACAGCAGGGACAAAGGGATTCTCAGAAGGCCCCTGCTGCCCCTCGCAGCCCCTCACTCCTCCTCATCGTGCCTCCTCTGAGCTGGACCTACCCAGGGCTGCAGCACGAACCTACTGGAGATGGTGGCCTGGGTGAACCCCACTTGAGGACAGAGGTCAAGGTTCGTTCTGCTGATAATGGGTCTCGCCCCACCGGCCCCCATCTGCTTTGTTCTCCATATCTCTAACGCCACATTGCTCCCCGGTGAGCACAGCTCTGGACCCGATCCTCTGTGCATTTTCTGATCCAATCTGATTTGATGGAGGCCCTGTTCTTTCTTGCGATGACCTGGGTCCTGGCTTCTGACTGGTATCTTTATCATGTTTGGTTACAGCGGAGGGAGCTGGGTGTGACGGGGGTGTGGAGGGGTGTATTTAATGCGCTCCTGCTCCAGATGGACAAAGCCATTCTTACAGCAGCCGGGGGACCCGGCCCTCCCCGTCCAAAGGGCCTGCGGCGGCAGCAGCTTCGGGCGACTTCACGCCTTGGCTGACGTGGGGGATGAGGCCGCAGTTGCAGTGGAAGGCTTTGCCATCTTCTCATGCCCTCCTGCCTGCCTTGCACCACCTACCGTGGCTGGGTTCCTGAGCACCCAGACACCTCGTGATGCCTTTGCCTTGCTCACCTCTTCCTTCCTTCCTTCATTCCACGGGCGAGGCATATGCCTGCTGGTGGGTGGGGCTCAACAGAGGTGAATCAGCTGTGAATTTTACTCTTAATGGGTTCACATCTGAATGGGAGGAATAAGACCCATTTTAAAATCATTGTAAGACAGAAAATGACAGTCATAGTTAACTAGAGCAGGATACTGAAAAGAGACAAAGTGCTATGGGGCATTTAGAAAAAGGAGCTCACTTCCAGGGTGCATCCAGGAGGCCGCCATGGAGGAGGAGGCATTTGATCTCTCTTAATAATGTTTGGATTGGAAGTTAAAATCCCCCAGGGGGAATCACGTTTTCACAGGGATCTGGACTTGGCACACGTTGGGCTAATGGTTGAGCATCAAACACACCAGCTGACCCTGTGGAATGAGCTTCGGACCGCTAGGAAAGGTAGAGGAGGGTTCCGAGACTGGCTGGAGGCTCCGAAATCACATTGCTGGTGTACAGGCAACAGCAGCCTCGCAAGTTTTCGCAGCGGGAGGCGGACCTGTGTTATGGGGACTGGAGCCCTAGGCCTGCCTCCTCTGGCCCCTTTGGCCCAGGCCACGGTCCCCATGGTTGGCTCAGGTAAGGCTGTAGGCAGACCGCTACCAGTGGGTCATACGGGCAGGGGTGGGGAGGGGAGGTGTCACAGTCCCAGCTCAATGCTGAGAGCTGTGACTTGGACTGGGACAGCTTGCCTTCCAGTCTTCCCGTAGGTCAGCCTGGGCCATTTGACCTCTAGTGGGCGGCACCCTCCCTGGCCTCTGGGCCTTGACGTGTACTGATTCCTCTGAATGCGCTTCTCTCTCCTCACCTGGTATAGGGGTCAGAGTCCTTGCAGGAAACAGATGGCCGCCCAGAGGTTTGATTGAAAAGGCTTAGGGAGGGGCTGTGTACAGGGGTGGGGAGCAGGGTGACCCCCAAGAGGGATGCTGGGAGGCACAGGAGCCAGCGGCCCTGGGAGTGGGGAGAGGCCAGGGAGGAAGCAGCACCACCAGAACCTGGGGCTCTTAAATATCTATTTATTTATTTGGCTGCGCCGGGTCTTCGTGGCGGCACGTGGGATCTAGTTCCCCGAGCAGGGATAAAACCCAGGCCCCCTGCATTGGGAGCGTGGAGTCTTAACCACTGAACCACCAGGGAAGTCCCAGAACCTGGCGTTCTGAAGGCAGAGGGATGCAGGGCCTGGGATCACAGAGCACAGCAGTGAGTGTCTGTGCCCTCCCCACCTTCCGATCTCTGCTAGGGCTTCTAGGCCCACCCTAGGGGCCTGTGGGCAGCCTCCTGGGCTCTGAGCAGGGAAGATCCCTGAGAAAGAATCTGGAGGCCAAGGAAAAAACAGGGCCCCTGGTACCTCCCATCTCCCTTAGGTTTTAGCACCATCCCCCTCTGCTGTCCTGTCCCCCAGCGCTAAGAACTTGTGGCCTGACCACACGCGGTGGACTGTGAACCCAGGACAGGGACAGGGTCTTCCCAGCCTTTCATGGCAGCACCTGCTCCGGCCTGGCCCAGAGCGTGGAGAATGTAAAGACGGAGCTGATAAACAGGGGTCGGGCCTTGGTTCAGCTCCTGCCTCCTTGTCAGTGACCTTGAGTGACCTTTCTGTGAGCCTCACGGTCCTCAGTTCTAAAATGGGCATTAAAACCTAGCCTGTTGGGTCATTGATAGAATGAAATAGGTCCATAGTCGGCAACAGAAAAATGTAGGGCCCTTCGCTCCTCACTTCTGTTGTGGGAAGGAAAGAAATGTGACCTTGTTATGGTCAAAGCACTAGAACAACATTATGAGAGATGAAATCATTCATAACTCTCCCTTCCTAAGGTAAGTCTTTTTTCTTTTTTAATTTTTAAATTAAAAAAATTTTCTTGACAAGTAGTTGATTTACAATGTTGTGTTAATTTCTGCTGTACAGCAAAGTGGCCCATATATATATATATATATATATATATTCTTTTTCATATTCTTTTCCATTATGGTTTATCACAGGTATTGAATAGGTCCCCTGTGCTATACAGTAGGACCTTGTTGTTTATCCATCCCATATATAATAGTTGGCATCTGCTAATCCCACACTCCCAGTCCTTCCCTCCCCCACCCCCCTCCCCCTCGGCAACCACAAGTCTCTGTGCCTGTGAGCCTGTTTCTGTTTTGTGGATAGGTTCACTTGTGTTGTCTTTTAGATTCCACATATAAGTGATATCATATGGTATTTGTCTTTCTGTTAAGGTAAATCTTTTCTTTTTTGAATATTCCCTTCATTATCTTTTTGTTGGCAGGAAACATCTAAAATTTTAGAAAAACTTTTTATTTTTTTAAGTTTTTTGGCCATACTGTGTGGCATGCAGGATCCTAGTTCCCCGACCAGGGATCGAACCCGTGCCCTCTGCAGTGGCAGCGTGGAGTCTTAACCACTGGGCCTCCAGGGATGTGCCTAAAAAAAACTTTTTGTTTTGAAAATATTACAAATCTACGGAAAAACTACAAGAATAGGGCCACAAACTCCCATATATTCTTCACCCAGATTCACCCATTATTGACATTTTACCATATTTACTCTGTCTCTGCACACACGCACACACACACACACACACACACACACACACACAGTTACTACATTTTGCTCAGATAATCTGAGTCGGTTGTAGACATCATGACCTTTCCTCCTGATCTTTAGTGTGATTCTCCAAAGAACAAAGACATTTGCTTACAGAACCATAGATTCGGGAAACTTAACACCGATGCAACACTATTATCTAATACGTGGCAATGTTCAGATTCCGTCAATTGTCCTAAAATTGCCCCTTTTAGTGATTTTTCAGCTCCAGGGTTTTACCCAGGGTCACATATTATTTTTGGTCATCTCGTCACTTCACTCCCCTTCAGTCTGGAATGGCTCCTCAGCCTGCATTTGTTCCTGATGCTGACAGTTTTGAAAAGTGCAGGCCAGTTTTGTAGAACGTCGCCTGATTTGGGGTTGTTTGATGTTGTCTTACCGTTAGATTCAGGTTATGTGTTTTTTAGCAGGAATATCATAGAAGCAATGCTGTGTCCTTCTCAGTGCATCATATCAGGAGGCACATGATTTGTCCCTTTACTGGTGACATTAACTTTGATTACTTGGTGAAGGTGGTGTCTCCCACCAAACTTCTCCACTGCAGTTATTGGGCTGTGATTATGAAGGTATTCAGCAGGGAGATGCTATGAGAATGTATAAGTAACCTGTGGCCCATTTAATCTTCACCCGAAGTTTAAGCAACCATTGAGGATTTCTGCCTGAATCAATGATTGAAATGATGCTTGTAGAGTTGTAATTTTCTGTTGTTTCTTTGACATTTCAGTTATTTATTTATTTTGGCTGTGCCGTGCAGCATGTGGGATCTTAGTTCTCTGACCAGGGATCAAGCCCGTGCCCCCTTCAGTGGAAGCGTGGAGTCGTAACCACGGGACCTCCAAGGAAGTCCGTACATTTTTCACATTGTCATTCTTTGGTAAGGAAGAGATTTCCTTTCATCTTATTTATTTGTTTATTTATCTGTTTATATTTATTTATCGGTATGGACTCACAGGTTCTTGTTTTAGTCATAATCCATTATTATCATTATTTATTTTCATGCTTAAATTTCCCATATCTGGCCCACGGGAGTCCCTTAAGCTGACTCCTGTATTCTCTTGACACGTCCCAGGTTTTTTTGTGTGTGTTTATTGGTGTTATCGGCTGAATCATGTCCCCCAACCCCCAACAAATCCATTTGTTGACGTCCTAACCCCCAGTACTTCTGAATGACTGTATTTGGAGGTAGAGATGATTAAGATTAAATGAGGTCACCAGGGTGGACCCTAATCCAATCTGACAGGTGTCATAAGAAGAGGAGATTAAGACACAGACACGCACGGAGGAAACACCCTATGAAAACACAGGGAGAAGACTGCTGTCTACATGCCAATGAGAGAGACCTTAGAAGAAACAACCCTGCAGACACCCTGATCTCGGACTTCCAGCCTCCAGAACTGTGAGGACATAAATGTCTGCTGTTTAAGGCACCCAGTCTGTGGTATCTGGTATCGGCCTATGCAGACCGATACAGTTGGCAATGTTTATACCTCTTGCTTTTGCAGAGTTGTACTCAGCACGAGCCAATGACATGGTGTTTTCTTAACACTGATTTCACATAAATTTGTCACCAAAATATTTATTGAGCATCTATGGTGTCCCAGGCTCTAGTTGAGGCACTGGAGATTCATGAAGGATCAAGACAAACCCAAATCCCTGCCCTCATGAGTTTATACTCCAGGGAAGGACACAGATAATCAAAGATAAAGAAATAAATGATAGGGCTTCCCTGGTGGCGCAATGGTTGAGAGTTCGCCCGCCGATGCAGGGGACACGCGTTTGTGCCCCGGTCTGGGAAGATCCCACGTGCCGCGGAGCGGCTGGGCCCGTGAGCCATGGCCGCTGAGCCTGCGCGTCCAGAGCCTGTGCTCCGCAACGGGAGAGGCCACAACAGTGAGAGGCCCGCGTACCACAAATAAATAAATAAATAAATAAATGATATAGTGTGTGAAATGGTGATGTGGGAGGAAAGTGAAAGCAAGGGAGGGGACAGGGAGGGTTGACATTTTAGATAGAGGAGGGGTCATTTGCCTATAGATCTGAAGGAGGTGAGGAAGGGAGTGTAAGTGTGTTTGTGACCCGGGATTCAGGCTGCAAATTGTGGCCATAGTCCACACTCATCACTTTAAGAGCCAGGAGCCGATTCCTTCTGGGTGATAATTTCCCTGATGTTCGAATCTAGGGTGGTTTCCAACTTTTACTGGTATAAATCAAATCCCTGGGACAATATTTATAGCTAAATATATATATTTGGAATCCATTTGTCAAAGTGTGATTATCAGGTCTAAATGTGGGAGAGTTGATGTGACAGTGGTTTCATGTTGCTAAATAGCCCTTACAAGTATCAGTAGTTGGAAACAATGGGCAGGTCCCCCGGCAGAGTGGTAAGACCATGCGGAATGTGCCTGCAATATCCATCTTGGCCACTAGATGCCAGTGCTTCACCACCCGTTCCAGGATGCTTTTTCTATGGGAATCAATTTGCTCCCTCAGGCAACTCCAGCAAAGAGAAGGTCCTCTCTTTGTCGGAAGCCGCTGTCTTTTATAGAAAAATGCTCAGCTTTCCCCTGATCTTAAACGCCATTCCTGAAAAACCTAAGACAAGCATAAGACAAGGGGAAAAACTGCCCATATCGCTACCATCTTCGTGTAACCAGTGTTACACACATTTGGTCCTTCTCTGGGGTACGAGTGAAAGAATAACAAACAGCTCATGCTACTGTGTGTCAGGCACTGTCCTAAAGGTTTTCTATAGATATTAATGTAATCCTCACTATAGCTCTAGAAGGGTTAGGGACTATTCTTTCCTGTATATCTATATATCTGTCTGATTGAGTTGTATTTCAAATATCATAATTTCTACCATTTAAGGTGTACAGTTTAGTGGTTTTTCATATATTCATGAAGTTGTACGTCCATCATCATGATTTAAATTTAGAACATTTTCCACACCCCAGAAAGAAACTCTGCACACATTGGCAGTAAAACTCTACTCCCTTCCCTCCAATTAGAAAAGACTATTCAAGGCTTCCCTGGTGGCGCAGTGGTTAAGAATCTGCCTGCCAATGCAGGGGACACGGGTTCAAGCCCTGGTCCGGGAAGATCCCACATGCCGCGGAGCAACTAAGCCTGTGTGCCACAACTACTGAGCCTGTGCTCTAGAGCCCGCGAGCCACAACTACTGAGCCCGTGTGCCATAACTACTGAAGCCCGTGTGCCTAGGGCCCGTACTCTGCAACAAGAGAAGCCACTGCAATGAGAAGCCCGTGCACCACAACGAAGAGTAGTCCCCACTCACCACAACTAGAGAAAGCCCACGTGCAGCAAGGAAGACCCAACACAGCCATAAATAAGTACATAAAGGAATGAACTTATAAAAATAAAATAAATAAATTGCATTTCTCTGATTTAAAAAAAGGACTATTCATTTTTTAAAAGGATTTATGTGTTTATTTATTGTAGTAATAACATTTAACATGAGATCTACTATCTTAACGAAATGTCAAGTGCACAATACAGTATTGTTAACGATAAGCACGAGCCGTACAGCAGATCTCTAGAACTTACTCAGCTTGTGTAACTGAAACTTCGTGTCAGATGAATAGCAACTCCACATTTTCCCCCTCCCTGGCCCCTGACAACCATCATTTTACTCTCTGCTTCTATGAGTTTGACTATTTTAGATAACTTATATGGGTGGAATCATACTGTATTCGTCCTTCTGGGTTTGTCCTGCTTATCTCACTTAGCATAACATCCTCAAGTTTCATCTATGTGGTTGAAAATGGCAAGATTTCCTTCTTTTTTAAAGGCTCAATAATATTCCATTCTATGTCTCTACCACATTTCCTTTATCCATTCAACTGTTGATGGAGCTAAGTTGTTTCTGCATCTTGGCTATTGTGAATGATGTTGCAACGTACAAGACAGGACAAATACCCCTTTGAGACCATGGTGTGAATTTTCTGGAATACATACCCAGAAGTGGGATTGCTGGATCAAACAGTAATTCTCTTTTTAAGTTTTTGAGGAACCTCCATTCTGTTTTCCAGCGGCTACACCATTTTACATCCCCGCCAACAGTGTACAGGGTTCCACATCCTCTTCAACACTTGTTATCTTCTGTTTTTTGATAATGACCATCCTAACTGGTGGGAGATGGTATCTCATTGTCATTTGATTTGCATTTTCTTGATGATTAGTGAGGGAGGAACTGAGCTTATCCCAAATTTACAGAATAGGAAACTGATGTCCAGAGATGAACTTACCAAGGTCACATGACTGGTAAGGGTCAGAGGTGGGATTTGAACCCAGGCAGAAAAGCTCCAGGATGTACGTGCCTGGCGAGTACGTCGCACTGTCTTCCATGTGCTTAGCAAACCTGGGATCATGCTGTTTTGTATTCTGTTCTTTTCTCTCAATGTCATATTGGAATGATTTCTCATAACATTAAATGTTCTGCTGGAACACAATTTTAAGGCGGTTGGTTGCATGATGACCTATCTATGCTGTGGACACTTTATGTTTACTGGGCCTGGGACATCCCAGATTTTCCCTTTTGTAGGAGACTCTGAGGAGTACATCCTGCTTATTTATGTTTGCAGGTGCTTCTCATGATCGCTTTAGCATAAACCTTAGAAGCAAAATTACTGGGACAAGACTATACATATTTTAAGAACAAGTCATTCCAAAAAGATTGTACCAACTTACAGTCTTTCAAGAAGTGTTTAGGATCTATCTTTCCCTGTTTTTTCTACCTTTTCTCTCACCGGTGGCTATAAATCTCTTTGGTCTGCATTGGGTAAAGGATAAAAGTGGAAGGTGGGGGAAGATTGTTGCTTTGAAGATCAGACTTTGGGACTTCCCTTGGCGGTTCAGTGGTTAAGAGTCCACACTTCCAAGGCAGAGGACATGGGTTTGACCCTGGTTGGGGAATTAAGATCCCACATGCTATGCAGCGCAGACAAAAAAATAGAAATAAAATTAAAAAGTTGATGGTGATCAGAATTTCTCCTCATGTTGGTAGCACAGGCTACAAATATAGAGCCTCAGGAACAGTGGGCTCATTAACCCACACAGCTCCAGCCCTGGCCTTAGGCTCATCTAGGGAGGCAAAGCCTGACTCTTTCTGCTTGATATTACGGCAGTAAGCCACGCTGACACCGTATGTGTCCCGACATGATGCAGCAGTGCGTTCTAGTGGAAGCATCTACTAATTCATCCATTCATTTACTCAACATGTATTTACTGAGGGCCTTCGATGTGCCTGTAACCACTACTGCAGCCACAAGATTGGAGGAGACTTCCTTCATCTGTACAATGGGGGTCATGCCCTGCAGGGGCTCATGGGGAGACAGTGAAATGCATATGTAATTAACCAGAGCTATTATTCTTACTCTTATTGGTAGTTTCTCCCCAACAGAGACATTGCTTATGGTTCCATGAAGACCACTTGGAAAATGAGTTTGACAAACTGTTCACTTGAGTCTCCATTAAGCCCATGCATGACATTTGCTGTTTTAAAAAAAATGCCATTTCTGCTCTCACCTTTTCCCCCTTTGTCAGCTCTGCAACCAGTCCTCTTTCACCCCCCGAAGCCGATCGTAATCCAGGGCCACCCCAGAGGGACCAGGCACACGTAACCGTGGACGTACGGCAGGTGTGCACAGAGAAGGTAGCTGCAAGGCTTAGGGCTGTGTTTCAGGGTGGGGTGACAAGACTGAAGTGAATGCCCCCCTCTCGCCCGACTGCAGCCTTTCCCTGGTCCCTGAAGAGGAAGCCCCTCACTCCTCTGGCCCCCTACCCACACCTGTGGTGCTTTCTCCATCTGGCCCTTCCCATTGGGGGTTGTCTCTTTATGTGTCTCCATGAATCGGTGGCGGGTTCCTAACCCGGCCCTCTATCCCTGGGGTCCACCCCAGCACCTGGCACATAGTAGGTGCTCAGTAAATTTGTCCTGAATGGAGAGATGAGGACGGAAGGGCGTCGTCCCTTTCGCTGATCTGTCTTGCCCGAGTAAAGGCCCACACCGCGCATTGTGTGGGCTGTGTTTTCCACCTTGTTTATTCTTCCCTGCTCCTTCTCTCACGTGGGTCTCCCTCCACCTCTGACCCCTGCTGTCCCCAGCCTGGGCCTCTGCTTCCAGGTGGGAAGAAGTGATGCTTCCACTCCAAATGCGCCAAACCATGGCAGCTCGAACCAGTGGTTTGTAGCTCTGCCCCTGGAGGAAGCTGAGAAACGCTGAAGGCTTAGTGCGCCCTGGGGCCCCTTTGCATGCGTGGCATCCTCGCCAGCAGCCTTGGAGGCCAAGGGAAGGAGCATGCTGGGCCCTGGAGGGGTGGGCATGGCTCAGGGATCCACACGGCCCATCACTTGGGACGTGGGACTGGAAAGGACACTGCAGGTGTGGGTGGCAGAGAGCTGGAGACTGGCGTGGGGGGACAAACGGGAACCATCTCAGCTTGAAGGGCCTCACCCAGAACCCCCCTGGAGCAGGCCACTGCCAAAGGTCCTGTGAGATGGGAAGGGTAGAAGGTATTTTTATTACCCGTTACCATCCCTCTGAAAGAGGAGGGGGCGGAGTTGGTGGGGGCCATCACAAACTCTTCCACTGTCTAGAACACTCGCGGCCACTTCCTTGGGGCCTGCCTCGCCCCAACTGCAGTCACGTGGTGCTGGAGGAGACTGTCAATCACGTTGGGCAGGGCCACGAGATCAAGTAAAGCCAATCATAGTACCCCCAAGCCCCCCGCCAGGATGGTTGCTCCAGGGCTGGACACGTGATCTGAGGTGGCCCAATCAGAGCCCTCCTTGGTATCCTGAGGTTTTTCTGAGCTTCTTTCCTTAGGGATTAGACGCGATAGGGATATATGTGTAGAAGTGTGAGGGAAGAAAGTTGTCAGGCTAAGAGAATCAAAGATGAGAGACGGGAAAGAGTGAGGGAGGGAAAGAGGGAGCTGATGGCTTCTGATTCCTTGGGTCCAGTCACTGAGATCTTCGCCTCTGCTGTGGTTCCTGTGTCCCGGATCCCCAGTGTCCTTCCAGTAAGTCTCCCCTTTCCTTGAAGCCACTTGCAGTTGGGCTCCTCTCACTTGTGGTTCAGATCCTGCCCGGTCATGATGCACCTCCCCGACCCAAAGAGAGGCACCCATTTGTCTTAACACTGTTGAGAATGGAAACTTTTATTCTTTGCTGAGAACGGGGCTTTGCAGAGCACCACAGTCCACCGCCATCCCTGGGTGGGAGTGCCCTACGTGTGAGTGAGTGTGTGTTTGGAGGGGGCCTGACTGCTGAAGCGGCCCCAGCCTTTACACTGCGGGAGCCAGGCCAACCCTGTTGTTTCCCCGATCGTAAACCGAGAAATACAGCCTCAGGAAGACGTCGCCCAGGATCCAGGTCTCCGAGCGGCTCATGTTCTCTGTGCCCCCTCCAAAGTTGCTGAGGCATTGGCCCTGAAGGTTCTGGGGGAGACGGAAATGCACAGCAGTCAGCCTGAGCCCTTACCTGCCACCCTCTCGGCATCCGGAGCCGCAGCTTCTCGGTTTTATCTCCCTCCTTTGGTAAGAACCAAGTGGCTCTCTCAGCAGCTGCGGAAGTGGGGTGCCCATCCAAGACCAAGAACGGCCAAGGCATGTGGTTGCCATGAGGGAGAGGGGCTGGGGGAGGGGAGGGCGGGAGTTTGGGATGAGCAGATGCAAAGCACTATAGAGAGGATGGGTGAACGACAAGGCCCTGCTGTAGAGCCCAGGGAGCTCTATTCAAGCTCCCGTGATCAACTAGTGGAAAAGAAGAAGAAAAAGGATACAAACACATGTATAACAGAGTCAGTTTGCTGTACAGCAGAAATCAACAAAACACTGTATATCAACTATACTTGAATAAAATGTTAAAAAGAGCAAGAATGGCCTGTAATTCCCCTCACTCCTTCTGACCCTGCTCGCCGTTTCCTCTGCAGGGAATGCCTTTGCTTCTCCCTCTTCCCCACGACCCGTTCTTAGAGACTGCGCTCAGCCCCTCTAGGAAGGCTTCCTGGCCCCACGCTCGCCCGCCCTGGCCACTCCAGGCCGGGTTGGGTGACTCACCCTGGTGCTCCCCTTGTGTACAGCCCTCATCACTCTAATCTGCGCCCGGCACCCCTCGGCTCAGCCCCCGGGGGTGCCATTTGCACGGGGTCCAGTGCAGATTCGCCTGGACCCATGCAGGCCTCCTCGTGCCTCCATGAGGCTGGGGGTTTAGAATGACTGACATTCCCTTTCTTCCTCAAAGCCTCCTTGAGGCCATCAGCCTCCTCTGAACTCACACAGGGAGCTGACATTAAGCCTCAACCCTGTGCAAGGGCCGTGCGGTCACTGTGCACCCTTAATTCACGGGAGCATGCAGCCTCCCCACAGAGGGGTCTGGTACCCCAACTCACAGAGTGGGAAGTGGGGCTTAGCAAGGGGAAGTCGCAGGCGAGGACGAGGGTCGCCATGTAATTTGTCATCCAAAGCAGGACACCTTCGAGGTGGGAGGGAGACCGTTAACCATTATGGTGGGACAACACACTGAGACTGTGGCCACCCACCCCACTTGTCCCTTGGCCTATTGCAGGGATTGCTAGAGCTGACTTTCCGTGTTCATCTATCTGAGGGCTCAGGTTGAACTGAAGCTCTTTGAGGGCAGAGGCCCTTAGTGTTCCCTTCTCCTTGTGCCTCGCACCAGGCCAGCACGGGGTAGTGTTCCATTTATTTCAGGATGATGGAAGTCCCAGACTGCCCCTTACTCTCAAGTGGTTGGTTTTGTGGGAGGCACTGGCCCAGCCACAGGGGCTCCGTGGCATCTGCAATGGTGTGGCTTGCCCTGCAGAGGGCCCCCTCCTGCAAGCAGGAGCCCAAGGGTTCCTGTAATTCCACCAGGGTTGGCCCTTCACCTTTCTGATGTAGGCTTGAGGGGGCACTGGGTAGTCGTTGCCGTTGATGCTGAAGATGATTGTAGGCAGGCGAGCCACATAGCTACATGAAACCGCATACTGTTAGAGAAAGAGGGAGAGAGGTTGGCCCAGGTGATCCCTGGTGCGTGACCCTGTGGCGTGACCCTTCACCTCGTGACCCCGTGGCGTGACCCGTCACCTCGTGACCGACAGGGCTGGCGCTGATGAGCATCTGGATGGCGGTGACCAGTCGGCTCGGGCCGAGCACAAACGAGGTCCCGGTATCCAAAATGGCCTGGCAGCCGCGGACACAACCATAAACCACACCGTTCATGGTGATGCTGGGAGACAGTGGGACAGAGTGGACACCAGGATCACTGTGAAGTCTCCCCCCATGACCGCCCCCCTCCCTGACTGTCTCCCTTCAGCTCACGCCCTGCCTCTGTTTGCCTTTGCTCTGGTCGCCTAACCTTCGCTGACTTCCTTTCAGCTCCTGAGTGCATCAGGCTCTTTGGTGCCTCAGGGCCTTGGCATGTGCTGCTCGCCCTTCCTAGAAGACCCCCATCCCCTTTGTCTAGCTAATTTCTCCTCATCTTCCAGGTTCCAGCTTACTTGTCATTTTTTCAGGGAAGTCCTCCCCCCCAGACTAGATCAGGCTCCTGTCCTGGTCACTCTGTAGAGTTCCTCATTACTAGCATGTACCGAAGTGGAAAGTCATTATTATGTGTGTGACTCGTTTCATGTACGTCTGCCTTACTAGATGTAAGGGCAAGTTGTAGCCTCAGTGCCTCTCTCAAGTGCCTAGCACACAGCGGATGCACAATGTATGTTTGTTGAATGAATGAATGAATGAAAAAGTGGATGAGGAACAACCAGAGCCCTGTATGTGCTGTGTGACCGATAACGGGTCAAGCCACACGGTGAAGATGGAGGTTCTCCGGGGCAGCAGATGCTGAGAGTAGGGGTGTCGGAGACACAGGCTGCCCTGGGAGAGGTTGTCTCCCAGCATGGCCCACTCACACAGCTCAGACACTGAGGCCCGCGGCCAGGCGATGCCTGAGCTAGCCCAGGGGCCTCCAAAGGACACGGAAGCTTCTGTCTGAGGGTATCACTGAGAATCCCGTCAGTTATTGCCCCTTGTTCTCAGGCCACTCCTGGATCCCGGCTTCCTGATTCTCTCTGTCACAGCCCCTGCCCCACTGTGTGCCCGGGATGGGGGGTGGCTATGGGTGGGGCGAGTGTCTCTTTGTATGAGTTGCTTTCAGGTCTCAAGAATGCAGCCAACCTCTCTCCACTGCTGGGGAGTTTCTCCCTCAGGAAACCAGTTTTCCTGGTTTGTCCAGGACTTTCCCTGTTTTGAAACTGGTAGTTTTGTGTAGTGAGAGCTCCCTGGGTCCCGGGTAGCCCTAGACAGTTGGTCAACTTATCACAACCCTGTTCAGGCTGGTGACATCCTCCCTGGTCCTCTTTTCACTGCACTTCAGGGTCTTCAAACCGTGCTCCCTGCCTTCCAGCGTGGTGGGTGCAGCCCTCTTGGGCTGCACACGTCTCTCTGAACCCTGTTCAGGACCCTGGTCAGAGCCCTGGTCAGGGGCCTGGGGTGATTATGAACCCATGGGTGGTGTGTGTATCTGTGTGTGTTTTTGTGTGTATCTGTGTGCCTGTGCGTGTGCTTACACGTGTGTCTTTGGGGGTGGAGCGTATGTCTGTGTGTGTGACTGTGCGTCTGTGCGTTTCTTTGTGTGTCTGCATGTGTCCGTGTGCACGTGTGGGAGCATCACTTGGGGGGGCCCTCAGAGGGAGGGGCTTACCGGTTCATGGTTATCTGCCAGTAGTGGGGTCGGGACACTGGTATCCACTGGAGCTTTCCTTTGTGGTAGCTGTTGTCCACCCCGCCTAACATCACAATGCTGCCATTCTCCTTCTGGCTGAGGAGAGAAGGAAGAGGGAGGGCTCGTTGTAGGAGAATAACGGCAGGCACTGTCTGAGGGCTGTGCTGCTCCACCCATCCTTGGCACTATTAGGGTCCCCATTTTACAGAGACGGAAATTGAGGCCCGGAGGGATTGAGGACCTGTCCGAGGTGGGTCACCGACTAGTGAGTGGCACAGAAGGGGTTTGAAGCTGGGCAGCCTGGCTGGGCTCCGACCACCCACCCTTCTGAAGAGGGCCCGGTCCCCTCCAGCAACCAGAGTGCTCAGAGATACCCTCAGAGGACACCGTGCCGGAGGGGTCTGGCTGCCCCCTCGCCTAGCCTGTCATTGTTCAGAAAAGCCGAGGCCCGAGGGCACCAAAGGTGTGGGTTCAGGCTCACCCAGGGTTGGCTTCACCAGCGTGTGTGACCTGTGCCACCCATGGGGCCTCACATTCAGCAGGGCCCTGAGCCTCTGCTATCCCTGTCTTGAAATTCCTAATACTTTTTTTATTTTTAGCGGTACGCGGGCCTCTCACTGCTGCGGCCTCTCCCGTTGCGGAGCACAGGCTCCGGACGCGCAGGCTCAGCGGCCATGGCTCACGGGCCCAGCCGCTCCGCGGCATGTGGGATCTTCCCGGACCAGGGCACGAACCCGCGTCCCCTGCATCGGCAGGCGGACTCCCAACCACTGCGCCACCAGGGAAGCCCCTCCTAATACTTTTTGAACAAGAGGTCCCACGTTTTCATTTCGTGCTGGCGCCTGCGAATTGTGTAGCTGCTTCTGGGCTCCTGGTAAAATGTTAGTGAGGAGGAAACATTCCCACCATCCCTCTCCTTCCTCCCATGTGAAATCCATCAGCACATCCTGTTGCCTTTTCCTCCAACCTGTATCCTGGTATCTTCCACTGCTCTCCCTCTTCCCTTCACACCCCCCTGGACCAAGCTGCTGCCCCTGAGCCCATGAGCATGCTTGTGTTCTCATAAAACTTTATTTACAAAAACCAGTGGCAGGGCCAGATGTGGCCCTGGGGCCATAGTTATCCCGGGCTAGACTGTCTCTCAGGAAACTTCTGGATCAGCTGGGCTACAACTTTTCATGCAACTGAAAGCATCTTACAGCTGACTTAGAGAGAGGGCTTGTGCAGTTCAGACTTACGTGCTCAAGTAGAAGGCAAAGACAGACTGAGAAATGACGCCTCGTCTCTTCAGGTTGTCGAAGACAGGGATGGTCCCTTGGATGGCGAGGCTGCGGTAGCCCAAGCCCAGGATGCCATCAAAGGGTGCATGCTCCAACCCATACTGCGCCTTGCTCAGGGCAAACGGCTGGACCACATCGACAAGTTTCCCGATCTGTGGGAGAGGAGAGTGTTCCCACATAAAGGTTTGGGAAGTGGGGCTGGGACTGGGCTGGGATGGAGATGCCACGAGCACCGCAGAGAAGAACTGCGGCCTGGCTGTGCCCTGTGTTGACCTCAGATAGTTAGACCAAGCTGCGACTGGAATTTGGCTTCCATTTGTGCTGGGCTGTGGCTTTGAACCAACACCTGCCCATCCTGCAAACACCATGTGAAGTGAGCGAAATTGGCCACATGCTTCCTGTGCAGGTGGAAAAACAGGGACTCAACAGGACCAAATGGTTCCGACTGGAGGACAGAATGAGTAGAGAGCAGGAGAGTCTTCTCTTTGCCATCACTGTGATCTGATGACAGAAATGGACTGAATTCGTCGCAATGCATCGTGGAATTTGCATCCGCCCAGAAAGACAGAAGCCCATTTTACAATGGCGCTGCCAGGGTGCTTATGAAAATTCTGCCTGGGAAACACGCTTTGGGGATGTGCGTCTGCGTGTGTGAGAGAGAGAGAGAATACTCAGGCCCTTTGGGGGATGCAGGCTATAGTTTTCACTAGGCTCTCAAAGGCCCCCTCTTGTGGACCCCCATTTATCAGGCCCTTCCCACGTCTGTGGCCCTCTGCTTTCCCTGTCTGGATTTACGAAGCCCTCAGTTCCCCGCAACCGCCCAAGATCAGTTTTATCCTCTCCCCAGGTACCGCACACCTGATGAATCCTGACTGGCCAGCCCAGCTCCACCGTTTACCTGATGCCTGACCTTGGCAAGGCCCTGGCTTTCTGCACCTCGGTTCCCTCATCTGTCTAGTGGAGCTAATCTAATCATAGCACTTGCTATGTGGGGTTGCTGCAAGAGTAAACGCGTTATTACCGTGAAAGTACCTGGCACAGCCTGAGGATATAAGAGTGGGTGCTTTTTCCCCCTCTCTCCCTGCTCCCAGCAAAAGGAACCTTGAGCTGCTCATGGGCAAAGGAGCTGCAAACCCACACCTCAAGCCACTCTCTGGGTCAGCCCTTCTGGGAGTTTGTGTGTCAGCAGGGACACTGTCTCCCCAGGGACACAACACTGTGGGGTGGGCGGCCACCACTAGGGGACTTTGGGAAAGACGGGCCCTCCCAGTTGGGCCTGCATCTGTTTTGTAAGCCGCGGTTGCTCCCAGGGCCAGCCCTGACTCGGCTTCTGGTTTCCAGTTACCCGAACAGTGTCGTAGCCAAGAAATCCAACCATCCTCCCGGAGCCGTAGGTGAGGTCGACGGGGAAGCCCGAGAGCCGGAAGGTGGTGGACGCGTGAGGGTTGAAGACATTGTGTGTATCTGCGGACACAAGAGATGTGTGTCCGTCAGGTGCCAAGGACGGAGAAGGGGGTGGGAGGGGGAGTACAAGATGGGCGGGGGGGGGGGGCAGGTACTCACAGCAGGGGCGACTGTCGCAGTAGGTGGAAGGCACCCACAAGTCAGCTGAGCCGGTGTCAAAGACGACCTTGAACTGCTGAGGGGGCGTTCCAATGGTGATGTTGCCGACATAGGCTAGCTACAGGGGCCGGGGAGGGGGGGTGTGGTGTGGTCAGACCTGGCTGCCCTGGCCGCCCTCGATTCCCAGAGTACTGCTTCCCTCGAGGTGTCCCGTGTCTCCTGAGATCACTTTCCAACCGCCCCACCTCACAGCCTCTGCTCAGACCGGTGCCTTCATTTGATTTTTTTCTTTCTTTTCCTCCATGCGGGCTCTTAGTTCCCTGACCAGGGATCGAACCCGGTCCCCCTGCAGTGGGAGCGCAGAGTCTTAAGCACTGGCCTGCAGGCGAGTCCTGGTGCGTTCATTTGAGAAGCTCTCCAGTCCCCCCTTTAAGGCCCAGCCTGTTTCTTTCTCCAGTTGGCCCTCCTAGGTCACCCCAGGCCACCTCCTCTGAACTCAGACCATGTCCTATCACCACCACGCTTTTATTTGACATGTATTTACTCTTTGCCTATCGCTCAGGCTGTCCTATGCATTCTTGAGGAAGAGACGAGACCTTTTTTAAAATCAATAACAATAACCATAGTGTTAGATTTTTATGGCATCACAGGCCATAGGGGCTCAGTAACTTTTTACTGGTGTCCTTGGATCTGCGGAGGCTGAACTTTGTCCGCCTGGCTTTATCTTTCGATCAGACACGGCTCACCTTTCATCTGTAACTCAGTGGCTCACTTAGTTCAGGAGGAACAATCTCCCTCAAACTAATGACATATCTTTGGCAAGAAATGGGTGTTCACCTGCCACCTGGTCATTGCCGAGCCCAGTTACCACCGACCAAGAGTTGAGGATGAGAGTGCCCTCTTCTCTGGGAATGGGGTCCATATTCCCCAGTGTTTCTGCTTCCTGCAGGAGCCCTAGCCCCACCACACCGCCTGGCGCCTCCAGATGAACCCCAGTGCCAGGCCAGAGCACCAGGGGGCGCTGTAGAGTGCCATCCACCCAACACACTCACATCCAGGTAGTTCCTCAGGGGATGAAGAGACAATTTTGGGTCATGGGCGACATTCTGGGACCTGTCGTCATTGTTCCTCAACAGGAAGTTTGTCAGCAAGTTTTTTTCCCTGAGGGTTTCTCGCATGGTCTTCATCTTTGTTAGCGGGATTCTTTCACCGAGCATTGGGAAAAGGAAACAAAGAAGGGTCAGCAATCAGCTGTCTGTGTTATAGTACGACTGTCATACCTTGCATTGTAATGGCACTGTGTATATTCCAAGCATTTTTATGAGTGTCCTCTCATATCAGGACGCTATGCAAAGGCGATGGCAAATGCCTAGGTTTGAATACAGGTTCTGTTGTTTAATTTGGGTAAGCCATATGACCATTTGGAGTCTCAGTTTCCCCCTCGGTAGGTAAAAAGGTAGAATATAACTCCTATCGTCCGTATAGAATGCTCTGGGTATTAAGTGAGATGATGTATATAATGTGCCTGATATGTAAGAAGTGTCCACCATGACAGCCCTTCCCATTGCTATTGCCATCCCACTGTATCTTTTTCTAAGAAGTTCTGGGAAGGAGTCCGAAGGGGGATCATCACCCTCTTTTTACAGGGGAGGAATTTGAAATGCAGGGAGTTTGTGACTTGGCTGTGGTCACACTGCTGGTTAGAGGTAAATCAGCCTAGAAGTAGCCTTCCAGATCTTTCTCCAGGGCTCCAGCAGAAGAGAGGGGTGAGAGAGGAAGCCAGGAGATGGGGAATAAATTAGGGAAATTAAGAAGCTAGAGAAGCAAGGAAGAGTCAAAATAGAAAAAACAAAACAAAACAAAAAAACTGAAAACTCAGAGAGTTCTGCATGCACAGAGCCATCCAAAGGGGATGGAGAGATAAAGGAGAGAGATACAGAGATGAAGACACAGACACATACACAGAAATGCAGAGAGAGCAGAGAGAATACCTAGAAGCAATCACAGGAGAAATGCTGTTCATAGGACCACACTTACAGTTGCACAGGTTGTGCACTGAGCAATCCCAAGGAGTGCCATTTTCACATAGGTCATGATGTGACGGTACCCCAAGAGTTGTGCAGCCCTGCAGGCCTACCCCAAGACCCTTGGGCCCCATGTTGCCCATGGCACGGTACTCATCAATAAGTGAGAGTTGAACTTCAAGAGTGTCAGGGAATGATTACATTCCCTTCTAACCCTGATGGGTGGAAGAATAAGAGGACAAGGAAGACCCCAGAAAGAGAGATGATGCCACTTACAGTCCCCGCACTTACATGACTAGGCACTCTGAGAGGGCTACCAGCCCAAGGATCCCAAGCCACTTCATGCTTCTTTTCTGGGTCCAAGTACTCAGGAAAGAGTGAGTTCTGAGCATGCAGTGGTGGCCAAGGGCTCCTAGTTATATATGCTCTGACATGCCCTAATTGTCCCCTTTAGGCCACTAATAGATCTGATTAGAAATACAAACCTCTCGATACAATCTTTACCTCCATCAGTGTCTGTGGGGAGTGGACTTGGAAAATTCTCAGAATACAGAGATTTCTACTGTAATCTCTTCCTTGGGGCTTGGCTGAAAAACCAAACTAAACTGCACGGATTAACTAAGAGTGGGGAGACTGTCGCCAACTTGGAGATAAAACACTGCTAACAACGTGATAAAAGTCAATGCTAGGGGCCATGCTTGACATTCGTGATCTCATGTGGTCATGAAGCGTGCGTTGTTGTCCTCAGCTGGAGAGGAGATCGCTCGGAGGAAAAGAGTTCAAATGGCAAAGTGAAGACTTTAGGGGCAGCCCAGTGACATGCGAGTGGCTTTATGTAGTGGGACAGATGGCACAGTTCAGGGGCACCTAGGATGTCAATCTGCATCAAAGGTCTGGGCTAGAGTAGTATTACAATTGCACAGCTTCACTATTGGGAGAAATGTGATGCATGCATCCACAAGATACTTTATATCGTCCAACAAACATACACGGAGGACCCTGTGTGCTAGGGTCCGGGGTAGATGCTGTAAAGTCAAAGTCAAGTAAGACACAGGAGGTTCTTATCTTCAGGGAGCTAGCAGTCTAAGGAAGCTCTCACAAACTCATGACTCAGGAGGCAAGAGAAATGAATGGAAGGGCTGGGCGGGCACCAGGGACACAGGGCAGCACATGCCCTACCACTGGGGGCAGTCACTCCTCAGCTCCCACCAGCGGCTGGTTGGCAAGTTTTCAAGAGAAGTTAGAAGTCTGGATATTTATGTAAAATCCCCTGATTTTAAATGTTAGCGACCAATTTTGTTTGTTTTTTTCAAAAAACATAGTGTGAGCCAAACCTCAAACAACTAACTGTGTGCTGGATTCAGCCTGTAGGCTGTGCAGGTTTTTGTTTCTGGCCTAGAGGTGGGAGTAGAGAGGGGACAGAGAGGGGGTTCAATTCATGTTGGTCGAATGAGTAAGAGACCGAATGCATCTGAACCACGTTAATTTTCCTTCCTTATGTAAAGAAAGATTACCAGGGTCATATAAACCAATGAATTTAATAATGTCCACTTGCTGAGCATCTGGTATAATTCCCCACTAGGGTCCATGCCTTGAAACATTTTCTCTACCAAACCAAGCATGCAAAGAAATAACTTCTAAGTGTCTTATCAGTCAAAGAAGACAAAAGAGACCACTCAGAGCTCCTGCTCAGCCTGAGGTGAACAGGGCTACCTGTTAAACTGTTATTCCAGCCAAAGTGAAGATGATGGAGTTTTATGGTTCCTTCCAGGCTTCCCAGGACGTGGGTGTTCCTGCGTGAGATCTATCCAGGCCTGTCCCTCGGGTAGAACAACGGGAGGCTGGCCTGGCCACCAGGTGGGTGATAGATTGGGTGCTGCGTCTTCCTACTCATTTTTGAATGTTGTTAAAATTCAGTTTTGGCGTTTCAGTCCCTACGCAGGGTATCTGACGGCAACTAGCAAGTGACACACACTATACCATTTAGCTCAGCAATTCTACTTCTAGGGATCCATCCCAAAGATACACTGGCAAAAATACAAAAAGACATATGTACAAGCCATTCACTGCAACACTGTTTGTAAAAGCAGAAGTTAGAAACTTACCTGTAGTGACCATCCATGGGGGAGTGTTGAGTAAGGCACAGGGCATCCGAACAACTGGGCATGATGCAGATGGAGGGAGGCGTGGAGGGTGAGATCTTCAGGGTGTACTGTTTAGTTTTTAAAAAAGGGGAACCGGAGAAGTGCTTCTAGTTTGTTACTTTTACATACGTGTATATGTCTATTTTCAATAAGAAAGAGTGGAAGAATAAGCCAAAGACTAAAGGAAAAAAATTGTAATTTATGGGGGAGGGGCAGGGACAGAAGTGTGATTTTTCTTCTTATAGTTTGACTTTGCAACCATGTACATGTGTTCCAGAATCAAAGAAGAGATAAACACATCTGTCGAAATTGAGAACTAAGACAAATGAGCCTAATTCTACCAAGTTGGTGACCCAGCCGCACACAACAAAACATTACTTAAGTGGCTTTAAAATGCAGAACTTTGACCTACATTCGGAGTGGGATATCTTCTAAGAACAAAGACAAACACACAAACACATCCTCCCTCCAAAACCAAACCCAAAACAAAAAACCAAAGAAATCTGAAACTATATCCAGCACCTTATTGTTGGTGATGTTGCTACTGCTATTTTGAGAGTATCTTATGTATGTTACAGGTTAAAGCAAGTAAGTAACTAATGCTAATGTGGTCATGAAGCACGACTTCCAGTGGAAGAGAGAAAAGATGTTTACGTATGAAACAAAAAGCTTCAGTAAAACCCTGCGGTCTGAAAACTTGAATTGGAAGTATAAGTTTGTACCAATTAATTATTTTCTTTTTCTTTTTAAATAAAATCTCGACTTTCTGGGTCTGACCACTGAAAAGCCTAGAAGCAATGGCAACTTGATAACAGGGACTTAGTGACTATCCTGAGGCCTAGCCTGTGGCCTCTGAACACCCTTTCCCACCAGAAGATACAGAGATTCTTGAAGAGATGGTTGATTTCAGGGCTGGGCCAAGAAATGCACAAGATAAGCCTGGGAATCTTGAAGGACCAGAAAGGTGAGGGCCTTCAAAGATCACCGGGGGCTGGACAAAAAGTTTAGGAATCCATATAAAAAGGCCAAAGTGGGACAATTTTAGCATCACATCAAATCGACTGAAACAAAATTAAATATATAAAAAACCATGACCGGGACTTCCCTGGTGGCGCAGTGGATAAGACTCCGGGCTCCCAGTGCAGGGGGCCTGGGTTTGATCCCTGGTCAGGGAACTAGGTCCCACATGCCACAATGAAGAGTTCACATGATGCAGCTAAAGATCCTGCATGCCGCAACTGAGAATCCCGAGCGCCGAAACAAAGACCCGGCACAGCGAAATAAATAATAAATATATATTTTGAAAGGCCGAATAATATTCCATTCTATGTCTCTACCACATTTCCTTTATCCATTCAACTGTTGATGGAGCTAAGTTGTTTCTGCATCTTGGCTATTGTGAATGATGTTGCAACGTACAAGACAGGACAAATACCCAATTGAGACCATGGTGTGAATTTTTTGGAATACATACCCAGAAGTGGGATTGCTGGATCAAACAGTAATTCTCTTTTTAAGTTTTTGAGGAACCTCCATTCTGTTTTCCAGCGGCTACACCATTTTACATCCCCGCCAACAGTGTACAGGGTTCCACATCCTCTTCAACACTTGTTATCTTCTGTTTTTTGATAATGACCATCCTAACTGGTGGGAGATGGTATCTCATTGTCATTTGATTTGCATTTTCTTGATGATTAGTGAGGGAGGAACTGAGCTTATCCCAAATTTACAGAATAGGAAACTGATGTCCAGAGATGAACTTACCAAGGTCACATGACTGGTAAGGGTCAGAGGTGGGATTTGAACCCAGGCAGAAAAGCTCCAGGATGTACGTGCCTGGCGAGTACGTCGCACTGTCTTCCATGTGCTTAGCAAACCTGGGATCATGCTGTTTTGTATTCTGTTCTTTTCTCTCAATGTCATATTGGAATGATTTCTCATAACATTAAATGTTCTGCTGAAACACAATTTTAAGGCAGTTGGTTGCATGATGACCTATCTATGCTGTGGACACTTTATGTTTACTGGGCCTGGGACATCCCAGATTTTCCCTTTTGTAGGAGACTCTGAGGACTACTTCCTGCTTATTTATGTTTGCGGGTCCTTCTGATCATCGCTTTAGCATAAACCTTAGAAGCAAAATTACTGGGACAAGACTATACATATTTTAAGAACAAGTCATTCCAAAAAGATTGTACCAACTTACAGTCTTTCAAGAAGTGTTTAGGATCTATCTTTCCCTGTTTTTTCTACCTTTTCTCTCACCGGTGGCTATAAATCTCTTTGGTCTGCATTGGGTAAAGGATAAAAGTGGAAGGTGGGGGAAGATTGTTGCTTCGAAGATCAGACTTTGGGACTTCCCTTGGCGGTTCAGTGGTTAAGAGTCCACACTTTCAAGGCAGAGGGCATGGGTTTGACCCTGGTTGGGGAATTAAGATCCCACATGCTATGCAGCGCAGACAAAAAAATAGAAATAAAATTAAAAAGTTGATGGTGATCAGAATTTCTCCTCATGTTGGTAGCACAGGCTACAAATATAGAGCCTCAGGAACAGTGGGCTCATTAACCCACACAGCTCCAGCCCTGGCCTTAGGCTCATCTAGGGAGGCAAAGCCTGACTCTTTCTGCTTGATATTACGGCAGTAAGCCACGCTGACACCGTATGTGTCCCGACATGATGCAGCAGTGCGTTCTAGTGGAAGCATCTACTAATTCATCCATTCATTTACTCAACATGTATTTACTGAGGGCCTTCGATGTGCCTGTAACCACTACTGCAGCCACAAGATTGGAGGAGACTTCCTTCATCTGTACAATGGGGGTCATGCCCTGCAGGGGCTCATGGGGAGACAGTGAAATGCATATGTAATTAACCAGAGCTATTATTCTTACTCTTATTGGTAGTTTCTCCCCAACAGAGACATTGCTTATGGTTCCATGAAGACCACTTGGAAAATGAGTTTGACAAACTGTTCACTTGAGTCTCCATTAAGCCCATGCATGACATTTGCTGTTTTAAAAAAAATGCCATTTCTGCTCTCACCTTTTCCCCCTTTGTCAGCTCTGCAACCAGTCCTCTTTCACCCCCCGAAGCCGATCGTAATCCAGGGCCACCCCAGAGGGACCAGGCACACGGAACCGTGGACGTACGGCAGGTGTGCACAGAGAAGGTAACTGCAAGGCTTAGGGGTGAGTTTCAGGGTGGGGTGACAAGACTGAAGTGAATGACCCCTCTCGCCCGACTGCAGCCTTTCCCTGGTCCCTGAAGAGGAAGCCCCTCACTCCTCTGGCCCCCTACCCACACCTGTGTTGCTTTCTCCATCTGGCCCTTCCCATTGGGGGTTGTCTCTTTATGTGTCTCCATGAATCGGTGGCGGGTTCCTAACCCAGCCCTCTATCCCTGGGGTCCACCCCAGCACCTGGCACATAGTAGGTGCTCAGTAAATTTGTCCTGAATGGAGAGATGAGGAAGGAAGGCCGTCGTCCCTTTCGCTGATCTGTCTTGCCCGAGTAAAGGCCCATACCGTGCATTGTGTGGGCTGTGTTTTCCACCTTGTTTATTCTTCCCTGCTCCTTCTCTCACGTGGGTCTCCCTCCACCTCTGACCCCTGCTGTCCCCAGCCTGGGCCTCTGCTTCCAGGTGGGAAGAAGTGATGCTTCCACTCCAAATGTGCCAAACCATGGCAGCTCGAACCAGTGGTTTGTAGCTCTGCCCCTGGAGGAAGCTGAGAAACGCTGAAGGCTTAGTGCGCCCTGGGGCCCCTTTGCATGCGTGGCATCCTCGCCAGCAGCCTTGGAGGCCAAGGGAAGGAGCATGCTGGGCCCTGGAGGGGTGGGCATGGCTCAGGGATCCACACGGCCCATCACTTGGGAAGTGGGACTGGAAAGGACACTGCAGGTGTGACACTGGCAGAGAGCTGGTGACTGGGGTGGGGGGACAAACGGGAACCATCTCAGCTTGAAGGGCCTCACCCAGAACCCCCCTGGAGCAGGCCACTGCCAAAGGTCCTGTGAGATGGGAAGGGTAGAAGGTATTTTTATTACCCGTTACCATCCCTCTGAAAGAGGAGGGGGCGGAGTTGGTGGGGGCCATCACAAACTCTTCCACTGTCTAGAACACTCGCGGCCACTTCCTTGGGGCCTGCCTCGCCCCAGCTGCAGTCACGTGGTGCTGGAGGAGACTGTCAATCACGTTGGGCAGGGCCACGTGATCAAGTAAAGCCAATCATAGTACCCCCAAGCCCCCCGCCAGGATGGTTGCTCCAGGGCTGGACACGTGATCTGAGGTGGCCCAATCAGAGCCCTCCTTGGTATCCTGAGGTTTTTCTGAGCTTCTTTCCTTAGGGATTAGACGCGATAGGGATATATGTGTAGAAGTGTGAGGGAAGAAAGTTGTCAGGCTAAGAGAATCAAAGATGAGAGACGGGAAAGAGTGAGGGAGAGAAAGAGGGAGCTGATGGCTTCTGATTCCTTGGGTCCAGTCACTGAGATCTTCGCCTCTGCTGTGGTTCCTGTGTCCCGGATCCCCAGTGTCCTTCCAGTAAGTCTCCCCTTTCCTTGAAGCCACTTGCAGTTGGGCTCCTCTCACTTGTGGTTCAGATCCTGCCCGGTCATGATGCACCTCCCCGACCCAAAGAGAGGCACCCATTTGTCTTAACACTGTTGAGAATGGAAACTTTTATTCTTTGCTGAGAACGGGGCTTTGCAGAGCACCACAGTCCACCGCCATCCCTGGGTGGGAGTGCCCTACGTGTGAGTGAGTGTGTGTTTGGAGGGGGCCTGACTGCTGAAGCGGCCCCAGCCTTTACACTGCGGGAGCCAGGCCAACCCTGTTGTTTCCCCGATCGTAAACCGAGAAATACAGCCTCAGGAAGACGTCGCCCAGGATCCAGGTCTCCGAGCGGCTCATGCTCTCTGTGCCCGCTGCCAAGGTGCTGAGGCATTGGCCCCGAAGGCTCTGGGGGAGACGGAAATGCACAGCAGTCAGCCTGAGCCCTTACCTGCCACCCTCTCGGCATCCGGAGCCACAGCTTCTCGGTTTTATCTCCCTCCTTTGGTAAGAACCAAGTGGCTCTCTCAGCAGCTGCGGAAGTGGGGTGCCCATCCAAGACCAAGAACGGCCAAGGCATGTGGTTGCCATGAGGGAGAGGGGCTGGGGGAGGGGAGGGCGGGAGTTTGGGATGAGCAGATGCAAAGCACTATAGAGAGGATGGGTGAACGACAAGGCCCTGCTGTAGAGCCCAGGGAGCTCTATTCAAGCTCCCGTGATCAACTAGTGGAAAAGAAGAAGAAAAAGGATACAAACACATGTATAACAGAGTCAGTTTGCTGTACAGCAGAAATCAACAAAACACTGTATATCAACTATACTTGAATAAAATGTTAAACAAGAGCAAGAATGGCCTGTAATTCCCCTCACTCCTTCTGACCCTGCTCGCCGTTTCCTCTGCAGGGAATGCCTTTGCTTCTCCCTCTTCCCCACGACCCGTTCTTAGAGACTGCGCTCAGCCCCTCTAGGAAGGCTTCCTGGCCCCACGCTCACCCTCCCTGACCACTCCAGGCCGGGTTGGGTGACTCACCCTGGTGCTCCCCTTGTGTACAGCCCTCATCACTCTAATCTGCGCCCGGCACCCCTCGGCTCAGCCCCTGGGGGTGCCATTTGCATGGGGTCCAGTGTAGCTTCGCCTGGACCCATGCAGGCCTCCTCGTGCCTCCATGAGGCTGGGGGTTTAGAATGACTGACATTCCCTTTCTTCCTCAAAGCCTTCTTTGAGGCCATCAGCCTCCTCTGAACTCCCACAGGGAACTGACATTAAGCCTCAACCCTGTGCAAGGGCCGTGCGGTCACTGTGCACCCTTAATTCACGGGAGCATGCAGCCTCCCCACAGAGGGGTCTGGTACCCCAACTCACAGAGTGGGAAGTGGGGCTTAGCAAGGGGAAGTCGCAGGCGAGGACGAGGGTCGCCATGTAATTTGTCATCCAAAGCAGGACACCTTCGAGGTGGGAGGGAGACCGTTAACCATTATGGTGGGACAACACACTGAGACTGTGGCCACCCACCCCACTTGTCCCTTGGCCTATTGCAGGGATTGCTAGAGCTGACTTTCCGTGTTCATCTATCTGAGGGCTCAGGTTGAACTGAAGCTCTTTGAGGGCAGAGGCCCTTAGTGTTCCCTTCTCCTTGTGCCTCGCACCAGGCCAGCACGGGGCAGTGTTCCATTTATTTCAGGATGATGGAAGTCCCAGACTGCCCCTTACTCTCAAGTGGTTGGTTTTGTGGGAGGCACTGGCCCAGCCACAGGGGCTCCGTGGCATCTGCAATGGTGTGGCTTGCCCTGCAGAGGGCCCCCTCCTGCAAGCAGGAGCCCAAGGGTTCCTGCAATTCCACCAGGGTTGGCCCTTCACCTTTCTGATGTAGGCTTGAGGGGGCACTGGGTAGTCGTTGCCGTTGATTCTGAAGATGATTGTAGGCAGGCGAGCCACATAGCTACATGAAACCGCATACTGTTAGAGAAAGAGGGAGAGAGGTTGGCCCAGGTGATCCCTGGTTTGTGGAGAGCCCCGGAGTGACCCTGTGGCGTGACCCTTCACCTCGTTATTGACAAGGCGGGCGCCGATGAGCCTTCGGATGGCGGTGATCACTCTAGTTGGGCCAACTAGGAACGACGTCCCGGTATCCACAATGGCCTGGCAGCCGCGGCAACAACCAAAAGCCACACCGTTTATGGTGATGCTGAGAGACAGTGGGACAGAGTGGACACCAGGATCACTGTGAAGTCTCCCCCCATGACCGCCCCCCTCCCTGACTGTCTCCCTTCAGCTCACGCCCTGCCTCTGTTTGCCTTTGCTCTGGTCGCCTAACCTTCGCTGACTGCCTTTCAGCTCCTGAGTGCGTCAGGCTCTTTGGTGCCTCAGGGCCTTGGCATGTGCTGCTCGCCCTTCCTAGAAGACCCCCATCCCCTTTGTCTAGCTAATTTCTCGTCATCTTCCAGGTTCCAGCTTACTTGTCTGTTTTTCAGGAAAGTCTTCACCCCCAGACTAGATCAGGCTCCTGTCCTGGTCACTCTGTAGAGTTCCTCATTACTAGCATGTACAGAAGTGGAAATTCATTATTATGTGTGTGACTCGTTTCATGTACGTCTGCCTTACTAGACGTAAGGGCAAGTTGTAGCCTCAGTGCCTCTCTCAAGTGCCTAGCACACAGCGGATGCACAATGTATGTTTGTTGAATGAATGAATGAATGAAAAAGTGGATGAGGAACAACCAGAGCCCTGTATGTGCTGTGTGACCGATAACGGGTCAAGCCACACGGTGAAGATGGAGGTTCTCCGGGGCAGCAGATGCTGAGAGTAGGGGTGTCGGAGACACAGGCTGCCCTGGGAGAGGTTGTCTCCCAGCATGGCCCACTCACACAGCTCAGACACTGAGGCCCGCGGCCAGGCGATGCCTGAGCTAGCCCAGGGGCCTCCAAAGGACACGGAAGCTTCTGTCTGAGGGTATCACTGAGAATCCCGTCAGTTATTGCCCCTTGTTCTCAGGCCACTCCTGGATCCCGGCTTCCTGATTCTCTCTGTCACAGCCCCTGCCCCACTGTGTGCCCGGGATGGGGGGTGGCTATGGGTGGGGCGAGTGTCTCTTTGTATGAGTTGCTTTCAGGTCTCAAGAATGCAGCCAACCTCTCTCCACTGCTGGGGTGTTTCTCCCTCAGGAAACCAGTTTTCCTGGTTTGTCCAGGACTTTCCCTGTTTTGAAACTGGTAGTTTTGTGTAGTGAGAGCTCCCTGGGTCCCGGGTAGCCCTAGACAGTTGGTCAACTTATCACAACCCTGTTCAGGCTGGTGACATCCTCCCTGGTCCTCTTTTCACTGCACTTCAGGGTCTTCAAACCGTGCTCCCTGCCTTCCAGCGTGGTGGGTGCAGCCCTCTTGGGCTGCACATGTCTCTCTGAACCCTGTTCAGGACCCTGGTCAGAGCCCTGGTCAGGGGCCTGGGGTGATTATGAACCCATGGGTGGTGTGTGTATCTGTGTGTGTTTTTGTGTGTATCTGTGTGCCTGTGCGTGTGCTTACACGTGTGTCTTTGGGGGTGGAGCGTATGTCTGTGTGTGTGACTGTGCGTCTGTGCGTTTCTTTGTGTGTCTGCATGTGTTCGTGTGCACGTGTGGGAGCATCACTTGGGGGGGCCCTCAGAGGGAGGGGCTTACCGGTTCATGGTTATCTGCCAGTAGTGGGGTCGGGACACTGGTATCCACTGGAGCTTTCCTTTATGGTATCTGTGGTCCACCCCGCCTAACATCAACATGCTGCCATTCTCCTTTCGGCTGAGGAGAGAAGGAAGAGGGAGGGCTCGTTGTAGGAGAATAACGGCAGGCACTGTCTGAGGGCTGTGCTTCTCCACCCATCCTTGGCACTATTAGGGTCCCCATTTTACAGAGACGGAAATTGAGGCCCGGAGGGATTGAGGACCTGTCTGAGGTGGGTCACCGACTAGTGAGTGGCACAGAAGGGGTTCGAAGCTGGGCAGCCTGGCTGGGCTCCGACCACCCACCCTTCTGAAGAGGGCCCGGTCCCCTCCAGCAACCAGAGTGCTCAGAGATACCCTCAGAGGACACCGTGCCGGAGGGGTCTGGCTGCCCCCTCGCCTAGCCTGTCATTGTTCAGAAAAGCCGAGGCTCGAGGGCGCCAAGGGTGTGGGTTCAGGCTCACCCAGGGTTGGCTTCACCAGCGTGTGTGACCTGTGCCACCCATGGGGCCTCACACTCAGCAGGGCCCTGAGCCTCTACTATCCCTGTCTTGAAATTCCTAATACTTTTTTTATTTTTTATGTTTTTCGGTACGTGGGCCTCTCACTGCTGCGGCCTCTCCCGTTGCGGAGCACAGGCTCCGGATGCGCAGGCTCAGCGGCCATGGCCCACGGGCCCAGCGGCTCCGCGGCATGTGGGATCCTCCCGGACCAGGGCACGAACCCGCGTCCCCTGCATCGGCAGGCGGACTCCCAGCCACTGCGCCACCAGGGAAGCCCCTCTTAATACTTTTTGAACAAGAGGTCCCACGTTTTCATTTCGCGCTGGCACCTGCGAATTGTGTAGCTGCTTCTGAGATCCGGGTAAAATGTTAGTGAGGAGGAAACATTCCCACCATCCCTCTCCTTCCTCCCATATGAAATCCATCAGCACATCCTGTTGCCTTTTCCTCCAACCTGTATCCTGGTATCTTCCACTGCTCTCCCTCTTCCCTTCACACCCCCTGGACCAAGCTGCTGCCCCTGAGCCCATGAGCATGCTTGTGTCCTCATAAAACTTTATTTACAAAAACCAGTGGCAGGGCCAGATGTGGCCCTGGGGCCATAGTTATCCCGGGCTAGACTGTCTCTCAGGAAACTTCTGAATCAGGTGGGCTACAACTTTTCATGCAACTGAAAGCATCTTACAGCTGACTTAGAGAGAGGGCTCGTGCAGTTCGGACTTACCTGCTCAAGTAGAAGGCAAAGACAGACTGAGGAATGAGGCTTCGTTTCCTCAGGGTGTCGAAGATGGGGGTGGTCCCTTGGGTGGCGAGGCTGGGGTAGCCCAAGCCCAGGATGCCATCAAAGGGTGCATCTTCCATCCCAAACTGTAACTTGCTCAGGCCAAATGGCTGGCCCATGTCAATAAGTTTCCCGATCTGTGGGAGAGGGGAGTGTTCCCACATAAAGGTTTGTGAAGGGGGGCTGGCACTGGGCTGGGATGGAGATGCCACGAGCACCGCAGAGAAGAACTGCGGCCTGGCTGTGCCCTGTGTTGACCTCAGATAGTTAGACCAAGCTGCGACTGGAATTTGGCTTCCATTTGTGCTGGGCTGTGGCTTTGAACCAACACCTGCCCATCCTGCAAACACCATGTGAAGCGAGCGAAATTGGCCTCATGCTTCCTATGCAGGTGGAAAAACAGGGACTCAACAGGACCAAATGGTTCCCACTGGAGGACAGAATGAGTAGAGAGCAGGATAGTCTTCTCTTTGACATCACTGTGATCTGATGACAGAAATGGACTGAATTCGTCGCAGTGCATCGTGGAATTTGCATCCGCCCAGAAAGACAGAAGCCCATTTTACAATGTCGCTGCCAGGGTGCTTATGAAAATTCTGCCTGGGAAACACGCTTTGGGGATGTGTGTGTGCATGTGCATGTGTGTCTGTGTGTGTGTGTGAGAGAGAGAGAGAGAGAGAGAGAGAACTCAGGCCCTTTGGGGGATGCAGGCAATACATTTTATTAGACACTCAAAGGCCCCCTCTCGTGGACCCCCATTTATCAGGCCCTTCCCACATCTGTGGCCCCCTGCTTTCCCTGTCTGGATTCCCGAAGCCCTCAGTTCCCCGCAACCGCCCAAGATCAGTTTTATCCTCTCCCCAAGTACCGCACACCTGATGAATCCTGACTGGCCAGCCCAGCTCCACCGTTTACCTGATGCCTGACCTTGGCAAGGCCCTGGCTTTCTGCACCTCGGTTCCCTCATCTGTCTAGTGGAGCTAATCATAGCACTTGCTATGTGGGGTTGCTGCAGGAGTAAACGCGTTATTACCGTGAAAGTACCTGGCACAGCCTGAGGATATAAGAGTGGGTGCTTTTCTCCCCTCTCTCCCTGCTCCCAGCAAAAGGAACCTTGAGCTGCTCATGGGCAAAGGAGCTGCAAACCCACACCTCAAGCCACTCTCTGGGTCAGCCCTTCTGGGAGTTTGTGTGTCAGCAGGGACACTGTCTCCGCAGGGACACAACACTGTGGGGTGTGCGGCCACCACTAGGGGACTTTGGGAAAGACGGGCCCTCCCAGTTGGGCCTGCATCTGTTTTGTAAGCTGCGGTTGCTCCCAGGGCCAGCCCTGACTCAGCTTCTGGTTTCCAGTTACCCGAACAGTGTCGTAGCCAAGAAATCCAATGGTCCTCCCGGAGCCGTAGATGAGGTCGATGGACCGGCCCCAGAGCCGGAAGGTGGTGGACGCGTGAGGGTTGAAGAGCTTGTGTGTACCTGCGAACACAAGAGATGTGTGTCCGTCAGGTGCTAAGGACGGAGAAGGGGGTGGGAGGGGGAGTACAAGATGGGCGGGGGGGCCGGTACTCACGGCAGGGGCGACTGTAGCAGTAGATGGAGGGCACCCACAGGTCACCTGAGCCGGTGTCAAAGACGACCCTGAACTCCTGAGGGGGCGTTCCAATGGTGATGTTGCCGACATAGGCTAGCTACAGGGGCCGGGGAGGGGTGGTGTGGTCAGACCTGGCTGCCCTGGCCGCCCTCGATTCCCAGAGCACTGCTTCCATCGAGGTGTCCCGTGTCTCCTGAGATCACTTTCCAACCGCCCCACCTCACAGCCTCTGCTCACACCGGTGCCTTCATTTGATTTTTTTCTTTCTTTTCCTCCATGCGGGCTCTTAGTTCCCTGACCAGGGATCAAACCCGGTCCCCCTGCAGTGGGAGCGCAGAGTTTTAAGCACTGGCCTCCAGGCGAGTCCTGGTGCGTTCATTTGAGAAGCTCTCCAGTCCCCCCTTTAAGGCCCAGCCTGTTTCTTTCTCCAGTTGGCCCTCCTAGGTCACCCCAGGCCACCTCCTCTGAACTCAGACCATGTCCCATCACCACCACGCTGCTGGCCCTTTTATTTAACATGTATTTACTCTTTGCCTATCACTCAGGCTGTCCTATGCATTCTTGAGGAAGAGACGAGACCTTTTTTAAAATCAATAACAATAACCATAGTGTTAGATTTTTATGGCGTCACAGGCCATAGGGGCTCAGTAACTTTTTACTGGTGTCCTTGGATCTGCGGAGGCTGAACTTTGTCCGCCTGGGGTTTCAATCTTGATTTGCAGTTGGCTTTATCTTTCGATCAGACACGGCTCACCTTTCATCTGTAACTCAGTGGCTCACTTAGTTCAGGAGGAACAATCTCCCTCAAACTAATGACATATCTTTGGCAAGAAATGGGTGTTCACCTGCCACCTGGTCATTGCCGAGCCCAGTTACCACCGACCAAGAGTTGAGGATGAGAGTGCCCTCTTCTCTGGGAATGGGGTCCGTATTCCCCAGAGTTTCTGCTTCCTGCAGGAGCCCTAGCCCCACCACACTGCCTGGCGCCTCCAGATGAACCCCAGTGCCAGGCCAGAGCACCAGGGGGCGCTGTAGAGTGCCATCCACCCAACACACTCACATCCAGGTAGTTCCTCAGGGGATGAAGAGTCATTTTCGGGTAATAGGCGACATTCTGGGACCTGTTGCCAACATTCTGGGACCAGTTGCCATTGTTCTTCAACAGGAAGTTTGTCAGCAAGTTTTTTTCCCTGAGGGTTTCTCGCATGGTCTTCATCTTTGTTAGAGGGATTCTTTCACCGAGCATTGGGAAAAGGAAACAAAGAAGGGTCAGCAATCAGCTGTCTGTGTTATAGTACGACTGTCATACCTTGCATTGTAATGGCACTGTGTATATTCCAAGCACTTTTATGAGTGTCCTCTCATATCAGGATGCCATGAAAAGGCCATGACAAAGACCTAGGTTTGAATACAGGTTCTGTTGTGTAATCTTGGGTAAGCCATATGACCATTTGGAGTCTCAGTTTCCCCCTCGGTAGATAAAAGGTAGAATATAACTCCTATCGTCCGTATAGAATGCTCTGGGTATTAAGTGAGATGATGTATATAATGTACCTGATATGTAAGAAGTGTCCACAATGACAGCCCTTCCCATTGCTATTGCCATCCCACTGTATCTTTTTCTAAGAAGTTCTGGGAAGGAGTCCGAAGGGGGATCATTACCCTCTTTTTACAGGGGAGGAATTTGAAATGCAGGGAGTTTGTGACTTAGCTGTGGTCACACTGCTTGTTAGAAGTAAATCAGCCTAGAAGTAGCCTTCCAGATCTTTCTCCAGGGCTCCAGCAGAAGAGAGGGGTGAGAGAGGAAGCCAGGAGATGGGGAATAAATTAGGGAAATTTAGAAGCTAGAGAAGCAAGGAAGAGTCAAAATAGAAAAAACG